>NC_080782.1:72523715-72874548 GCF_028018385.1 Neofelis nebulosa
GGAGGTCAAAGATGATTGAGACTGAGCTCCAGCTTTCCAGGAAGGTCTTGTAAATAAGGAGTAGGCAACATGGCAATAGCTTTAATATGAGACAGAATGTGAGAAGTGCCATAAGAAAAGTAAAAAATACAATGGGGTTCAAGAAAGGGTGAGAGCACATCTGGTTGGGGGCAATCTAGAAAGCTTTGTAGGGAAACATGTTGTAGGATGGGCAGGGTTCTCGCACCGGAGAGAAATGTGTGGTGTGAGGCTAGTGGGAGCTTGCAATCCACAAACTGAGAAAGTAAATGGAAGTTTATATTTTTCCTTAATTTTTTGAAATCACACTTATTTTTAATGGTTCTGTGCAAAGAAGAGAAGCATATACTGTAATTGAATCTAAACACTTCTAATTGATAAGACTTTTCTTCCAAGGAAGGTGCAGAATTGTGATCAAGATAATCTGAATGACTGTCTTTTGCAGTAAGTAGGAACTTAAAAAAAAAATGAGTGCCTAGGGGCGCCTGGGTGGCTCAGTTGGTTAAGCGTCTGACTTTGGCTCAGGTCATGATCTCACAGTCCATGAGTTCGAGCCCCGCGTCGGGCTCTGTGCTGATAGCTCAGAGCCTGGAGCCCGGTTCAGATTCTGTGTCTCCCTATCTCTCTGCCGCTCTCCTGTTCATGCTCTGTCTCTCTCTGTCTCAAAAATAAATAAACGTTAAAAAAAAAAATTAAAAAAAAATGAGTGCCTAAGTAATTGGCCTTTCAAGAAAAAGTCACTGGTAAGTTAAAAATAGAGTTAGTAACATCTTTGGAATTTCTTCTACTTCTCTACTTCTTAGTACAAATGACAGAGATTATAAAAGCTTAATTTTGGAATTGAAAAATGGATATTAGTGAAATGAGTAGAAAAGTGTTTTTGAATATAGTTGCAATCTACAACTTTTTATAGGTTTTTTTTAAAATATGGGTCAGTGTACAAAGGTCCTCTGCTTTTCACAAATATCCAAAACCTATTTTCTACCTGATAAAAATCTCACAGTTCATCATGCTAGAATGTCTGAGATTCATTAGAACATACCAAATACATTCCACTTATCAAATGAATGAAAGTACCAGAAGGTTGCTATGCTGAACACAACCTATATAACAAACATGTGTGGCAACTCCCCATGGACCTACTGCATTACGGTGGTAACAACAGTGAACTCAGTCCCAAGCTAACAGTGTGACTCTTCCTTCTCTCAGGCCACAAAGCATTTCCTAGGAACAGTTACCCAAAAGTGTTCGAGTTATTAGCACCTAATTATGTTTTAGCTAATATAGGCACCATCACAGTACAAAATAAAAGAAATAGGAGGATGGAGAATCTGCAGTGAGTAAATGTAAATTTAAGAATGGTCAGATAGGTTTTACACAATATTGTCAGACTGATTTAGGTGAAGGCTGAAGCTGTTTTAGTGGACTCAAACTTCAATTCCTGAAAAGGAAGAATGGAATTTTCTTCTGAGAGAAAATAATGTTCTATTCACATGATTTAGGCCCTTCTAATCTGTTTTTTTCTAGATTTGCTTTCAGGAATTTAGCTTACACTGAAAAAGAACTAACTGATTATACGATGCTAATAGAACACTTAGAAATTCCTATGTTTAAATGGCTCAAGTTCATTATTTTAAGAGTTTAAGAAAATCATTTAAGGAGAATGTTAGGGTATTTTGTTGTTATTTCCATATTCAGTCCCCGGTTTGCCTTTATTTAAAGACACACTTTATTCCTTAGAACAATCTTAGGTTTATAGCAAAATTGAGCAGAAAGTACAGAGCTCTCATATAGCCCTGTCCACACACAGGCACTATCTCCCTCACTACAGACATTCCACACCAGAGTGGTGCATTTGTTACAATCAATGAACCTACACTGACACATCACTATCAACCAAAGTGTACAGTTTACATTAAGGTTCACTCCGGTGTTGTATATCCTATGGGTCTGAACAAATGTATAATGACATGTATCTATCACTGTAGTATCATTCAGAATTATTTCACCATCCTAAACATCCTCTGTGCTCTGTCTCTGTCCCTAACTCCAGGCAACTATAAATCTCTTTACTGTCTCCATAGTTTTGCCTTTTCCAGGACATCATATGGTTGGTATTATACAGCATGCTGCCTTTTCAGATTCGCTTCTTTTACTTACTAGTATGTATTTAAGTTTCTTCCGTATATTTTCATGACTTGATAGCTCATTTCTTTTTAGCATTTTTTAGCACTAATATTCCATTGTCTGGATATACCACAGTTTATCCATTAACCTACTGAAGGACACCTTTGTTGCTTTCAAGTTTGGGCAATTGTGAATAAAGCTGCTATAAACACCTGTATGCAGGTTTTTGTGTGGACTTGGGTAAACACCAAGGGGCATGATTGTTGGATAGTATGGTAAGAGTATGTTTGTTCAGTTTTGTAAAGAAGCTGCCACATTATCTTCCAAAGTGGCTGTATCATTTTGCATTCCCACCAATAACGAATTAGAGTTCCTGTGCTCCATATGCTCATCATTTGGTGTTTTCACCTCTGGATTTTGTCTGCTCTGGTACAGTAGTATAGTTCTAATAAGATTTTGTCTGTTCTAATAGTTTTAATTTGCATTTCTCTAAAGACATATGATGTGGAACAATTTTTTATATTCTTATTTGACATAGGTATATTTTCTTTGTTGAAGTCTTTATTTAGGTATTTTGCCTATTTTAAAAATCATGGGTTTTTTTTGTTTGTTTGTTTTTGTCTTAATCACTGTTGAGTTTTAGAGTTCTTTGTATGCTTTGGATACCCATGATGAGGGACCCTAACTAAGGCAAGCTAAGCTCCAAGCACAAGCCAGCATTACTGTCCCCTCCCACCACCAAGGGTGGGATTTGTGTGACATTCCTTAGGCACTCCTGGCTGCCCAAAGACAAAGGAAAGGACAGAAAACAAAAGGTTAAACTGATAGAGTCTCCATCAGTTTACAAATATCTTAGTAAATTACAAGAAAAAGGCAATCTTATCAATAGTCTAATCTCCAGAAACCTACAGACTCAGTTTCCTGGAGCTCCAACATCTCCCTCCCTTCCATACTGATATGAGGAACAAAGGCAAGAAGGAAATGGCAGGTAAAACTGAATTTCCTTATAAGCTGCAGCCCAATGACAAATCCTTGAGGCAGGCAGAGTAAAAAAGTTTCTCCAGGAACTCCCTACTGTCTTAATGTTAATGCTTTGCTAGAGGGAAAAACAGCTTTAGCTTGACAACAGCTAAGCCTCCAGTAATATGTAAATCTTTAGCAGATGAAAGTCTCTTTGGAAACTCCCTCTTGACTTTATCTCCCCAACAACCACAACACCATAAAACGGTCACCCACCCACACTAGCAGTGCAGCTCATCCTGCCCACAGGTCCTGTCCCCGGGCTTTAATAAAATCACCTTTTTGCACCAATGACCTCTTCAAGAATTCCTTCTTGGCGGGTCGGCTCCAGACCCCACAAACCCCACCATCACCCCAAAACCTCATCAACGATCCTTTATCAGATATACTTTTTGCAAATATTCTCTCCCAGTCTGTGGCTTTTGACATTATCTTCCACAGAGCAAAAGTTTTTAATTTTAATGAAGTCCAGTTTATTGATCATTTCTTTCATGGATTATGCCTTTCCTGTTGTATCTAAAAAGGAATCACCATACCCAAGGCCATCTAGATTTTCTCCTAGGTTGTCATCTAGTTTTACAGTTTTGCATTTTACATCTAGTCTGTGAACCATTCCAGTTAATTTTTGTGAAGGGTATGAAGTCTGTGTCTACATTCATTTTTTTTGCATGTGGATGTTTAGTTGTCCAGCACCATGTTGAAAAGACATGAAATTTATCCATTGTTTTCCCGCTGCTCCTTTGTCAAACATTAGTGGACTATATTTATGTGGGTCTATTTCTGGGTTCTCTATTCTATTCCATTGATCTATATATTTGTCTATTATTTTGCCATTATGGGGTAATTTTTTCTAATAGTATGCAAATTATAATTACTTGTTATTTTAGATTTATGAAGATGAAAGAAAAAGCTGTTCTTACATGTTCTTCATGTCAAAATGTTTTAGTTATACGAATTTTTTTCAAGTCTCTAAGATAACAGTAGGAGAACCAAACTTAGTTCTCTTTCCAATGAGTTGTAAAATGGGATACTTGAATTTCCTGAAGAAAAAATTGGCATTTTGAGTCTTGGAAGGAGGCTTCCCTGCTAAGGAAGCTTTCCACTGCTAATTCTCAGACTCTGCACTGGATCCATTAACTTTCTCAAACTCCATCTACTCCAGCCTAGGGCACAGAAGGTTTCCTTGTCTAGGGGCTGGGGCTCTCAGGGTGAATCTGAATGTTAAGGAAACTATTCTGCTGGAATGAAGGGGTGAGGTGGGTGAGGGGTGAGTTTCTTTACTCCTAATTCTTGCCCAAGGGCAGAATCAGGAGGGCAGAAGCAAGTGCTCAAACTTCTCTTCTTTCACTATCTTTTCTCTTTTTGTTCTCCCTTCCACTTAACTAAGGATTCCTTTGCCAATACACTCACTGCAAATGTAGCGGTTCTATGATTTAAGTGTTCTTGAAACATCTTTTCAAAATACAGATTCTTAGGCCTCATTATCCAGAAGTTATGATTCCACAGGTATGAATGGGTTACAGAAATCTACCTTTTGAGCAGACTCCTGTCAGGTGTTCTAATGTGGATGGTTCCAGAATGCACTTTGAGGAATTTTGTCATAGAGGTAGTTTAGTACTAATAAATTAACTGCTACAGTGTTTTTTTCTAAGTACATAAAAATAGACAGAAAATATGAGCTAAATAGCATTTAAAATTCAAGATTTCACCAATTATAAATACAAATTATCAAATAAAATAGCTGTAATACTTCTGAGAGGTTACTACTTCTAAGATTCTCAGTGAGGAACAATGAATACACAAAGATGTGTATGCCCATTAATGTAAATAACAGATCCAGACTGTAATTAGGCTCATAATAAGGTGCTACAAGTGGTGTTAACATTTACTGACAAAACTTGACCGTGAATTTTCTTATTTGATATTGCTTATTCTCCCAAATTATGTTTTCTAAGTAAACACATCATTAATGGGCCTAAAACAGAAATTAAATTTTTAGACAGTTTGTTTCCAAGCACTGGTACTTTCTAGGACAGAATTTATGTTAAAGCAAACATTGATAGAACATGAGGGTGGAACTCATTTCACTAGTCCATGAGTTCATTTTGTGATTGTGAAATACTTTCCGATTTCATTTTTTTCTGTTTGTTTTGGTTAAAATTCCACACTACCTATGTCCAAATTATCTCAACGTGCCTCTTTCCTTCTGATCTGTATGCGTTTAGCCAATGTGTATTTTCAACCTAATATAGGATCTAATGCTTCATTGAAATGGTACTCACCAGAAGCTTTTTTCATTCAACAAGGTACTATCTTTTCTTTGAAAATTTATTTTGAAAGATGTTAAGAAAAATGTAGAGCTAAACTTTTAATGTGTCAAAATGAACACATTGAATATTCTCCATTTAAAAACATTATGATCTTTAGTATTTTTCTAGGAATATATAAAAAAAAGTATCTCCACCAATGATTAAATATATAATTAAACCTATTTTGGTAATAGTTAGCTTAATTTTATTATTAGCCTTTCAAGAACAATATGAACAAAGCTTTTTATGATCTGTCCCTGGAAAGCGACTGTCAGCTGTCAATTTTATCACAACTCAGATCTCTTTATGGGTGAAATCCAACATTAGTAACTCCTCCTTCATCTCATGAACTAAGATAATAGTTCTGAATGTAATAACTTGATTTATCCATTTAACAACCGTTTACTGAGAGCCTATCTTGGGCAGGGCATTGTTCTAGGCACTTCATGCAAATGAAGCCATTCGCATTTCCATCATTCAGTTCTAATAACTTTTTCTATTAAAAACATTTACAAGCGTGAAGCTTTCACACAATTAAAAAAAATACACAATGTGTTATTGTTGGAAGGGGAAAATAAAGTCTTCTTCTCATCTTACTGTGTTTGTATCCAACTCTGCAGGATTAATTATTTTTCTCAGGTATTCAAAAGCATACTTTTAAATAACCTTCCATGCACATACAAGAATACAAATATACCTATAGACACCTTTGTATACACTGTTTATAACAAAATGGAACAATACTAAAAGTACTGTTTAGCAATTTGCCTTTAAATTTCAGTAAACATAAAATGAGTATCTGCATATGCCAATCATCTCACTCTTACCAGTAGATAGCCTCCTATTACTGGACATTAACTTACCTAATTTTCTTCTTTTGCTATTTACAATAATATTATATCAGATGCAGGTCTGCATATAATCTGATACTCTTTTGCTAATGCTTATGTAGGGTAAATCTTAAAAAAATCTTAGAATTGTTAGGTCTATAACAGATACATATAAAAGTTTTAATATGTACTATCAAATGATATTTAAATTTTCTATCGCTGTGCAACAAATTACCACAAATTTACCACAATACACATTTATTTTCTCACAGTTTCCAAGGACCAAGAGTCTGGCATGGTTTAGCTAAGTCCTTTGCTCAGGGTCTTACAAGGCTGCTATCAAAGTGTCAGATGGGTCTGGGGTCTCTTCCGAGGCTTGAGGCCTCTTCCAAATTCACATAGTTGTTGGCAGAATTCATTTCCTAGTAACTACAGAACTCATACTGGCTTGCTTCTTCAAGACCAGAGGAGAGATTCTCTATTTCTGACTCTGATCTCTAGACCTTCTATTAAAGAGCTCCTGTTATTAGATCAGGTCGGCCTAGGATATCCCTTTTAAGTAACTTACAGCTGACTGAATAATCTTACCTGCAAGCCCCTTCACTTTTGCCATCTAATGCAATATAATGAAATCCCATAATTTTTGCCATATTCTATTGGTTAGAGCAAGTCAAGGTCTTACCACACTAAATGTGAGGGGCTATACAAAAGCATGGGCCACTGAAAGTCATTTTAGAATTCTGTGTACCACAGTATTCAGTTTGTATTCAATTCAAATTTGTATTCAGTTCAAAGTATTCAATTCAAAGCACCACACTAAGAGTGTCATAATAATTTATATTCTCCAAAAAGCAGAAACAGATCCATAAATGGTTTCCGTAAACCAGATCCCCATGGTCTCCAGAGGGGAGTGGCATGGGTGGCAAAATGGATGAAGGAGAATGGGAGATATAGGCTTCCAGTTATGGAATAAATAAGTCATGAGGATAAAAGGTATAGCACAAGGAAGATAGTCAATGGTATTGTAATAGGGTTTTGGTTTTATGGTAACAGATGGTAGGCAGACTTGTGGTGAACACAGCATAATATATAGACTTATTGAATCACTATGCTGGACACTTGAAACTGATGTAACACTGTGTGTCAACTGTACTTTAATAAAGAAAAAAAATCTGAAACTTTTTTGAGGAGGGCTTTACCAGTCAAGGTTTAGTCAGGCAAGGAGAGGCCACTCTATGAATTCCATGAATCAGCAATTTTAGTATTTGGAATTAGAAGCTTTTATAACCACAGAAGGGCAAAGGAAACATCTAGATGGCTGCCAGAAATGATTTCTGGCTGTTGCAACAGCATGGGTGGTTCTTTACAATTTGCCAGTAAATTGCTAAAATCTCTCAGGAATTTCTGGGAAGCACTGACCAACTACCTCAGTCATCAGCAGGGAAATAGGTGGGTGTCTAGAGCTAGTCAAAATCTCACATCTGCACACACATCTGGCTGCAGCAACCTCTGGAGAATGATGGTCCTTCCCCCTCTCCAGCTTCCATAATCCAGCGTGAGTATGTCTTATTAGCATGGTTCCTGGAACATGCAATGAAAGGGATTTGGACAAAGGTAATTCCTGGTTTCTCATCTTGATGAAAGGAACTTTAAAAGGAGGCTTGGGGGGCGCCTGGGTGGCGCAGTCGGTTAAGCGTCCGACTTCAGCCAGGTCACGATCTCGCGGTCCGTGAGTTCGAGCCCCGCGTCAGGCTCTGGGCTGATGGCTCGGAGCCTGGAGCCTGTTTCCGATTCTGTGTCTCCCTCTCTCTCTGCCCCTCCCCCGTTCATGCTCTGTCTCTCTCTGTCCCAAAAATAAATAAAAAACATTAAAAAAAAAAATTTAAAAAAAAAAATAAAAATAAAAAAAATAAAATAAAAGGAGGCTTGGTGATGCTGAGCTAACACCAGACAATCTAGTGACTATTTCCCACATCTTTTTCAACATTAAAAGTGATCAGTCTTCTAAAATTTTGTCATTCAAATAAGTGTGAAAAATAGTTGTGTGTGGTTCGTTTTAACTTCCATTTCCTTGATTACCAGTAAGGTGAATCACCTGTTTGTTCTAGCATCTTAATCCAATCTGTTTAACAGTGGATATTTTATCTCTTAGAAGACACTGATATAGGGGCGCCTGGGTGGCGCAGTCGGTTAAGCGTCCGACTTCAGCCAGGTCACGGTCTCGCGGTCCGTGAGTTCGAGCCCCGCGTCGGGCTCTGGGCTGATGGCTCGGAGCCTGGAGCCTGTTTCCGATTCTGTGTCTCCCTCTCTCTCTGCCCCTCCCCCGTTCATGCTCTGTCTCTCTCTGTCCCAAAAATAAATAAATAAAAAAAAAAAGAAGACACTGATATAAACTTGGGATGTCCAAACCTGTTTCTACATAAAGCATTCAGACTGCCCCCAGTTTCCCCAATCAACCACTGATTTAAAAGGAAAAGAAAATACAGCCAATTCTGGAAATCCAGCTTCATCTTTCAATTTCAGGGCTTGGTTAAAACTACTCTATCATAAAGAAAATACTTAAATATTGGCACATGCCCAAGGATCAGATGGCACAGATAACTCTAATGAGTTATATATAGGGAATAATTAAAGGGAAAATAACATTTTTAAATCAGTGTCTTAGTGTTAAACTTAGAAGATATCAATATTGATTGTTGTATTTTACACTTAAAAGCTCATTTGAATTTCCTCCTTTTCACTTCATATCTAGCAATAAACCATTGTTTCTAGACAAAAGCAGGTAACATACAAAAAAATGTTTTCTAGCCAGACCCCTATGTCATCAATAATTCAAAGGCTAAAAATGGGGCCTACTGGCAATCACTGCTATTTTGAAAAATCATTATGTTTAGTTTCTACCTGCTGCTTAGTCAAACTTGGAAAGCATATGCTAATATTTCTTTTACATAACATTTTTTGTTTCATATATAGTTTAGGCTCATTTTAGCTACTAAAATTATATGTTGTATCCTATCAAGCTTTGCTTTTATTTTAGAAAAAACTATTATGGATTCAGTGTTTAATTTAATCAACAGAAAACTAGGTGAACAGCAAATAAATTGCATTTCTTGGCAAACCTG
The DNA here is from genome assembly GCF_028018385.1 of Neofelis nebulosa. NCBI lineage: Eukaryota > Metazoa > Chordata > Mammalia > Carnivora > Felidae > Neofelis > Neofelis nebulosa. Next base: position 72,533,142 of record NC_080782.1, read on the forward strand.
GAAATGATTGTTTTTCATTTTGTTCATTATTGAATGTGTTTTGTGTACTCTACAAAAATACTATCTCAATTACTATCCACTGAGCAAGAATTCAACCCAGTGTATCAATAAAATACAGTAATATTTTTAGAATGGTCCTGAGCAATTGATTGCATACGGTGGAGAACTGCTAACTATAGTAAGAAATAAACCCCTAAAGCTCAATGGCTAAAAACAATAGAAGTTAATTTTTACTCATGAAACAGTCTGATGCAGGTGTTTCTGATCTGCAGGCATCTTTCCCCCTGTATGGCGATTTAGGGAACTAGGTTTCTATTATCTTCTGTATATATAATCTTTGGAACATGAAACTTGTCCTCTGCATCTAGCTTGGAGTGGGAAATTCCCAGTAAAATCTTTCAATTGATTAAACTGCCTCTGGGAGAAGGCCAGACTAACTGTAAGGCACCTAGAAAAACCATTTGGTTGGGCAAAATAACTCAAGGAAAAAAGCAGCTTTCCATAGGAAGATTCAGCTTTCCATAGGAAAGCCTGCAGTCTCAAGGAGTGCCCCTTCAATTGAAAGAGAAACATGGGATTTGTGTGTGTGTGTGTGTGTGTGTGTGTGTGTGTGAGAGAGAGAGAGAGAGGGAGGGGATGGTGGTAGTAGTGGTGGTGCTGAGAATGGAAAAAAGAAACAGAAAGAAAAACAAACAAAAAAAGGAAATGTGAGCACATATCTTGAAATGAACTATGGTCATTTCATCAAAGAAACATATCACTTTTTGGGGATAAAATCCTATTGTCAAAGATTCCATGAGCCTAGTCTAAAAGCCTATGATTGCTCAAGATTTAAAACAGGTCTTTGGATTCTCTCCTTCGTAAGTGCAGGTGACTGACAAATCTGTGCAGTCCACATGGGGCTTATTCTAATGATCACTTCAATAGCAACCAAAGAGGTCACTGAAAAAGAAAAAAATCTCTTACAGGATGGAACTGGGAAGATCTTCCCAAGGTGTGAAATTAGGGCTTACTAAAGGAACATTCCCACACTCTTCACTGAAAAACCTCATAATATTTGCCTAGTAGGATTTCAGAATTGCTACAGGCCAGTGGGTTTTTTGTGTCTAATAACTATCTTATTTCCATTGTGGTTACTATTCCATCACTGTGCAATGAGTGGCTGTAGGACAGATGGATTCACATTTGAAAGTGATTTGGAGGTGACTACACATCCCTCACAGATAATGGACTTTGATGAGGATGCCAAGAGAGTGGGCCCTCTGGCTTTCTCCCGTGAGGAGGGCTTGAATGGGATCCATGTGTGGAAAGAAGGGAGCAAAGGAATGCTTGGTGCTCAGAAAGGCAGACTGACAAACATATTGATGTTCTCTCAATGTTCCATCTGCTTCCCCATGCTTCCCAGCCTGAGTCCCTGACTGTATGGAACAGAGTTCCCTGCAGAGTGCCAACTCAGGGCAGGGCAGGTAGCATGGAAGGCAAGGCATGGAATTGAGAAAAAAGACAAAAAGAAAATCTGAACATGTTATGACACATTTTGCTTATATTAAAATTTATCTAGGAATAATACAGAATCCATCATCCATCTGATAGAAATGATAGTAGCTTACACTTACCGAGCATTCATGTATGCCAGCTTCTGTACCATTTAGTCATTATGCCCTGAGTTGGTAGTATTATTCCATTTTACAAATGAGGAAACTGACTCAGAGTGAAGTTAAGCAGCTTTTCAGTGGCACACAGCTAGTAAGTAAGTGGCAAAAATGATATAAATGACCTCAAGCAGATTTATAAATCAAGCAGAAGGCAAAGTGAGAAAAGGTTCAAGAACCAAGGGTAGAGTACCAGAAAGCTCTGTTGTTAACATAATTGATGTGTTTGCCAGAAGGGGCAAAGTTAAGGGCCAAGAAGCACCAGAGATTGGTTATTACCAATTCAATTTTTGTGGAATTTTCTAACTAGGTGACAGTTATCAGTTATACGAAGGGATGTGTTTTTTTGTTTTGTTTTGTTTTGTTTTGTTTTGTTTTGTTTTTTAGAGAGAGAGAGAGAGAGAGAGCGTGCATGAGCTGAGAGGGGGCCAGGGGAGAGGGGAAAGGGGAGAGGGGAGAGGGGAGCGAGAGAGAGAGAATCCCAGGCAGGCTCCATGCTCAGAATGGAACCCGACACAGGGCTTGATCCCATGACCCTTGGGATCAAGACCTGAGCAGAAACCAAGAGTTGGACACTCAACTGACTGAGCTACCCGGGTACCCCTGAAGGTGGATTTTATGATAAAATTTACCTAGGCCTATTTTTTCCCTTTCTCTCTTTTTATATCTCAATTATGAACACATGTGAAATGTTTACTTGAAATACATAATAGGCATTTTATAAGTCAAATTTCAAATTCCAGACTAGTATAACACTACATAAAATTAGTACAGGACTTCAAATTGTACTTAAAAAAAAAACATTGTATGCATAAGATATGTTATTCTTTGAAACAGACTCTTTAAAGTTCCCCTAAATATAACATTTTTTAAAAGGAAAAAATGAACAAAATACAGTAGTTTATCTTAAACTGCTATTGTTTGATAATTTTTTTGCTTTGAGTGTTATACATTATTTTTGAAACTGATTTGCTCTTGGTGCTACCAAACTAAAAATGCCATCAGGAATGAGGTATTATTGTGGCTACATTTTGTTATAAGAACTACCAAATTTAAATGTGTCATGGGTGATATTTCCTTTTTCACTAGATACTTAATTTGGTGTCAGAACCCTTCTTTTATTTATTTATTTTTTAATTGCAATAGAAGTCACCCATTGCTCTGGATTCTTTTCCTTATTTTAAAATTTCAAATTCTACTATTCACATTACTAGAAATTTAAAATATAAGAAAAGTAAATAAACTACAATAACACTGTGGTCAAGTTAACTTTTGTCTGATTATTTCCATTAAAAATATTCATAATTTTAAAAATATATGCCACCTCTAAAAACATATATACACATAATTTATGCTGCCGCTATATTATTAATTTTCTTCTCATTTTCCCAATGAAAGATGATGCACACATTAAAAACAGAACCTAACCTAAAAGATATGGCTACGATAAACATTTGAATTTGGAGTCCTTCCTTAAAGCACCCTAAACTTCTTAAGAGATGCCCTATAGTGTCAGACACAGATTCTCTTGTGATGGATGAAAACATTTCTATCCTTTTAGTTATCATGAGAAGTTGTTCACTCTAAGATTCACGTTCAGAACTCACAGTACCAACTAAGATTAACACCTATTTTAGTTCAAACAAATACCTCTTGTTCCAGAAATGACTTCACTGATGTGACCTAATAGGTATATCATGCCCAGTGGAGTAATCTTATCTTAGTATGGTTTTTTCTACATTTCTCATCACTGTTGCACAAGGGTTGACTTGTATAATATTAATAATGTTTTCAAAATCTATGCAACAACGTAATGAACTCAGAGAAGGCTGCACTCTGCACTCTGCAGAGAAGGCTGCGTAATGAACTCAGAGAAGGCATAAAAAGTGCTGAACAGGCACACTCCAATTAACACGGGAATCTTTTGCGATTCACATCAGTACTTCAAAAGCAAATTATATGCGTCATTATTTTGCATTGTATTCCCTGGGATAAATCTAACAATATTAATGAAATATCCAAGGAATGCCCTAAAATTCTAAAGGACAAATAAAATGTCATCTTGCCTCTCTGTATATACATTTGTTGCATCTACCCATGGAAATTGTGGCTTTAATGAGCAAATTCTGAAAAAAGAATTCCACAGTTGGATTTTGAGCCTGAAATTACACTTAGTGTTACATGACTGGTAACCCTCATAAAAAATACGAGGTTAAAATTATCCCTCTGAGCATTCTAGAAATATATTTTTAGGTTTCCTATAGCTTTTAAATAATCATATATAAAATGAATATTAGAAAAGATCTTGATTAGTTTTTAAAAAAAAATTTAACTGTAAAGCTCATTAAAAGATAATAGTGCCCTTTTAAAATATCTTATTATTGGATATATAATAATTTTTAATTTTTCTTATTATTTTAAATAATTCAACAGGAGACAATATAGGTAAGCTTGATGAACAAAAGATCACGATGTGTTTCATTTATCTAATCAAGACAAATGAATAAAATATGAGTTCACTCAAGTAAACACCCCAGGTAGACCACAAACTTTAGCTGTAAATAGGTTTTTAAAAAGTGAATTAAAGAAGGGGCGCCTGGGTGGCTCAATACATGAAGCATCTGACTCTTGATTTTGGCTCAGGTCATGATCTCACAGGTCATGAGATCACGTTTGGGATTCTCTCTCTCCCTCTCTCTCTGTCCCTCCCTGCTCATGCTCTCACTCTGTCAAAATTAATGAGTAAACATTAAAAAAGGGGAACGGAATGTTACAGTAGAGATAGCCTGGGGCCATTAACTGCTTGAATGATCAGCACTAAAAATAATAAAACAGACAAAAAGATTTATTCATTGTGTCTAGAATATTAAAAAATATTTGGTGACACAGCAAAGTAATATTAAGCTTGTGAGCAGGTGTCTGATCATTAATTTTATCAACATTTAAAAATATATTTTTTTGACTATGAAAAGATACATATTTAAAATGATGCCATAATCTTTTCAATGTCTGCCTTCACTTCATGAGAATGAGATCTAGCTGTGACTCCACAGATAGGGGTTGACCCTCCCAGAGGGTCAGGCTTCCAAGGTATGAAGCTTGTGATCAATGCTTCAGCACACTCTATTAAGAAAACGATTATTAAGAACACTGGCTGGAATGGGCATTTTCGCAGAATTTATTATAGATAACATTGTATTTCTGGTGGCATTACAAGGGATGAAAGCTCCATTAACCTGTTAAGCACAGAGGGTGTAAAAATGCTAATAAGTAGAAAATCACAAAGACTAGGAGGAAAGATTTTACTGCAGTGCTGTGTTCTAAATGGATGAGAGAAATTCAGAAAGCTGTTTGTACATGGAGCTAGGTCTTAATCTCTTTGTCATAGAAAGGGAGGGACTTTCTGAAAATGGACACCTGCTTAATCTCCTCCCTCCTCAGGAAGCCCTCTGGCAGCAGAACAAGTTATGTGACTCCAGAGTGGGCATGTAGATGTGGACCTTGGCTACACTTCCCTGCACATATTGCTCTCTGCAGAAGTCTATGCAGTCGTATGGTTGTCCCTGGGTGGCCATCTGTGGCCATTCTGCAGCATGTCAGTACTCACAGAGCGCCTCAGATGTTATTCTAGAGAACTGGCAGTTTTGTTTCCATTCATGCCCTTTGGGGGGTGAATGTGTAGAGTGTGTAATAGAGACAAGGACTGGCCCTCAGCAAAGGTGCAGTAGATATCAACCTATGTGGTGATATCTGAGGGGAAAGAAGCACTCGCAAACGGCCAGTCTTGCTTCAAAGGTGCCATGAAGAATGAGAACGAATGAATATGGTCTCTAGGTGGGCTGATGTGGAAAGGCAAATTCCATTGGCTGATTTCAGGGCAGCCAGAAATGTTCACTGAGCCCAAATCTCTCACTTTTTTGACAGTCCTTGTTCCTGAAATCAAGTGTTCATTCCGGGGAATAAGGCTTTGCCCTTTCTAGGAATATTAGTACACAACTTACTGCAGTGAGGGCGAAGGTTTTTATATTAATTATTACTTTTTTTCATGAAAGACAGGAACTTGAAAGAAAAACAACTTGAGAGGGTGAGGATAGAAGGAAATAATGCTTCCATTTGTTTCCATTCATTTATTCAGTCATTCATTAGCTAGCTAACAAATGCTAGCTTTTGTGCAGGAGATACATAGATTAAGGCTGTTGCTGACCTCAAGTTCTTACCATACAAAAGAGGTACTAATAAAAGTTATCTGAATAATAATTCAAGACAAAAATACTATTAGTGGTATTACTTAACGGTTGCCTCAAACAGGTCCAGTATCAAATTGTTTACTACCACCAAGGACGCTTTAAAAATAGTTATAAATAACATGCCTATTATGTGGTAACCACTATCCTAAGAGTTTTCCTTGGGTTATCTAGCTCATTGAACTCTCACAACAGCTTTAGGAGATAGCTCTGTTTTACTAGCTCTATTTTACAAAGAGGTTAAATAACTTTTCCAAGGTCACACCTCTAGTGAGACAGTGGGCATCTGAGCCATGCCCAAACAAAATTCTCTTGACATCAGAGCAGAAATCGAAAGAACAAAATGATTGGAGCACTTGCCTGAGAAGACCTAACAGCCGATGCTTTCAAAGTACTAGAATATTTGATTGCATTAAACTATTCTCTCCTAAATTAGAATCTTAATTATATTCTTAACCAAAGGCTCCCTAGAGAATCCTTTTGTTGAGGTCAGTTTGATCAATCTAGTGGGATACACTTCATTGAGGTCACCCAAGACCTCTTTGTCTATGTGGAAGGGTTCATCTTTTGCATTAATAACATAAGTCTATTTGGTGATATTTGAAAGAAATAAGACACTTCTCAATTTCCTTCCTCTTACTTTTTCCTCTCCATTTTCCTGTCTATAGTACTGGATTCTTTTTTCTTTCTAGAATTGTTACTCTTGAGAAGGGTATTGTTTTAAAGTCTCCAATAAATGGTTTTAATGTATATCTATTGCCTTTCTGTGCTCTGAATCTACTTCTGATAATAGCACCTTGTTTTGTTTTTGGGGAAGCACAAAAACAAACCCCAGGGGAAAAAGAAAACTTCCAGTTGAGGTAGTTTTGGGTGGGTCAAACTCATTTCCTATGGGTCTATGATCCAGACCTAGACAAACTGTTACATTTTTAGGTTACCCAGGCCAAGCTAATGGCACTCAAGGCTGGGTTTCTCATCAAAACTTCTGGAAAAAGGAAAATTTTTCCTTGGTATTTACAGAGTAGGAGGTGAGATTGTAGCTACTGGTGGTCATCCTGACACTATGTCAGAAGAACCTCTAAGAAAATAAAGATGACAGAGGAAAGTAGAAGCCAGGGATGGTTAAGAGAAAACTTTCTGACAACATTGCTAGACCACCTAAATCCAGCTGTACCTAGAAAATGTCTATGATTTTCCAGTTAACATGTCAAAAATTCTCTTTCTTTGTGTAGGCCAATTTGCATTGCTTTGTTTTGTTCTGTTTGGTCTTGTAACATAAAATGTCCTGACTGATAACAATGATCACAGCTTTTTGCAAATACAGCACCTGAGACCATTAGAAGCCATTAGCAAAGAAAGGTTCAGATTTGCTAAAATGTACAAGAGAGTGGTTGGCCAAGAGCACAGGAGGATCTGTATATTATCTTAACAAAGATGGAGTAGTGGAAAAATCTCCAGATCATGGGCTTCTGATCAGAGCAAGCAGGACCTAGAATGAACAGGGGTAGTCCTACAAGTAGACTACAATGTAAATTCTAAGAGAGCAGGAGCTTCATTTTACCATTTTACTCATAGCTGTATTCCCATCACCAAGCACAATGTATGGCATTGAGTGGGAAGTCAGTAGATCACTGATGAACAAACAGATGAGGACATGATGCTGAGTGAGACACTGAGAAGTTCCTTCACTTCATCAGGCTAGATGATCTGACTACCCTGGTTACTGAGAAGAACAGAAGCCAGGTTTAATCTTCAAACTATGTAGCAACTTTGTAGCTAGACTGAGTGGATCACATCAGGGAGGCTGGAGGGCTCAGTGGTTAGAACGCTTAAAACCAAGCAGAAAATTTGCACCTAGGCAACATAATTTACTTGCTCTAGGATCTTAGGCAACCTAATTTAATTTTCCAGAGACTTAATTTCCTCAACTGTAAGACTGGAAGTATAATATCTCATGCGTTGTTATGGAGATTAAATGTGGTAATGAACATAAAATCTTAGCACACTGGCACGTAGGAAGGGCTGCTATTATTTTTTCTTGTTTTATTGTTATTCACATCCTCATAATTATTATTACTAAGAGTCATAACAGCAGAGTGGAAAAACTGTAGACATTATGAAAATACCTTTCCTCTATTCCTGATCCTTTGAAAACATTTCAAACTTCTATTTCTAATCTTGGTCAACTGAGCTCTCCTAAGGATTGTCTTTTCTGTAAAAAATACTTGTGGAGAAATGCGGTTACACATAAAGGCACTTGGTAAATTGCAAAGCATAAAAAGAATCCAAGACAGTATTATTTTCTCCTACTTTTGTAATATGTGCTTTTTGGTATTTGTTATTGGGCTCACTTGACCTTGGCTCTCAAACCAAAGTATTCATAAGACACACTAAGGAACTTTAAAGAGTGCAGTTTCCTGGGCCTCATCCTATGAGATTCTAATTCAATAGGTCCGGGGTGGGTGATGAGGCTGCATTTTTAACAAGCTTTTCTGTTAATGCCCATGCAGGTGAACTGTGGACATCTTTCAGGAAGTACCACTCTGTGATGTGTAACTAATTTGAAAGCTGCCATGAGCGCTCTGGAATTCTAGATCCTGTTTGGTCCTGAAGCAGTGGTTGGTGAAAGGCTACTATGAGCACTGTGGCCCACTGTGCATCATCATTTCTATTTGTAGCTGAGTGGAACTGGCAGCAGGCACAAGCTGGCAGCGGCTTGCAACACACTCCTTGTCAAAGCACATACTGTTTCTGCAGCTGGCATCTATTCCCTGTACATCCCAATTATAACAGTATTACTGAGTCTTGTGACAGTCACACATTTCATCACCTTAGGGGACTGGGCAGAGCAGGTCTGCCATGGCATGGGTGCCCTGCTCCCTCCTTTCCTCATATTCGTCATTGCTTAGGAATCTTGTTGGTCTCGTTCGGCACTGAGTGTTTGCTGCTCCTAACCGGGGATGTTCGGAGCCCAGACCAGGTCAGGGATTATGTACAAGCTGTAGGTTGTAGAGAGTCTACCTGCTGTAAAACACTCATTTTTTGAAGCATTTTTACTATTAAAGTTTTCACTATTACAATGATCACCATGTTTTTGCCCTCCTTTGCTGGGCCTGTATGCCTCAGCAAACCATTCCTACCCCTGGATGCACACGGCTGGCTCTCTATAATTTGACAGAACTATAGGGTGCATTTCACTCTACCTGCATAATGGAGAGTTTTGACTCCTGCACAGCTTTTCCTCTTAAGGGAAGTAAAGGGACTTAATAAAATTGATGTTGTACTACTGTATGAAATATACTGTTGACATATGATACATACTCAAAACGCCTCTCCTTAGTAACCTGGTTAAAAAAAAAAAGAGTAGCAAGTTGATCCACAAAGAAACACCTGTTGAGAGTATCCATCATTTGGATTATTACTGGCAGTATGTTATATTGAAAGGTTACAATTAAGCAAGATATCAAAATAAATAAGCTTTCTTCCTTTTATTTTGTAAAGCTATCCTGACATGTATGTGGGATCAATAAACGTTCCTGATAACACCTTCTCTGTTAGATCAGTGTAACATTTAAAAGCTACTTGGTATCAGCTGACAAAAAAAAAATGATTGCTGATGTTAAAATCTTGCTGAATATAATAGATGTAAATAAGAAGAATGACTGGCAAATGTAAATATTGATGGTAAATGTAGTTGTAGCCACCTTGGAAACACAAGGAATCTTACTATACAAGTTTGTAGTAGAATATCTCTCATAAAAAAAATATTAGCAATGGTCCTAGAATGTAAGAAAACGCAGAAGTTAATAAAAGAACTACTTTGAGTGTTCTGCCCTCTATAATTTAAAAGAAATAGGTGGAGTTTGGAAGAGAAAAAGAAAATGGTCATGGACTTTATAAGAATAGAAACCCAATGGGGCGCCTGGGTGGCTCAGTGGGTTAGACGTCCGACTTCAGCCCAGGTCACGATCTCACGGTCCGTGAGTTCGAGCCCCGCGTTGGGCTCTGGGCTGATGGCTCAGAGCCTGGAGCCTGCTTCTGATTCTGTGTCTCCCTCTCTCTCTGCCCCTCCCCCGTTCATGCTCTGTCTCACTCTGTCTCAAAAATAAATAAACGTTAAAAAAAAATTTTTTTTTAAAATAAAAAAATAAAAAATAAATAAATAATAAAAAAAAAAGAATAGAAACCCAAACGTATGTGTTGAAGTTCAGAAAATGAGGGTTCTTTAGCTTTACAAGAGACAGCCAGGATCTGCTATCAATTTAGTAATGGCCTTCAAAAACTGGATGTAAAAAATTAATACAGAAGGTGATCAATTTTTGCCCCCATTAAATTTTAGCAAGAGCAAAGGGAAATGTGCCTTAATATAGAATCTGATAGATTTAGATTTGAAGTTGATGTTTCTAGGAGAAGAACAATTCCTGAAGGATGGAATTACGAGAGAGAGAGAGCTTTAAAAGACAACACGATCTATATTGTTTGTTAGGATGGTTTTTGAGGGGCTGTGGCTAACGTTGGAAAGGTCACAGTGCTTTTCAAGGTTCCTCAACCCTAGAATTCTATGATTAAGCCTAGTTTGTAGCATGGTACCCAGGAGGAACAAGCAATTGCTATGAGAGAAGTTCTTAGAATTGCCTCAAACTCAAAGGTTAAAAGAAATGACAGGGAAGTTTTCAGTTTAACTTGGAGCACATAAGCTAGAGCTGGAGGAAGGCTAGTGACATGTCCTGATCTGAGATAAATTTCCTGTTGGAGAAGTGCCACACAGACTGTGCAAGAGTGGCATGGTTGAAAATATCAATTAGAACAGTCACAACCTAGGAAGTTGGTAAGTCAATGCTCATCCTAATTTTTTATCCATGATGATGAACAGTCATTTTTTTGAATGCCACAGGCACCAACAATTTCCTTATGCTTTTAAAACACTGATAGAATTACCTTTTCCCTAAAATTGATTTTTTTTATTGTGGTAAAATACACATAGAATAAAATTTACCATTTTAACAATTTTTCAGTGTACGGTTCAGTGGCATTAGATGCATTCACACTGCTGTGCAACCATCACCACTATAATACCTCTCCAAAACTTTTTCATATCCCCTAGCTGGAACTCTGTACCCATCAAACAATAATTCCCCATCTCACTTCCAATCAAGTGACTTTTCTAATTAATCGTATTAACAAACTGTTGATTGGCGGGTATGTAGTTTTGTCAAGAGGAGAAATCTATGGTTCTCCTATCTTAGGGAAAGAAATTGTGAAACGCTTATTACCATCTGAAGGATATGATCATTCATGGCTAAAAGTTCTAAAACTGGAAGAAGAAAATCTACTGCAATTAAAAAAAAAAGCAAACTTAAAAACAGAAAGCATTTGAAACCACAGGGGTGACTCTCTCCATCCCCCAAATTTGTACATATCTGAATATTCAGCCTTTGGTTGGAAATACCTTCTCATCTATAACTATACTGCTATTAGACTGTAGTTGTAATATAGTTGATGATTGGGCTTACATTAGTAAATCATTGGCTCACAGATGACAAGAAGGTAATGAATTTTACATTACAGAAACACATCTTCAGACTGCTGTGCCTTCCAAGTGGTTATGTTTTGGACTTCTAATGACCATAGTTTAGTAACAGACTCAAAACATAAGTAACTTTGAGGGAGATGATTTAACATTCTAGATTTAACTTTATCTGCCATAAAATGTTTGTTGTTTATGTTTGTAAAAAATACCAGTGCTATATTTATCTTTGTTTATTGGCTATAAAATCAAAACAAAACTGGCTCCATTAACATATACAACTGTCTGTAGGATGTGCACAAAAATGACTGAAAAACTGGTATGGCTATTTAACTAGGTAAAGTTGGGCCTATGTCAAATTTCATTCTTTAAAAAAAGTTATCTCTCTTCTCACTAGCTGTTAATATTTTCTCTTAAAATGTTTTGTTCTGCAATTTCACTATGCTGTGCCTAGGTTGGAGCTATTTTTATTTACATGTTTTGCATTTTAAATCTTGGAAAACCTCAGTTATTATCTCTTTAAATAAAATGTATCTTCCATTTCTGTTTGGTTGACCACATCAATCTATATTTCAGTGCTGCATTCTGAGTGGTTGGTTATTTCAAGCTTTTAATTAACTGAATCTATGTTAATAAGGAGGTTTTTAAAAAATTCAATAAATACTTTTGTATTAAATTTCTCACTGGTTGTATTTTTTATTTATCTGTTCTCGATTTGATTATGCCCATTTGGGTTTCATTCTTACTTTTTCACTTTTTATTATTTTTTTAAGGTTTATTTATTTGTGTGTGTGTGTGTGTGAGAGAGAGAGAGAGAGAGAGAGAGAGAGAGGGAAAGAAAGAAAGAGATTGCAAGTGGGGAAGGGAAAGAGAGAAACAGGGACAGAAGATCCGAAGCAGGCTCTGCGATGACAGCAGTGAGCCTTACGGCAGGCTCGAACTCACCAACCACCAGATCATGACCTGAGCCCAAGTCAGACTCTCAATTGACTGAACCACCAGGTGCTCTGACTTTTTCACTTTAAAGATAAAACTATTCTTATAAGAAACTCAAAGTCTTTTTATTACAGTTATTTTGAAATTTAAAAAAAAAATTCCCACTTATTGCTAGTGATAATTCCTATGGCTTTGGGATAATCACTCCTAAATTTATCATGAGTAAACTGTCCTCTCATGCCTTCTCCAGCCTCCCAAACTCATTACTGCTTGCCCTCTAATTTGGGGGTCGTTTTGCCTCCCTGAGATCCTTAACACTGAGCTAGCTGGTGAGTAGCACAGCCCAGGTCCTGCCCAAGAGCAGTCTTTTGGTATTCCATTTCCTGAAGGGTCACAGTTTTATTTAAGGGTAGCCTCAGGCAATGGGGAGTTTTGACAGCATCCTTCATTGGCCAGCAGCCTAATTTAATGATCCTTCCTTATTTTTCTCCTTGAATCTACACAGGCAGATTCATCCTCTACTTTTTTTTTTTTTTCAAAGTTTTCTATTTATTTTTGGGACAGAGAGAGACAGAGCATGAACGGGGGAGGGGCAGAGAGAGAGGGAGACACAGAATCGGAAACAGGCTCCAGGCTCCGAGCCATCAGCCCAGAGCCTGACGCGGGGCTCGAACTCACGGAGCGCGAGATCGTGACCTGGCTGAAGTCGGACGCTTAACCGACTGCGCCACCCAGCGCCCCCATCCTCTACTTTTAAACCTATTTCTGGCGCATAAATTTTCTTTTTCTTTCTTTCTTTCTTTCTTTCTTTCTTTCTTTCTTTCTTTCTTTCTTTCTTTCTTTCTTTCTTTCTCTTTTCTTTTTCTTTCATTCATTCATTCATTCATTCATTCATTTATTTTCAGTGCATTAGTCTTGTCTTGTCTCTTCTCTTTTCTCTTCCCTTCTCTTCCTTTTCCTTTCGTTTCCACATTATCTACCTACCTACCTACCTACCTATCTACCTACGTACCTACCTACCTATCATTGTTCTCTTTGGAGTGAAGGAAAACGATTCAACGTTGAACTGAGAGTGTTAACATATGAGGTCAAGGTCTACATGTACAGACTACCAAGAAAATTAATGCTAAAATCTGCTTATGGACTTAACAAATCAACTAGTCTCTTTGAACTCAACATTAAATAACTTTTTTGTGCATACTCTAGCTTGAAATTTGGGAGGTGGATCAGCTGATTTATAACAAAGCCCCTCTAGTTATTAAATGATTATTTCAATGAGAAGAGAAGACAGACATGGCTGATAAGGGGCTATATGCCTTCTAATATGTAGGTGATTCATAATTACAAATCTAGAGTCCATTATTTTGATATTTGTGTATATTTTATGTAAAAGCAATTTTTGTCTTGAATGACTTGGACAATTATCCCAGATATTTTCAGACAAAAAGTGTAAGTTTGGGAAAAAATACTTAGTGATGCACACTTTGAGAAGGGTAAAAATTGAAACAGCTATAATAATCTATTGTATTAATACTGCAGGGAAAATTGAAATTACTTAGTTTAAAATCTGAAGTGGGTCAGTGCCTTAAGTCACTAACTTTGCAAAGTTTTTCTGGGTATGTTTCTTTTTCTAATGAGTTGTCACATGTGCTTAATGTCAACAACCAGCAAGGAGCTACTTGATTCAAAATGGTTGCATTTGCCTGAAATACTGAACATACTACTCATTTGATAAAATTTGCCCAATAATTAAATTCGAGTAAGAAGAATGAAGTATAAGCTAAATTTAAGAGTGATGTTTTGTTGAGCTGCCAATTAAAAAAAATTCCCACATAACTTTATGAATGATATAGAAATCTTTGACAACATTGTAAGGCTGTTACCCAATTTTTCAATTGAAAGTTCAGGCAGACGTCAGCAAATCTGATGACATGGAACTGAAAAAGGCTCGTGTCTTTAGCTTTCTTTTTAAAATTATTATTATTTTAGTCCTAAAGACTCAGTTTTGCTAAGACATGATTCACTAAAAACTTGCCGAAAGAAAACCTTGTGTGTGTAGAGCAGAAGACAAGTGAAGCAGACCATGTTTTTCAGTTGATTTAAACATATCTATTCCAGGAGTGGATAGAAAAAATAGGGGTTATATAAATGTGTCTCTTTCTATCCTCAAAGAAGAGGCTGGGCAACTGGAAAAAAATCTTTATGCATACTGCTGGCAGAGAAATTCTAATGGTACTTTAAGCCTGATTTGGCACACCATGTAACTCTTCCAGGCACAATGCACAATTTTCATAAACAGATTGAACTGAAAGATTCCCTGCCATTGTTTTGCCATTCAGCTGACCCTGAGTGTAACTATACAAGATACTTCAACCTAGGTTTTATGCAATATTTTTTACAGAAAAAAGACTGATCAGTAGAGATTCACAAAAGCTATGGACATGATTTATAAAAGCAATGATCAATTGTTTACTTTTAAGTCTAAATGGAAAAAATTGCTAAATAATTTTCTTTGGAAATCTCTATGACCCCAATGGCTCATGCATCAAACCAACATAATTTATTTTTTTAACAAATCATTAAGATGTTCAGAAAATCCAGTAGCTGAGGATTTATGAAATAAATATGGTTTGTGAATTCCCCGTCTTTTTAGTAAAAGGTCATTAAAACTTTCTGACCTGTTCTTTTTTTTTTTTTAATGTTTTCATTGGAAATATTCACTTGTGTTTCCATTATATATATTTTTTGTGTGCATTTGCACAAGATTTTGTTTTCTGGGAATTTTTTTTTTTTAATGTTCTTGACTATGTCAAGCACAATGAATGTAATCAAAGGGTAAATAAAAATAACAATCAGTTTCACATTTTTCAGTGGAGAAATTAAGTGTGCCAACATTCCTGTATGCTTCTAAAGAAATTCAAGAACTTGGCAAGCAAGGATGGTGGGTGGGGCCCTTAATAGCAATTAGCCCACTTTACTCATCTAAGACATGGGAGTGATAAGGATCTCTTTGATTAATAATATATTAATAATTATATTGAAAACTAAATAGTTTAGTTTTAAACCTTCTGCCCATTATACCTAGGTTACCTTATATTCTATTTTTTATTCCTAGGACTAGGAACACCAAAATCTTAGCAACATTTCCTTAAACAGCTTTGTTCTTTCAAAGAGTGCTAACAAGAATTTTTTAACCCTGGCAGAACTGAACAAATCAGTGATTATGTTGAATAATGACCATAACATGATGCTGTGTTTAGAAGAACACAATAAAAAACGTGTTTACAACAATGCAATCAAATTTCCAGTTTGCCAAAAGACTGCATTGCAGGCAAATGCTAGTGAATTTTAGTTCTTAATCATTCTATTCTCAATATTATTTTCATATAATAAAAAATAACATGAGATAAAGGTTTTCAGTCTCTTGGTCTGAGATTTATATCAAAACCACAAAAATCTACTTTCACATATTTTCCCTTATTTAAAAATTTAATTAGAAATACTTAAAAACATTCAGAAATGAAAATTGGTATGTATGCCTGATGCACCTACCACACAAGCTAAGAAATAATACATTATCTATATAATTAAAGCTAAAAACTAAAGCTCTCTGATTCCACCTGCCTTTACCTCTGTCATCCTCTGAGGAAACTCTTTTGAATTTTATATTTACATTCTAGTGCATATCATATAACTTTACATCATAAATATGGTTTAAGTTTTATGTATATTGTACTAAACTGGATGCATACTTCTGCTCATTGCTTTTATTACTTGATATAATAAATGTTTGAGATTCATCCACGTTGGTATATGGAACTGCACTTTACTCATTTTCTATGAATGGCACCATCATTCATCATTCTCTTCTTCCATATATGGACATAATTCCAATTTTTTTTCAGTATTACAAACAATGCTGCATAAGCAGTCTTGTATTAGTACCTTTATATAATGCATGAAAGTTTCTTTAGGATGTGTAGCTAGAAGTAAAATTGCTGGGTCATAAGATATTCTATCTTCAACTTTATTATCAGTTGTCAAATTGTTTTTCCAATCAATTGTACATATATATATATACACTCACTATCAGTGAATAAGCAGTGAATTTCTATATTCTTGCCAACTCTTGATATTGTCAGATATTCCCCCCTAATCTGAGTAGGTGAAATGTTATTTCATTGGTATTTGAATGGTACATTCCATTTTATATAAGGAGGGGTCTTTTTTTTTATTGACTGATTATTTAGATTTCCTCTTCTGTGCATTGTTTAGCTCATAAATTTTGCTCATTTTTTTGTGGTATTTATCTTTTCCTTACTAATTGGTAAATTAGTAAATTAGTAAAAAAAAATTAAGGATACTAATCATTTGTTGGTTATATACCTTTTCTTGGTCCATGTCTCATTGTCTGATGCTTTTAATGATTTTTTTTTTTTTTTGAAGGAGAGTGATCATTTTTACTGGAAGAACTAGTATATGTGTACTAATTATACACACATATATAATTACAAGTGTATGTGTTTCTGCATATATACATACATACATATGCATGTATGCATACATAAATACATATACACACATACAGAAAAAGGCTTCAAATAATATATACCAAGATAATGTCTCCAGGTGCTGGAATTAAGAATTCTTTTTTTTTTTTAAGATCTTCTCTGACACTTCTAGTTTCACATCCAGCATGTAAGGAACTTGGAAGGTGCCACTCTATTTTAACAACAAATAAAAAGATGAACAAACTGAAAAATCAACAACTTTCTTAGATCCATAAGAGAATCAATGTCATAGGGCAAACCTCCTGCCCCAAACTGGAAAGACAGACAGATAAACACAGAGAATCACAACCCACCAGAACAGAAACTTCTGCAGAAACCAGTGCCTAGACAGTAAAACCTGAAATGTAACCGATGAATTGCTGGGGGTGGTGCAAGGTAAGCAAGTCTGAGAGATAAAAACTCCAGGGGTACTCCAATCATCAGAGTACCTCCACTTGGAAATTCTATTATGTTATCACAGTGAATATTGAAGAAAGATCCCCTCCTACTTCTGTTAGAGGAACGAGAAAAGGAACCATTGTGACATATGGCAAAGCATTCTGTTTTTAATAAGGTCTGTGCTTAGGAGAAAATATTTGACCATATTCTGACCTGCTGGGGGTTTTATCAGAGCCTAACTGGCCAAGGGGAAGGAAAACACTCAATTCCAGTTGACTCTAGCCTTCCACATGGAGGAAGAGAAACTCCACCCCACACTAGCTATTCTGTCTCACCTAAGGAATGGAAAACTGGAGATGTGACTTTGACACTCCAAAGGTAAAGGCTTACTAAAACACTGAAAACTAATCACAGAGCTATAGAATGCCTAAAATCAGTTTCTTTTACCCAGAAAGAAGATCATATCTGGTTATCCAGGAAAAATTATAACACATATTAAAGAAAAAAAAAACCCTTACAGTTTGAAAAGATAGAGGAAACATCAAAGCAGATTTAGATATAGCAGGGATGTTGGAATAATCAGATCTAGAATGTAAAACAATTACGATTAATATGCTAAGGTTTCTAACGGATGAAGTAGCCAGTATGCAAGAGCAGATAGGTAATGTAAGCAAAGAGATGGAAATTCTATAGAAGAACCAAAAAGATTCAAGAGATCAAAAAACATAAATGAAGAACACTTTTGATGGATTTATTATCAGATGGAATACAGTTGAGGAAAGAATCTCTGAACTTGAGGATTTCTCAATAGAAACTTCCAAAACAAAAAGCAAAGGTTGAAACAAACAAACAAACAAACAAACAAACAAACCAAAAACTCTCAAAATATTCAAGAACTGTGGTACAACAACAAAAGTTTTAACATACTTATAATGGGAATGCTAGGAGGAGAAAAAGAAAAAAAATAGAAGAAACATTTGAAATAATAATGGCTGAAAATTTCTTCAAAATAACATCATATATCAAAACAGATCCAGAAAACTGCTGGAACACCAAGCAGAATAAATGGTATACTTATTCATATATTCATACCAACTTATTATTGGTATACTTATTCATAATATACATAGTTATATTATTTTCAAGTTATAGAAAATCAAACATAAAGAAAAAAAAATCCTGAAGGAAGCCAGAAGGGGAAAACACGTTTCTTATAGGGGAGCAAAGATAAGAACTACCTCAACTTTTCCTCAGAAACCATACAAGAAAGTAGAGAGTGGAGTGAAATATACTTAAGATGCTGACAGAAACTCCTCAAACAAACCTAGAATTGTGTACCCTATGAAATTATCCTTCAAAAGTTGAGGAGTACTAAAGACTTTCTCAGATAAATAAAAATTGAGGGAAATTGTTAGCAGCAGACCTGACTTAAAAGAAATGTTAACAGTTCTTTAGAGAGAAGGAAAATGATATAGATCAGAAACTTAGATCTACAAAAATAAAAGAAGAGCACTGGAAAAGAAATAAGTAAATAGGCAGTGGAGGAACCTGAAACAAACTATATGGAATATACCTCTTCAAAAGTGCAACCACACATCTTTCAGAGAACCTCCAGATATGTGTATTCCCTGTAGTTGAGGTCACTGCAAATAATTGTCAAAGCAAATAGTCTAAAGGTTTTGTGGATTCCTGTAGTCTTTCTTGGTTGTTCTCCTCAACTACATTGTTGTAGAGATGGGAAAATGAAGACAGAAAGAATGGAGATTCTGTACTCTGGGGATGGGGCTTTTCCAGCCAGTGTTCCTGTTGTCTCAGATTGGAACAGACTTCATTTCTTGCCAAAAGTTCCTCTACTGATGTAGGGCTTCCCTTCTCCAAATATGAGGAAAGAGAAAGTGAAGTCAATATGGAGTTGATTAGCCATTTATCCAAAAAGAGTGGAAGATCCAGATTTTTAAAATTTTGAATTAAAAATACTTTATTGAGGTATAATTGATATGTAATAACATATATGTATTTAAAGTGTACATGTGAAAAACTGTCATACATATATACCCGTGCAACCATCATAATCATGATAAAAGTAGTAATAGAGGAGAACTTCCTCAATTTGGTAAAGAATATCTACAAAAGACCCTGTGGATAATATCATACTTGGTGAGAAGCTTGAAGCTTCTAAGATCAGGAACAAGGCAAGGATGACCCCTCTCACCGTTGATTTTCAATATTGTACTGGAAGTCATAGTAGGTGGAATAAGACAAGAAAAAGAAATAAAAGGTATACAGACTGGGAAGGGAGAAATAAAACTGTCTTTGTTCACAGACGACAGATCGTGTATGTAGAAAATCTGTAAGAAATGACAAAAAAAAAAAAAGAAAAAAAAACCCACTGGAGCTAATAAGTGATACCAAGATTCCAGGACATGATGTTAATATAAAAAGCCAATTGTTTTTCTATATATTCACAACAAAGAAGTGGAATTTGAAAATAAAACCACAATATAATTTATAATAGCACCTCCTAAAAATGAAATATTTAGGTAGAAATCTAACAAAGTATGTATAAGATTTATATGTGGAAAACTAAAAATCTCCAGCAAAAGATGTCAATGAATAAACAAATGTAGATATATTCCACGCTCAGGGAAAGGAAGACTCAATATTTTCAAGAGGTCAGATCTTGGGTGAAATAAGTGAAGAGGATTAAGAGTACTTATCTTGATTAGCACTGAGTAATATATGGAATTGTTGCATCACTATATTGTACACCTGAAATGAAATATAATACTGTATGTTAACTACACTGGAGTTAAAATTTAAAAAAAAAGAGTACAAAAAAAAAGAGACCACAAAATGTCAGTTCTTCCCAGCTTAATCTGTAGTTTCAACGCAATCCAAATCAAATCCCAGAAAGTGATTTTTTGAATACTGACAAAGTGATTCTAAAATATATAACAAGAGGCAAAAGATCCAGAATAGCCAATACAATATTGAAGAGGAAGGGCAAATATGGAGGACTGATACTGCCCAACTTCAAGACTTAATATAAAGATACTGTAATCAAGACAGGCAATGTGGTACTAGTACTTTTCAGGTGTGACTTGATACCTCATTGTGGTTTTGATCTGCATTTCCCTGATGTTAGTAATGCTGAGGATCTTTTAATGTACACACTGGCCATTTGAATAGCTTCTCTGAAAAAATGTCCATTCAGTTCCTTTGCCCATTTTTAAATTAAGTCGTTTTTTGCTATTGAGTTGTATGAGTTCCTTATATATTTTGGATATTAGCCCTTCATCAGACATTTGGTTTGCAATATTTTCTCCCATTCTGTAGGTTGCCTTTTCATTTTGTTGATCAGTTCTTCTCCTACCTAGAAGTCTTTTACTTTGGTATAATTCTACTTGTTTATGTTTCCTTTTGTTGTTTGTGCCTTAGATGTTGTATCCAAAAAATCACTGCCAAGAACAAAATCAAGGAGATTTTTTTGTATGTTTTCTTCTAAGAGTTTTACAGTTTCAGGTTTTACATGTAAGTAAATCTTTAACCTATTTCAAGTTAAATTTTATGAGTGTTTTAAAGTAGGGGTCTAATTTTGCATGTGAATATACAATTTTCCTAGCTCCATTTACTGAAGAGATTATCTTTTTTCCACTGAAAACTGTAAATTTTGCAAATATTAGTTGCCTGTTATATGCATGGGTTTATTTCTGAGCTCTCACTTCTGTTCCACTGGTTGATGTGTCTAATTTTATTCTAGTACTATATTGTTTTAATTACTATAACTTTGTAACATAGTTTTAAATAAGAAATTATGATGCTTCCCACTTTGTTCTTTCTCAGGATTGCTTTGGTTATTCAGGGCCAGTTGTGGATCCGTATGAATTTTAGGATTTTTTTTTCTAATTCTGTAAAAAAAATGCCATTAGAATTTTGATAGGGATAACACTGAATCCATATTATGGTTAGTATGGACATTTTAACAATATTAACTCTTCTACTCTATGAACATAGGATATATTTCCAATTATGTTGTCTTCTTCAATTTCATCAATGTCTTATTAAGTTTTCAGTGTACAGAACTTTCAACTCCTTAAATTTATTTCTATGTATTTCATTGTTTTTGATGCTATTGTAAATAAAACTCTTGTATTTCTTTTTTTTCAGATAATTCATTCTTATGGGCATTCTTATCTTACTCCTGAATTTATCAGAAATTGGCTTAAGCTTCACAATTAAATATAATATTTGTTGCAAGTTTTGTTGCTATACTTTATCAGATTAGAAATGTTCCATCTCCATTATTGTTGAGAGGTTTCTCATGAATGAGAATTGAATTTTATAAAATGCTTTTCCACATCAGTTGAGACAAACATACGGTCTTCAAATTTAGGTTGCGAATATGAGAAAATCATAATAAAACACTTTTATATTAAATCATCCATGAACACCCGGAATAAGTCTGGCTAAGTTATATATTTTTTTAATTGGAGGATTCATTTTGCTAGTGTTTTATTTAGGATTTTTGCATCTGTGTTTGTAAGTTATTTGTTTTCTATTTGTATATTTTGCTAGCAATTTGATCTCAATGATTTTTTCTAATAAAAAATGCTTCCTTTTGTAGATTAGTTTTCAACCCTTCTGAAAGACAAAGATGAAAGTGCTTTTGTCTCTGAACATTGGGAACATTTATTTTCAAAGGAATTCACCAAGATTATATATGTATTTTATTCTTTTTTTTTTTATTTTTTTTTTCAACGTTTTTTATTTATTTTTGGGACAGAGAGAGACAGAGCATGAACGGGGGAGGGGCAGAGAGAGAGGGAGACACAGAATCGGAAACAGGCTCCAGGCTCCGAGCCGTCAGCCCAGAGCCTGACGCGGGGCTCGAACTCACGGAGCGCGAGATCGTGACCTGGCTGAAGTTGGACGCTTAACCGACTGCGCCACCCAGGCGCCCCTATGTATTTTATTCTTTTTCTCAAATCCTAAAGATCTTTTCCTTCTCACATGTTATAGTTGTATTTTCTTTCCCAATCTCTCCCACTTATTGACTACAGAATTCATTTATAAATTATACATAATTTTATGACTATTTTCTATTATTGTTTAGAATGTTGGTTATTTTGTGTTTCATGTTTTCTTCTGTTATATTATAAACACTTCTATTCACATCTTTTTTTTTTTAATGTTTATTTATTTTTGAGACAGAGAGAGACAGAGCATGAACGGGGGAGGGTCAGAGACAGGGAGACACAGAATCTGAAACAGGCTCCAGGCTCCGAGCTGTCAACACAGAGCCCGACGCAGGGCTCGAACACACGGACTGCAAGATCATGACCTGAGCCGAAGTCGGCTGCCCAACCGACTGAGCCACCCAGGTGCCCCAGTCTATTCACATCTTAGTATAGAGCTTTACTTTGAATTTTCTAGGAGCTCAGCAGTTATTTTAATTTTAATATGACTTTTCTTAATGAAAATATCACCTTTAAATAATACTTACTTTGGTGATCTAAATATTTTAGGAAAATCCGTAATATTTCTTTAGTCCATAATTCTTAACACTTTTTTCATTGTATCCTTGACTCTCATTTTTGATCAACTCCATCTCCCCGGCATACTTTTTTCTCTCCTAGGAGACTGTAGGTTGACACTTCTACATGGTCAGTTTTTCTAGGTCATTGACTGGGTCACTGAGGTACATGTCAGAGGAATGAACGATAATTTCTGGCTTTAACATCTGATTATTCGAGTCCATGCCATATTCACTTATTCCTAGAAGTATGATTGTCAACAAAATTTCAGTGAATCCTGAACAGCTTCGGAAGGTATGTTGAGTTCTTTCACTTTCAAAGGCAACACAAATCTTCTCAGTGGGAAAATAAATGATTGAATCTCACCTCATTCCAAATGAATTAGAGTTGGCAGGCTTGTGTGTCTGGAGCTGACTTACAGTACTTGATGCTAAAATGTAGCCCCTTGTAGTAGTTATAATAAATTAAGGCTTCTGTCAGAGGCTGAAGTCATGAAAGTTAAAGGAAAAAATATATTGCTACCCTTTATATTTTTGGGCTCTGATAGGAATTTTGGTCTTCAGCAGGTTGACAGCACAAAATAGACAAATTCAATATTTTAGGATACTGTGCCAAATTTCATGTGTAGAAGCCTGTGAGTGTCTTGCATTAAGCTGTGAGTTATAGCAGTGAAGGCCTAGAAAGTGAGAAATAGCATATTTCTTAAGGCCTATAGGGCATGCAAGTTCCACAGTTCTCCCTCTTGAATGACAACATGGTCCAACTTCCCAGTGAGAAGCATGCTGGTGTGTTTCTCTTTCGTACCCTCTTCTGAATAATGTGAGGTGTTGTTAATTTAAAAACTGTCACTCACAGGGCATAAAAATGTTTTTCAGTTAAAAGTCCAATGACAAGCAGAAGATAACAGCAGCAATGGGCACTCTGAAACAGGTAATAATTTTCCATAGCTAATTATCATTATTTTTCTACATGAAGTATTAAAAACAAACTTAATAATATATGCTTTGATAAAGAGTGTTTGTAAAAAGTGGCATTCCACATTAACTCTATCAAATAACTTGACATTAAAAAAAAAAGAAGTCATTACTGGTCTCATTCAGAGTTGAAATATCTTTGCTGGGATTATTTATTTGTCCTTTTATCTATATTATCTTTGGTAATACGACCAAGTAAAAACTGGAGAAAAACCTAAGGATAAGCTGGAAGTGGTTTCAAAGTACTAGTGTTCTGAAATTGGATCTATTTTGCCTCCCCATTCCTTTCCTTTTCTGATAAATTTCATAGTAACTCAGGATTCTTTCTGCTACAGAACACTGCAGCAACAGGAAACTGCCCAGACATCTTCCCCATGTCTGTAGTAGTCCATTTGTCAGTAACTGAAACTAATTTCAATGATGTGACTCACTTGTCTGTCCAGTTATTATTTTTAAAATTGTTACAAATTAAGTGGGCATCCTCTGGCTTCAAATGGAGAGCCTGAAATATTAGCAGTGGAAACAATCTAAAATATTAAAAAAAGGAATCTGAGAATGGCTCAGATTACCTAAATACACCACAAAACCAACAGCAGTGGAAAGCAGTAGAGTTCATACAGCTTCTGGTGCTGAGTATTAAAGGGTATGAAAATGGAGATTAATCTCCTGACTTCTGAGGATAATTCAAGAGAAATGATGAACAAAAAAAAACACAAAACAATGTATCAATACAGAACTGGAAAGTGAAAGGAAAGTAGATCTATTCCAAATGTGATTTAAATTTCATTATATTTTGAATATTCAGTAGGAATCTCCTAAGGTTTTAGTTTCTCTTTGGGAGTAAAATGGGTTCTTAAAAGTGCATTCATCTATGCTGCTAGAGTATCGTTTACTAACAAATGATTACAGCTGTACCCAAGTGGCCTAAAAGAGTTTTAATGTTGCTTCCAGATGTGCCTAATTTATTTCCAGGGTATAATGTTTGCCTTGGGAGCCTTGGGTGATTTTCTCACTTATCAGTGCCAATTTCTTGGGGATACGTAAAATTTTAGTCCTCTTCTAGATGGGGAAATGGAACATGAAGATATTATGGTTTCATTAATATTAAATGAGAAACCCTTAAACAACCCTGGATAAAATATTAAATCTAGTGTGTATTTCATGAGCTTACACACCTGGACTTGTTTCTGCATGGATTTCCTAGGACTCTTCTTGCCAATATTCAATATTATATAAGTGATGTCTGTCAGGAATTTTAAAAATTGAGAATTTTGAAAATTTCCCTCTAAGTTTAGCTTTTAAAATCTCCAGTGGTTGCTATGTTATACAGTATTACAAGGATGAAACAAATCTAATTTTCAACTACTCAAAGGATAGCTACTAAATTGCATCTATGAATATTCTTTGGATATCGGAGGTGAATAATAATATAAGGTTTTTTTATGAAGCAATTATATAAATTTTATTATGGAGCACATGCAAATGAAGGCCAGTTTAAATGTAAAATTCACAGTGTATCTCAAGCACTTGGGATACTAACTATTAAAGCTACTTGCAGGTGATGCACAAACTATGCACTTGCATTTCTTTTTTTTTTCAACGTTTTGTTTTTTTTTTTAATTTATTTTTGGGACAGAGAGAGACAGAGCATGAACGGGGGAGGGGCAGAGAGAGAGGGAGACACAGAATCGGAAACAGGCTCCAGGCTCCGAGCCATCAGCCCAGAGCCTGACGCAGGTCTCAAACTCACGGACTGCGAGATCGTGACCTGGCTGAAGTCGGACGCTTAACTGACTGCGCCACCCAGGCGCCCTGCACTTGCATTTCAAGAGGTTTTTCACAAAGATAAATCAAGTTGTTGAAAATATTTAAATGTACTCAATTGAGTTTAAATGTTTGCTAAAATACACAATCTAAACTAACACGTATCAGAAGCACAGAAATCATACTGTGAACGGTCACTTAGTGTCTATACTGGAACTTAAACCTGGGTCACATGTTCTACACTTTTAGTACTCTTTCTAAAATAGTATGTTGATCTTTTAAAACAATGAGAACTATTTTCCCAATACCTAACTAACTCACTTTGGAAGAGCTTGTAAACTCAACTCTTTATCTATAGTACCAAAGTTACAAGACGGCATAATCTTCCCTAAAGGATTAGGTATTTCAGTAAATGGCTAAAACAAAAAATTGGAATATTACATATTGCCAAAATTACCTTAGAAAATCTTGTATTACTCTTGAAAAAAACAACACATTTTCCTTCTTTTACATTGGTCAGGAAACGCTTAAAATTATTCACACGTCCTTCACATAGGTTTGGCAAACAAAAGCACTGCTTCAAGATTTTTTGCATCCAATGTCTACTACTACAAAAGGCATGATGTTCAAAATGCTTCCTATTTTTGGAAGTAAAATTCTCAATGATACAATTTAGAATACTTTGGTAGAATGTACGATCATGAGGGCTGAGAATTTTGTCAGTTTTGTTCACTGTTAATTCAGCCCCGTCCTAGAACAATGCTGGTCATATAGTAGGTGCTTAATAAACATTCTGAATAAATAAAATGTGAATTTGATATGTTGAAAATGTAAATGAATGAAAGATTAGTGAATGTGTCTCATACCTAGTTCTTGGAAATTCTAAGTTAACACCAAAATATCTAACTGAAGAATTGGTTATGTGAAGTTAGATTAAATAACTTGAGGTTTTTGGCTTTTTAAATATTTCTTTTGGCGTAGTAATAATCTTGTATACTTTGGGTAAGGTGATAATTGCAATAATTTTTAGTTTTTATATTTAAATAACTTCATTCACATTCAGGTTATTTACTGAATTACTCAGATATTTTGACATCAGTCAGATATAGTAGAAATCTGCTATTGCAAATTTCCTATGCAGAATAAGATATATGAGAAATAAGTTGTGGGGCGCCTGGGCAGCTCAGTCAGTTAAGCGTCTAACTTCAGCTCAGGTCATGATCTCATGGTTCATGGGTTAGAGCCCAGTATCAGGTTCTGTGCTGACAGCTCAATGCCTGCAGCCTGCTTCAGATTCTGTGTCTCCCTCTCTCTCTGCCCCTCCCCTGCTCGTTCTCTGTTTCTGTCTCTCAAAATTAAATAAATGTTTAAAAAAATTTTTTTTCAATAAAAAATAAATAAGTTGTTGTATGTCAAATTCTTATAGAAATGAGCCAAATCATTTCTTTATAACAAAATGTCTCACAAAGATACACAACCTTTCAAAAGCTAAAGATATATTATATATACGTATATATATACATATATATACGTATATATATATATATATATATATATATATATATATATACGTATATATATATATACACATACATGTAAATCTGATGGCTTTCCCTATTTCAAAGACTAGTCAGAATGTTATTAGTAATTCAAATGCTCTGGAGACACTTGTTCTGGAATTGGGTTTTCCCTGGGAAGGCGATCTTTAAGGTTCATGTTTTCATCTGATCCGATTTGGGAATGCCTTCGCTGTTAGTTTCATTGATTTCTTCTTTCCCCATCTTCCTCTTTTCCTCTCTCCCTCCCTTTCTCCTTTTTCTTTCTTCCTTTCTTCCTTTCAATTATTTAGAGTGGGGTTACAGATTTGCTTATATTAACCTTAGATATGCATCTCTGTAACTATCTTGATTTCCCAGATGAAATGTGGGAATTATGAGACTTCCAAGATGTGGGAAAAAAATAGATTTAGTCTACTTGGATCATGTCAATGCTATTAAATAAACAATCCTTATCAAATATAAAGCTTGTTTGCCTAAGCGTTCATATCTCTTACATAAAGTGTTTCTTTAGAGAGACCCTCGCCTCTCTCCCATCCTTGTCCTTCCAGCGTGATCATTCATGGAAATGTTGAAAGACTTGCAGCTGAATATAAAAAAGTTAAGTTTGTGGAAGTAAAATGCTGTTGTGATGCAGCCCTGCCTTGTGCAATTCACACATCAGCTACTCAACGTTGATAAACCTGATTAGTTACAGCATGGACTTCAAGGGTCTAAATAAGTAAAGCCTCCAAATTTTAAATCATTAAAGTTCTATTTGGCTTGGAAATAGTCTTATGTTAATTGGATAACACAGTCAAGAGGGATCAGCTATTTAACTACTGTTGTAGTAAGTAAGAAGTTAAGAGCCAAGACTGAAGTGGTGGCCACGCGAACAGAAAAGAAAGACAAGGAGTTTGGGAAAGATGTGCCATAGAGAAAGAGAAGCAAGGTGGGCAGTTGGTCTCACCCGTCCAGCCTCTCCTCCCTCTTCTGAGGAAGAGAGAATCTTTCAGCTTTTTCCAAATAACCAGCAGAGTGGAAGCTTTCCTTTTTTTAATGTTATGCCTTTGGTTCATTCTTTACTGGCTTAGTGGAGGAATTATGTATTTTGTTTTTAAACTGTTACAGTGAGGGATGCATGTAGAAATCCAGGAGGCAGAGACCGAGATTACATGTGAGCAAATGATTTAAAAGCATGGAGGTAATTATTAAAAAAAAAAAAAAAATCAAACACAAGAAATAGTGGCTAAGTGCCAATAAATTGGATCTGATCCTGAGTTTCTAGGGTCACTGGATGCTAATTTCATCCTCTTCTTTTATAGATTTTATGGCTTCATTTTAACTGCTCAATTAAGTATATTCTCCATGGGAATTTACTAAATTATTTATTTTCTTTTAATTTGAAGTCTTCACATTTCTATACACATATATGTAGGCCTTAAGTCATGGAATTTTGAGAGATAAAAATTCTACCCAACCCTTAAGCTGTGCAGAAGGACTCTACTCTGAAGCTAATGAACCTTGTTACTTCTAAGGTAATAGCAGAGGCCCTGGCAACATGTCCACAGGGTCATACAGTTTGATAAAGTTGGCTAAAATAAGGTAGGATATCTGTCTGCTGTCAATTTTCTTTATTCACTTCTTTTCTTTCAGATAGTTCTGGAATGCTATCTCAAAGCAGGTCAAGTGCAAGCTGAATTGTGGATACACTGAACTTGGATTTAGTAGTGCACATTTATGTGGTTTCAATCTTCTCTCTGTTAGTTAAATTACTAGGTGCCTGGGCATAGTTGGAAGAGTCCCAATACCTGTTAGGCTGATTCCCTCAAAGGTGTAGGGCCACAGGTCTTATCGTGACATGAATGTGTCTTACAGCAGTCAGCACCAGAAATGTATAGGTGGAGGATGAGAAACAAAGTCCAAAGTATATCATTCCAGAAGCTTGTTTGTAGAAAGCATTTCCAGTCATCAGGTGTTTAAAATTACAAGGGGAGGAGTCCATTAACAACAACACTCAGTCAAAATAGAAGTTCTTGCCCATCATGAATATACTCGGTAATGCATCTTCTGAAATTCAAACGTACCCTACGTTATTTTATTTTTTGATGGGAATTTTACAAAATGGAATTAATCAGAATTTGTGTTATAGGACATAAACTTCTAGCAGATTTACAAATGGTAATTATGTCTGTGTTGACATTTCATGTTTTAGGCATCTCACTACTACTACTAAAAAACAAATGTGATCAACTATGTTAAGAAGACTGAATTATCTATTATTCTTTTTATAGAAAACAATTACAAATTTGTTCTTATGTGAAGAGGTGATCAAAGAATATGCAGCCAAAAATGGAAGAAAAGAATTACAGGGTGTGTCAGGAAGTTTATTAAATAAAAGTCTTCTGTATTATTTTCTGAATTTTATAATGTTTGCAGTATTTTTCAGATATTTTAGATTTGATTTTGCTATGATTTCTTTTCTCATTCTAAATAAACATTCATGCTCATACTTAATTTTGTATACATAATATTGTAACATTTTTCTGAAAGTGAGCTACCCAAATTATATACAGTTCAGGCTCTATGAAACCCAGGTCCACCCTAGTAACTGAATCCAGAACAAACATAGATGTATGTAGGCAGGGAGTGGGGCTATACAAGGCCGGGATGTGGGTGAGGGTAAAGTGTGGTAGGTTCATGAAGGGAAGAAGCTACATCTTCATCAGATCATTCAGCTGTCCTCATTCACTCCTTCTCGGGAGATACAATGGAAAAGTGGGGTTCATCACAATTTTAAGATGAGAGTTGGTACTTCCAAATGCATATCCGGAAGCTGTAAGTGGAAAGACAAGGTAGTCTATGCAGGCCAAGTATAACTTTTTCTTTGAAATCTGGTTGTTGACACCCAGGAAGTACACCATCCATCCTACTCCACAGCCCTGACTTTTTGGCAGTAATTCTTTACACTTAATAAGGCCAACAATTTCCTCTATAGAAGTTGCCTCCTAGAGTTTGGGAACTCTTTAAAGGACTGATAGAAAACTAGTGCAAATGTTTCATCTGCTTTTGATTTGTGCATTCTAAGCACATGGCTTCCAAATGTCACAATTGGAATGTGGAATTCAGTAATTCATAAGTATTTTGATCAAATCATTGATTTTATTCATTGTCTTTGGTGAATGGATGATACATGCTGTCTGGTTCTTTCCAAGCACCGATCTTTCTTCCTCTTATATATTATATAATTTTATTTAGCTGACATGTTCTTTCAAAGTTAGGAGAATTTGGGATTTGCGCCTTTTGAGAAAAAAGGCAAACTCATTAGATTCCCTTTCTAAATATTTTAATAATGTTGCTGAAGACTGGAATGCCATCTTTATTCAGCTATCTCTTTTGTTTTTCTGCCACAACTTAGCACTTATGGTGAATGGCAATACATATTAATAAGCAGGCAGCTTAATAAGACTCAGGTTAATGATGATAATTATTCCTACATGGTGTATGCTGACAGTGTGTGCAAAGATATTCACTCTTCAAAAAAGCCCCAAGGCAGTACAGATAATTCTGACACTGAGTACGTTATCTGAGAAGAAGGTTAACAATGCTATGTGATACCTTTTTTTTTTTTTTTTTTTTTTCCTGTAAGTGAACATTTTAATTACCTGGGGATAATGTCCATAGCTAGAATTCAGTGAGTGGGCATAGGGCCAATAACTTTTCAGGAGATCCCTGAGAGAGACTTAGAATTTTAACCATTAAAAATTACAGGCTTGCACAGGGTCACTACAAATAAATAAGCATAGTCAGAATTAAGAAAAAGGTCAGTGTTTTGACTCTAATTCTCATAGTGGTTATTAGTTTGAAGTGGATTTTTAAAAAAATTTTAAGGTTTTATTTATTTTTGAGAGAGAGAGAAAGAGAGAGAGAGAGACCAAGAGACAGAGAGAGACACAGAATCTGAAGCAGGCTCCAGGCTCTGAGCTGTCAGCACAGAGCCTGATGCAGGGCTTGAACCCATGAACTGTGAGATCATGACCTGGGCTGAAGTTGGTGGCTTAACCTACTGAGCCATGCAGGCGCCCCTGAAATAAATATTTTTTGATTAACCACGGTAAAAGTATGAAATTGTGAAGTTCTGCTTCCTTTATTCTTTCTAAGTCCACCAAATTCTTTACAAAACCAACCACTCTAATGCTTAATGACCTTGTGCACTGTTTTCCATCTCTCTATTTTAGGTTGCTTTCCAAACCTTCATTTACACCTGAAGAATTAATGACAAGTAACTGATTAACAGTTCAGAGCTACATTCCATTTTTTTTTCCTCCCAGAGTCCACTGCCTTTTCAGAAGTATTAAAACCTTAAACTAGGCATCTCAAACAAAACACCAGCAAGGGCCTGTCAAGTAACATTAATGAGTGAAGCCGGCCTAGTGAGGGCTGCAGTAAAACTGAAAGGCAGGCTAAAAGGCTTCTAGTTGGTTGGGTGGTGGGGGATGGGGGTGTCTTTGCATGTCTTTAGCAGATTATTTCTACGTAGACATTCTGGTCCAGATTTGCTCAAAATGTACTTTTTCAAGCTTGAAATCTGGACTTTTGTGAATTCTCCCCATGTTTACATTTTGTCCATGAAACATCGTCTAGGTCAAGCACAACATGTGCAGGGCTGAAAATGGTTTGAAGGTAACAAGTTTGTAACTTCTGCTTTCAACTGAGGGGAATAAACTGGAGGACCTATATTCCTCTAAAGCACTCGCAACCCTCTGCCCTTTATTGTGATGTTCCATTTGCTCTGTGCCCATACTGCCCTCTACTCCCTGGGACCTACTCACTTTTGATGGCCTTGGTTAAATGACTCTATGCTTTCTAAGCCCCTTCTCTTCTTCGAAACCATTTCTCCACCATCTCCCTTCCTTGTAGAATGAATCCATTTTCTTATTATGTCACTAGGGCATGTGGCACGTACTGTAATTAGCACTTAACAGAGTGTATACTAAATATTTGTGGCTGTGTTAGTCTCCCCAGTTACACTGTGAGGTCCATATGGATAGAGTCCTCTTTTTATTTTTCATCAGCATCATAACACAATATCTACCTCATAATAAACAGTAAATATTTGCTAAGAGAATGAATGGATCAGTGAATGAATTTTAGAATGCTACTTGAAGGCTTAAGTATTTTAGTAAGCCTCTTTGCCCCTTAGCAGGGGGCATAACTATGGAAGACATTCAGTACATATTTATTAAATGAGAAATGAATGTGAACCAATAAGGGAAAATTATTCTTTGAAGAGTTAGGGAGTGGCAGACAGGTAAATTTCAGTGTTGTATCCCTTAAATCACTGCCCACTGGAGTAAAACAGTTTCTTAAATTCTCTCTGATCCTAAAATCTGATTTAAAATATAAATTTTATATATATATATATATATATATATATATATATATATATATATATATATATGATGGAGATACATTCACTGTTTTTCAGGGTGACCTTTTAACATTTCCCTTAATGCTTCTTCTAATTGAGGCAGCTATGTAAAAGTTTCAATATCTCAACTGAGCAGATAATATTGAGGCAACATCTTCTGTAAAATCTAGTGGTTATAAATTTTTTCAGAAGCAAGTCAGGATGAATTTGAATAGAAAAGCCATCTGGCAGTACTCCATTCAATTAGTATTTATTATAAATATACACTCAGTTACTTATAATATATTTATTTATATCAAAGATGTTTAGTCTGCTCATCACATTAGTGAAAATCTGCTTGAGTCCTTCTGTCCCGAGTCTTCTGTTTTAGTCTTCTACCAAACTGCCTTACTAGAACCTGAATGTAATCACAAAATTCACATTAATTTGGAAATATGTTGATCATTAATTTAACAATCTAGTGTAAAGGTTAACACCAAGAACTCTATCCTACATGTCAACCAAGGAAGATATACAAAGTTTCAAAAAACCAGGCATCTGCCATGACTGTGGTCAGCTCTAGTTTTGCAGGGATAGGTCTCAGTAGAAGACTAGCTAATTGTTCTGTAGATAAGTCTAGCTAGCTGATTGGTTTTAGGGACATAATCCAGTTATTTATTTAGTTCTGCAACTTGGTAACAATTAACTAATCAGTTGTGTGAGATTCAACCAATGAATTAAAGATCTAAGTTTGCAGACAGCTGTGACACTGTAGCTTTTCTTTTAAAAGAAAATAAAAGTTATGTAGTGTTAGCATGCTGCATGCATAACATATCATGATACTATTACGGAGTTTGTGCCATTTTACCTGACATCGGACATGTCAGCAACAAGCAGGTATGAATCATGCACATTTTCTTCCAGTGGGGTAATGCATACAATGCAACCAAATTCAAATGAGCAGATTTTCAGAGTGTATTTGAATCTCTTCCTGGGGCTAAGATAGACCTGCCACTGGTCTCTCCATTTCCTCTAGTAAGCCCTGGTATATTAAGCAGTGGAAAATAAAACAACAAATGTTATTCAGTAGAAAAATAAAAGCCCAATCTATGTAAAGTGAGACAGAAGAAATGGAAACATAGCATGTGGATTTTGCATGCTGAGCCTCATAAAATGCAAGCGTGAATTTCCTCTCATAGTGAGTGTGGTCCAACATTAAACGAAGCATGGGGCATGATTATGAGAGATAAGATCAGTAGTTGGAGAACATACAGCAAGCTGTTTTACCCACATTGAATATAATTTCACTCCTCTGATCTATTAGGCCCTCTTGGTGCACATCTTTGTAGATTTTTGCTAGTTCTCAGGAATGCATTAAAAAAAAAAACCCTACAGGCTATAACTAAAATTACTGAATATTTTTTAATGTCTCACATGTTGACAGTCCTGATTTTCGTTATAGAAGAAATAACTGTTGATAGTGCCATTTAAATCCCTACTCTTTAGATTTGTGAATGCTAATGGCTGGGCTGTCGAACTTCAGCTTTTCCTGTAATCGTTATTCCTGGTTTCCTGTGGTGGGTATGTATCGAATATAAGAAATTAGCTGCAGAGAGAATTAGAGGGTGTAAGTCTGAGTCATGTAAATGCCAAAAGCTTTTTGTGACATTTTTCAGACTTTAAAAATGGAAATATGTTATTTGCACAGTAGCTCCTGATGGAATATGACATACTGCAGAGATGTGGCGAGTTTAAGATTGGGCTGCAGGCCATTAGGAACCCTCTGTGTGAGAGCCTGGGGCCTCAGCAGAGGAATGGGAGTGAGCTACTTGGAAGAAGCATGGCATTTGCTGATGAGCCAAAGAATCCTCGTTAGATCAAGAACTGCTAATGAGAATTGAGAACTTGCTTGAACCTGTTATCATAAGTAAGGCTTAGGAATATAATTTTCAGCTTGATGTAACTTCTGTCTTTATTCCAGATGGTCTTACATCATCATCATTATATCAGCACATGAAAAAAAAAATCACAGCGCTAAGTACATACCTTAACTCTTCTATTTCAATTAAGGTTGAGCTCTTTAATTCAGTCAAAATAACAAATCCCTGTTAGCAGATTCTGAACCTCTGTTGAGTCCTGAGATGCATGAAGGATGGGTATGGGGGTGTATAGTAGAACTTTCTATAGAAGAAAACAGAGGACCCCCATCTGTCACACTGTCCTTCACCTCCTGTCCCAACCCCTTTCAGATCTAGAGAAAGCTAAAAGGGAGTTAGAAACTGTCTCTGGTTCCACTTTTGGTTAGTGGGGTAGATCTTCTCGGAGGCTTGATTCCACTTCAGGGGATAGTCTTGCAATCCAGCGAGCCCACACTTCTTGGAAACATGGTAATGTGGGAGCATATCTTTTGTTTGTTGGTTTGTTTGGGGGGATAATGTAAGAAATCTTATGCTTATTTTGAGATTTTCCTGTAGGGTGTAAAAGACTATCATGAGAAAGAAGCTTCTCTGCTTTCTCTTCTAGAAAATTCAGTGTTCAGTTTTTGAAAGATATAGAACCCAGGAAAAAAGATGGATGACATTTGGAAGAAGACACAGATGACCAAGAGGACTTCTGAAAGAATTTCCTAAGTGCATGTGGAAATACAGAATTAGTAAAAAAGACAAAACAAAACAGGAGATAGGGTTCTTGATGGTTTTTCTTTCAATAAGGTGTCCTGGGAAGCCTCTATTAGACTTCCCTGTGCTCCCCATAAATGCAATTCTACTTTTCCCCTTAAATTCTCCGTGATGCTTAATAATGCCATGAAGTCTGTTCCCCCAAAGCAAAATCCTAGCTGTCATCCTTGAACAATTTCCTCTTTATCTTCTCACTCCAACTCAAGACACATTGGTTTCATTTCAAATCTCAATCCTCCTTGCTTCCTCCTCACTGCTTCTTGTTCTGACCCTTATTTTACTTCAGCTATAGTAGGCAGTTTTAACTGGTCTCTCAGCCTCCTGTCTTACCCCACTTCTCTAACGTCACTGTTTACATAAATACTTTAATATGTTTCTTCCTTCTCTAATGATGCCCAGGCACCTTGCAAGTATGTATGAGCTGTGTAAAAAGAGTAGTTCACTGCCTTCTGGGAGCCAAGAAAACCTGCAATCACGTTCTTTTTCTCCCTTGCTCTGTTGAGTTTGCTATCTACTGTCCATAGAAAGAAGTCTACATCAACAGTCAAAGCTATTCACAATTTGGTCCTCCCTTCCCTCTTGCGTGTACTCATCCTCCCCCCTG
Source organism: Neofelis nebulosa (assembly GCF_028018385.1). Taxonomy (NCBI): domain Eukaryota; kingdom Metazoa; phylum Chordata; class Mammalia; order Carnivora; family Felidae; genus Neofelis; species Neofelis nebulosa. The sequence continues at coordinate 72,568,949 of NC_080782.1, forward strand.
TACTCCACTGCCCAGAGACCAAGCTGACGGTGTTATGGCTTCATGAATTGCCATTCATTTTCATAACTTCATACTTCTTCACTTTCAGTTTCCTCTGACTGAAATGCCTTTTCCCATTTGAAAAAAACCTAGTTATTCCTCAAAATCCCTCCTAAATGTTATCTCTTCTGACACTCTCAGGCTGAGTTAGAGGTTTCCTCCCTGTACACCTTCACACTTTGAAAGTATTTACTTCTTTATATGTCTGGCTTGCCTGTGATATTACAAGCCCCTTCAGGACAGCAACCTCTTTGGATTTCTAGCTTTTAGCATTGTTCCCACAGAACAAAACACAACACAATGTTGACATGAATAAGCAAATGAACAGAAGATGTAGCTCCTAATACTTTCTTTTTGCATCCATTTTCAAAAGCAGTGGAAATTTAATACATCGAATATCCTATACATTGCTTGTACAGAATATGATCCAGGGAGCAGTAAATTCAGAGAATGAGTGTCTGCGTTTTTCCTCGATCAGAATCTCTGCTCACTTTGAGGTTTACTCATCAATGCCATTTGAAGAAACATTGTTCTGCTAACAATGTGCTACTTTATTGAATTCTGTTAGAGAATTTCACTACAGGTTTAATTATTGCTCACCTTGGTGTCAGGCTGCTTTCCCTTTATTAACTAATCATCCACTGGCCCAGTGGGGTTTCTGTAGCCTCCAGGCTTCTCAAGATACGTCAAATCAGATTATCTGCTCTTATTTTACATAGATAAAATTTAAGTTTTTTCCCAAACTCAGTGAAGAAACAGTCTCCCACTGCTTAATATATGCAAACTATACGAAGGAATTCATTTACATAACCTGAGCTGAGTTAGTCATTTGAGCTTTGTTAATTAGCTTTGGAAATAAAGTTAGCTTAACCAGAGTAGTAAACAGATATATTTGATAAAATTTTTATTTTACCTTACAACACATAGAATTGTAGTGTTGTTATAATGATTTTAAATACAAGTTATAGAAAAGAGATCATGGACCAACCTATGTATATGTTATGACAATGTCATAGTTCAGAATTTATTTTTGCTTCAGCAGCTCTCAGAAACGAAGATTCTATGAATTGGTTTGGCCTTGAAGTAACAGTTATTTGTAAACGGTTTTGTTGATTCCAAATCGATATACTGAGAATTACTTTTATAGAGCCTAGCTTTCTAGAAGGCTTTCATGTTGAAATCTTCTGAAACTTAAAAGTGAGGTATTTTGAAATATCATGAAGTGCCACATGACATAAAATATGTCAAAAGTATCTTTTGATTTTTAATCAGTTTGAAAATGAGAGTTCAGTGTTTTATGACTTTTGGAGTATACTTGAGTCCCTCTAAGTTTATATTCTATGAAGCCTAGTCATGTGTGTTATAGATAATAAAACTAACACTTCCTTTTGTCTTAGGGTAGAAGTTTTACATGCAGGCCCAGTATATAGTTAACAAGGTGTTAGATCTTTTCTTTTCAGCATATATGATTATTAAAACTCTTTACATAAATTAGATCAGAAAATCTAGAAGTTGCATAAAATTATGCACTCACAAAAGTGAAATGAATTGCTACAAACGTAAGGGTAGAATTTGTGATTTCTCTCCATCCCCAGATCTCACTGTATTCAACAGTAATTAAAAATTTAATCCATTAAGGGACGCCTAGGTGGCTCAATGGGTTAAGAGACTGACTTTGGCTCAGATCATGATCTCGCAATTCATGAGTTCGAGTTCCAGTCGGGCTCTGTGCTGGCAGCTCAGAGTCTGGAGCCTGCTTTGGATTCTGTGTCTCCCTCTCTCTCTTTCCCTGCCCTGCTTGTGCTCTGTCTCTCTCTCTAAAATAAACATTAAAAAAATTTAATCCATTAAGGAATAATCAGAAAAGTTACTTTTTCCCATATTTGTAGTAGTTATTGCGTATTTTCTGACCATTTTTGAGGTACCATTTTTACTTTCAAAAACAAAGACTAATTTATGTTAAAGTACTGTTTTATAGCAAGCTTGTCAGGGAGGGCCAACCTAAGTAGAAGAGACGTCTGCGTCATAAATTCACTCCAGTTTTATTGCTTCATTTTGTTATTTAGTTATCGAACAATTTATAGTCTATAACTAACACAGAACTTTTCAATGATGGGTGAGGTCTCTTTTAGCTCTATGTGTGTATTTTTGGGGTTGGTTAGTTATTTGCATGCATATGCATTTTAAAATCTTTTTAGTGAAGATCTGATTTCCTTTTCTTGAGCTCTTGAATTAGTGATTTTTTAAACAAATGTCCTGATTTTACACTCAGCATTTTTTTAAAAAGTCAACCATATTAAGATATAATTTTATACAATGAAATACATATTTAAAATAAATTCTAATGAAACGTCACAGATATGTACACACATGTAACTCATCACTTCAGTCAAAATCTAGAATATTTCTATCATGCTAGAAAGTTCACTACTGCTTATTTGCAGCCACTGCCTCTCACCTCAGACAACCAATAGTTTGATTTCCATGCCCTTTGATTAGTTTTCTTTTTTATTGCTGAGTAGTATTTCACTCTATGAATATACCATAATTTCTTCATCCATTCAATTGCCTATGGACACTTGAGCTGTTTTATTATAAATAAAGCTGTTCTGAATTTTCATGTATGTTTTTTTTTAGAATTGCCAAGTTATATAAATATATGCTTAACTTTTTAAAAAAATTTTATTTAAATTTTAGTTAACATACAGTGAAATAATGGTTTCATGAGTAGAATTTAGTAATTCATCACTTACATATAAACCCAGCGCTCATCCCAACAAGTGCCCTCCTTACGCCCATCACCTATTTTAGCCCATCACACACCCACTTCCCCTCCAGCAACCTTCAGTTTGTTCTCTATAGTTGAGTCTCTTATGGTTTTCTACCCTCTTTCTTTCCTTTCCCCTATGTTTACCTATTTTGTTTCTTAAATTCCACACATAGGTGAAATCATATGGTATTTGTCTTTCTCGGATTTATTTTGCTTAGCATAATACACCCTAGTTCCATCCATGTCATTGTAAATGGAACATTTCATTTTTTGATGGCTGAGTAGTATTCCATTGTATATATATGCCACTTCTTCTTTATCCTTTATTCATCAGTTGATGGACATTTGGGCTCTTTCCACAATTTGGCTACTGTTGATAGTGCTGCTATAAATTTTGGGGTGCATGTGCCCCTTTGAATCAGTATTTTTGCATCCCTTGGGTAAACAGTGTAATTTCTGGGTTGTAGGGTAGCTCTATTTTTAATTTTTTGAGGAACCACCATATTTTTCTCCAGAGTGGCTGCACCAATTTGCATTCCCACCAACAGTGCAAAAGGGTTCCCCTTTCTCCACATGGTTGCCAACTTCTGTTGTTTCCTGTGTTGTTAATTTTAGTCATTCCGACAGGTGGGAGGTAGTATCTCATTGTGGTTTTAATTTGTATTTCCCTGATGAGTGATAACCAGCATCTTTTCATGTATCTGTTGGCCATTTGTATGTGTTCATTGGAAAAATGTCTGTTCATGTCTTCTGACCACTTATTAACTGGATTATGTATTTTTGGGTGTTGAGTTTATTAAGTTTTTCATATACTTTGGATACTAACCCTTTATTAGATACGTCATTTGCAAATATCTTCTCCCATTATGAAGACTGCCTTTTAGTTTTGCTGATTGTTTCCTTTGGTGTGAATGTATGTTTAATTTTATAAGAAAATGCCAGATTGTTCTCCAACAAAGCAATTCATGAGAGTTCTCTTACTCTATATCCTCATTTACACTTATTTTTGTTAGTTCTTATTGGTGGGAAGTGACATTACAGTGTGAATTTAATTTTAATTTCCCTGGTGATTAATTTAGCATCTTTTCATGTGCTCAGTATCTGTTAGTCTATCTTATTTTATAGGGTGTGTGTTTTTGCCCATTTAAAAAGGATGTGGTTTTGATTTTCTTGCTGAATTCTAAAAGTTCTTTTGTATATTGCGAATATGGTCCTTTATCATATACATATATTGCAGATGTTTTCTTCTAGTCTGTGGCTAGATTTTTCACTTTCTTAACAGGGGCTTATGAATAACAAGAATGTTTTAATGTTGATGAAATGTAGTTTATCAATATTTTATTTTATGGTTTATGTTTTCTTGTTCTATATATGAAGACTTTATCCAACCTAAGGTCATAAAACTTTTTCTCCTTGTTTTTTACAGAAATGTAATATATTTAGGGGTGTCTGGGTGGCTCAATCAGCTAAGGGTCCAACACTTGATTTCGGTTCAGGTCATGATCTCACGGTTCACAGGATAGAGCCAGGCATTGGGCTATACACTGACAGCATGGAACCTGCTTGGAATTCTCTCTCACTTTCTCTCTGCTCCTTCCCCACTCACATGCACGCTCTTTTTCTCAAAATAAACAAATTAAAAAAAAGAAATTTAATATTTTTAACTTTTGCGTGTAGGATTGTGATCCATTTTGAATTAATTTTTGTGTTTGGTACAGGTGCAGCATTTGTTTTATTATCTAATAACTGGTTAATATATAGAAATACACTTGATTTTTGTGTACTTGTTTTCTCCAAACTTATAAATTCACTTGTTAATTGTAATAAAAAATTTTTTTATTAACACAATTGTATTGTTTGAGAACACACAGAGTTTTAATTCTTTGTTTCCAACAGTTATGCCTTTTATGTATTTTTTTTTGCCTTATTGTCCTGGCTAGAACCTATAGTACAATATTGAGTAAAAGTGGGGAGAATCCTTGCCTATTTATAATCTTAGGAGAAACCATTTAATATATTACCATTTTGTATGAGGCTAGCTGTAAAGTTGTTGTTTGTAGATGCATTTTATCAAATAGAGAAGTTCCTACAATTTCTTAATTCCTGTAAGTTTTTATTATGAATAGCTGCTGAAATTTGTCAAATGCTTTTTTCTGTCTTCACTAAGACGATTATATGATTTTTCTCTTTCATTCTGTTAATGGAGAGAATTATACTGATTAATTTTCAAATGTTGAAAAGCTTGTTCAGTTCTTGGATAAACCCCTTAGTCATGATGTAATTTTAAATATTGTTGGATCCTATTTGCTATCATTTTGTTAATTTTTGTGTTTATTTTTATGAAAGATATTTTCCTGTAATTTTATTTTTTCCTCTTCTTCTGCCCTTTTTGGTTTTAATTGAGCATTTTATTTTATTCGGAATAACATTTTGTCTCCTTTTTCTGCATATCAGTTATATTTCTTTTTAAAAAAGTTAGTGGTTGTCCTAGAGTTTGCAATATACACTAACTTAAACCTGCCATCAAATAACATTAAATCACCTCAGAAGTAGTATAGGGATCTTATAATACAGCATTTCTAATTTTTCCATCTCATCCTTAGGACATTACTGTCATTTATTTTAGTTATTCATAGGCTATAATCATGCATTACTTTAAATAAAAATGAAAGATTTTAGATCCACATTTCCAACCTATTTGATTTGTTTTTTCCTTGAAAGAACTTCATTTCTTGCAGAAATTAGAGCAGAAATTAATGCTATCTTGCAGGGCAGGTTTATTGGTGACAAAGTCTGTTTTTGTTCATGTAAGTAGTCTCTAATTTTTCTTCACATCTGAAGGAATATTTTGAAGGGTAATTGGTGGGACCTTTTTCCCTTCAATACTTTAAATATTTCACTTTATTCCCTTCTTTCTTGTATGTTTTCTTACAAGAAGTCTGCTGTAATTCTTATCTTTGCTTCTCTTTAGGAAAGTGCCCCCCCACCCTGCCGCCACCCCCCAGTTCTTTTGAGATTTTCCTTTTGTCCTTGGTTTCCTGTAGTTTGAATATGATATGCCAAAATGTAGACTTCACGGTATTTTTCCTGCTTGGTTGCCTCTGAGGTTCCTGGATCTGCGATTTGGTATATTTCATTAATTTTTTGAAGTTCTTGGCCACTATGAAAATACTTCTGCTCTGCTCTTTATTTTCCTTCTGGTATTTTAAATACACCTATGTTGCATCATTTGAAATTCTCCCACAGTTCTTGGGTGTTTTTCTCTGTCTCCTCCCCCATCACTTTGTTTTGTTTTTGTTTTTGTTCTTTTACCTCTGCATTTCAGTTTGAGGAAGTTTTATTAACCTACCTTAAACTCAATGATTCTTTCCTAGGTGGTGTCTAGTCTGCTGATGAGCCTATCAGAGGCATTTTTCATTTGTTACAGTGTTTTTGATTTCTAGTGTTTCCTTTTGATTCTTTTGTATAGTTCTAACCTGTATGTATTGCTCTAATCTGTATGCATAGTTCTAATCTCTAATCTTTATCACAGAAATGCCCTTCCCCCAAGTGGAATAAAGCTCTGGTTAAGTCTTTCCCACTGGAGAGTAGGCATTTGTTGTGGAGAACCCTCTGGACATATTTCATAATGTTACTCTGACCAGAGCCAACAGGATATGCTTCTTGGCTCTTCACCATGATTATCTGGTGGGGTTCCTGAAGTAAAAGTGTGAGTTCACCTAAGACTGAAGTCCTAAAACGTTTCTTCAACTAGCTTACTCTCTGGATCCAGTGGTTTGTCAAAATTACCATTTAGTGCCCTACTCTTTATGGCTTTTGCTCCAGGGTGGTTGACTTCAGCTGTGACACTCCACTCTGGACCAGCCTTTCTCTCCAGATTTTGTGGTGGCAGCTTGTTCTGCTGCCTCAGTTCTCTCACAGACCCAAGAAAATACGTTGATTTTCAATTTATTCATCTTTTTTTTCCTATTGTTTAAGGATGAGAGTGATGACTTCCAATCTCCTTCATGTCAGAGCTGACACTAAGAGTTCTAATTTTCTATTCTTATGATACCTTTGTTACTCTTTGGTATCGGGGCTACGTGTCCTCATAAAACAAGTTAGAAAGAATTCCTTCCTCTTCTAATTTCTGAAATATTTTGTATAAAAGTAACATTTTATCTTCCTTAAATGCTTGGTAGAAACTGTCAGTTAAACTAATCCAGCCAGGTTTGTCTTTGAAAAGATCTTTACTACAAATTTAATTTCATTAATACATATAAAGTTTTTCAGATTTTTCCATTTCTTTTTTTGGTCAATTTTTAAACATTTTGAACTATGTTCTAAGTCTCTTTTTTCCCAAGGAATGTTTCCATTTTATTGTCTAATTTATTGGCATGAGGTTGCTTATAATATTCCCTTATTATATGAATATTCTGTAGAAATAGCCACTATTTCATCCTGCTATTGCTAATTTTATTCCTTTTTAACAATACATTAGTCTTCATAGAGGGTTATCAGGTTTATTAGTCTTTTAAAGAACTAAATTTTGGATTTATTAATTTTCTCTGCAGTCATAGACTTCATTGCTTCCTTTTTTTTAAGCTTGCTTTGCAGATAATTTGCGTGTGTGTGTGTGTGTGTGTGTAAAGTTAAATACTTTACCTTGTAACTTTCTTCTTTTCTAATATTGGCACTTTATAAATTTCCCTTTAAGAACTGTTTCACTGCATCTCACAAATTTTTTTTTTCAATATATGAAATGTATTGTCAAATTGGTTTCCATACAACACCCAGTGCTCATCCCAACAGGTGCCCTCCTCAATACCCATCACCCACCCTCCCCTCCCTCCCACCCCCCATCAACCCTCAGTTTGTTCTCAGTTTTTAAGAGTCTCTTATGCTTTGGCTCTCTCCCACTCTAACCTCTTTTTTTTTTTTTCCTTCCCCTCCCCCATGGGTTTCTGTTAAGTTTCTCAGGATCCTCATAAGAGTGAAAACATATGGTATCTGTCTTTCTCTGTATGACTTATTTCACTTAGCATCACACTCTCCAGGTCCATCCTCGTTGCTACAGAGGGCCATATTTCATTCTTTCTCATTGCCACGTAGTACTCCATTGTGTATATAAACCACAATTTCTTTATCCATTCATCAGTTGATGGACATTTAGGCTCTTTCCATAATTTGGCTATTGTTGAGAGTGCTGCTATAAACATTGGGGTACAAGTGCCCCTATGCATCAGTACTCCTGTATCCCTCGGGTAAATTCCTAGCAGTGCTATTGCTGGGTCATAGGGTAGGTCTATTTTTAATTTTCTGAGGAACCTCCACACTGCTTTCCAGAGCGGCTGCACCAATTTGCATTCCCACCAACAGTGCAAGAGGGTTCCCGTTTTTCCACATCCTCGCCAGCATCTATAGTCTCCTGATTCGTTCATTGTGGCCACTGTGACTGGCGTGAGGTGATATCTGAGTGTGGTTTTGATTTGTATTTCCCTGATGAGGAGCGACGCTGAGCATCTTTTCATGTGCCTGTTGGCCATCCAGATATCTTCTTTAGAGAAGGGTCTATTCATGTTTTCTGCCCATTTCTTCACTGGGTTATTTGTTTTTTGGGTGTGGAGTTTGGTGAGCTCTTTATAGATTTTGGATACTAGCCCTTTGTCCGATATGTCATTTGCAAATATCTTTTCCCATTCCATTGGTTGCCTTTTAGTTTTGTTGGTTGTTTCCTTTGCTGTGCAGAAGCTTTTTACCTTCATAAGGTCCCAGTAGTTCATTTTTGCTTTTAATTCCCTTGCCTTTGGGGATGTGTCGAGTAAGAGATTGCTACGGCTGAGGTCGGAGAGGTCTTTTCCTGCTTTCTCCTCTAGGGTTTTGATGGTTTCCTGTCTCACATTCAGGTCCTTTATCCATTTTGAGTTTATTTTTGTGAATGGTGTGAGAAAGTGGTCTAGTTTCAACCTTCTGCATGTTGCTGTCCAGTTCTCCCAGCATCATTGGTTAAAGAGACTGTCTTTTTTCCATTGGATGTTCTTTCCTGCTTTGTCAAAGATGAGTTGGCCATACGTTTGTGGGTCTAGTTCTGGGGTTTCTATTCTATTCCATTGGTCTATGTGTCTGTTTTTGTGCCAATACCATGCTGTCTTGATGATGACAGCTTTGTAGTAGAGGCTAAAGTCTGGGATTGTGATGCCTCCTGCTTTGGTCTTCTTCTTCAAAATTACTTTGGCTATTCAGGGCTTTTTGTGGCCCCGAATTCTAAAATATGAATTTTAGAATTGCTTGTTCTAGTTTCGAGAAGAATGCTGGTGCAATTTTGATTGGGATTGCATTGAATGTGTAGATAGCTTTGGGTAGTATTGACATTTTGACAATATTTATTCTTCCAATCCATGAGCAGGGAATGTCTTTCCATTTCTTTATATCTTCTTCAATTTCCTTCATAAGCTTTCTATAGTTTTCAGCATACAGATCTTTTACATCTTTGGTTAGATTTATTCCTAGGTATTTTATGCTTCTTGGTGCAATTGTGAATGGGATCAGTTTCTTTATTTGTCTTTCTGTTGCTTCATTGTTAGTGTAAAAGAATGCAACTGATTTCTGTACATTGATTTTGTATCCTGCAACTTTGCTGAATTCATGTATCAGTTCTAGCAGACTTTTGGTGGAGTCTATCGGATTTTCCATGTATAATATCATGTCATCTGCAAAAAATGAAAGCTTGACTTCATCCTTGCCAATTTTGATGCCTTTGATTTCCTTTTGTTGTCTGATTGCTGATGCTAGAACTTCCAACACTATGTTAAACAACAGCGGTGAGAGTGGGCATCCCTGTCGTGTTCCTGATCTCAGGGAAAAAGCTCTCAGTTTTTCCCCATTGAGGATGATGTTAGCTGTGGGCTTTTCATAAATGGCTTTTATGATGTTTAAGCTCACAAATTTTGATATCTTTTATTTCCACTATTGTTCTAAAATTCCTTTGTGATTTTTTCCCACTTTATTTAGAAATGTGTTGTTTAATTTCCAAATATTTTAGAAATTTCTAGATATCTTATTTTTATTGGTTTCTAACAAAAGTCTTTGTGGTCAGAGAATATACTCTGTAAGATTTCAGTCTTTTGAAGTCTGTTGAGATTTACTGTATATCTAGGTACATGCTTTATCTTGGTGAATGCTTTGTTTGCACCTGACAAAAATTTGTTTTTTTTGCAGGCTTATGTTAATGTCAATGAGATCACACTGACTGACAATGTTTTTCACATCCTGTATATTTACACTGTTTTAATGTATTTGTCTTATTAGTAATTATGAAAGGGTGTTGAACATTATGATTTATTTATCATGACTTATTTATGTTTACCATAATCCAATTATTACTGTATATTTATCTATTTCTCCTTTTAGCCCATCACTTTTTCATATTTTTTGATGCTTTCTTACTAAAGTACATATTTAAGCTTATATGTATTCTGATGATGGACCTTTTTATTATCATATAACACTTCTCTTTTTTTCTCACAATATTTACTGTGCCTTGTCTCATATTAACACAGTCATAATGGTTTTTCTAAATGCTTTTTGCTGTGCGCAATAGATCATCGATCCTTTTACTATCTACCTCTGTGTGTCTGTTTTTAACATACCTATCTTATAGAGAGCATATATTTGGAATTTGCTTTTTATTTAAAAAAAATTTTTTTTTTTAACTTCTATTTATTTTTGAGACAGAGAGAGACAGAGCATGAACGGGGGAGGGTCAGAGAGAGAGACACACAGAATCTGAAACAGGCTCTAGGCTCTGAGCTGTCCACCCAGGCTGAGTGAGCCTGAGCCACCCAGGCGCCCCGGAATTTGCTTTTTAAAACCAGTCATAATATCTGCCTTTTGAGTATTTAGTCCATTTTATTTGAATGTAATTATTGGTATGCTAGGGTTAAACTCTGCTACTTTAAGCTATGCATTTTATTTGTGTCATTTGTGTTTTGTTCTTCTGTTCCTCTCTTGATGTCTACTTTTGGTTTAATTGAATATTTCTAGTGTTTTATTTTCTCTCATGCTTTTTAATTGTATCTGTTTATATGATTATTTTGGTGGTTCTCCTAATATGCATCTTACTCTCATTAGACTAATGAGACTATTTAGAATATTTTATCACTATACAATTTGCATATCACACATCACAGATGGAAGAATTTTACAATGGCATTCTTACAACCTCCTTCTTTTGTTCTGATCTGTCAAATATTTTCATTTTATATTGGATATAAAACACTTTACAATTATATTACTTTTGGTTTAACTCACCTTTTGGTTTCTCTTCTTTTAGAAGGAAATCTTTTGCTGCCTATTGTCCAATGCCAGTTAAGAATCACTTCTTGGGGCACCTGGGTGGTGCAGTCGGTTAAGCGTCCGACTTTAGCCAGGTCACGATCTCACGGTCCGTGAGTTCGAGCCCTGCGTCAGGCTCTGGGCTGATGGCTCAGAGCCTGGAGCCTGTTTCCGATTCTGTGTCTCCCTCTCTCTCTGTCCCTCCCCCATTCATGCTCTGTCTCTCTCTGTCCCAAAAATAAATAAACGTTGAAAAAAAAAAGAATCACTTCTTGTGCAGTTTTATGGTTGCTTAACTTAACATGTTGGGGCAAGTCTGGTACAAGTTAATCTTTCATATTTGGAAGTGGAAGTCCTACACTGTTATCTTTCAAAGAGAAGTACTTCTTACTCAGTGGAATCTGGAACTGGAAGTTGTTGATTCCAATCTCATACAAGGGGATGCACTGACATTATATTTATTACTAATAAGCATTGCAACACCTGAGACAATAAAGCAAGGACACTTCACTGTTCTTAGATAAAGGTACAGGGAGAAGTACAGATTCTTTATTTTGGCAATATGACATGTATTCTTCCCCAAAGTGATCCCTCACTCTGATTATCTATTGTCTAATTTTGTTGGCAAGAGCATCTAACTATAAAACGCAGGCAGTGAGGAGCTAAAACCAGAATGCCTGTCAGGTTAGCATATATTTATAGTTTTTCTGTCATATTAAAAAAAAATTGAGGGTGAAACTTTACATGGTATAACAACATTATATATTTCAATATATTATAGAAGACATGTAAACATCCAAAGGTGTTTTAATCACATCCTACAGTATGAAATAGTTAAAAGAATGTGGTTAAGTGAATATGATATGAGAATTTCAAATTTTGGGTTTCTTTTGCAAGTTTCTAATTTTAATATTTATTATTACCTAATTAGAGATTTTCAACATTTAATGTATTTCATGGTAGTTTTTGTATAATCAACAAAGTGAAAGAGACATGTGTTAAACATAGAATTTTACATGGCAAAGAATTTGGCATGGATCAGATTACAGTGGCTATTTTTGAACATAACAAAGCCCATGTTTCCTCATTTGATCTTAAGTAAAGACTGAAGCAGCTGGTTTCCATCCTCTTTCCTTCACCCAACAGACTGAAGAGTCCTGTTTTTAGCTGCCACTCCTATTGTTTCTGATTTGTTTTTAGGTTTTATTATTATTTAACTCACTGCATTCCTTCAAAATGTTTCTACACATTTTCTTCTTGTTACTTTTTTTTTGATATATATTGGAGACTATCAATTCTCTTTTCTTCTTGCTTACTATTATGCCTCAAATTTGTTTGCCTTTAGGTTAAATTTTCTTAATTGATATCTCACTTTAAATAAGTATCTACTTCTGGGTCCCGTGAAATAATGTGAACCAATTCCTTCCCAGTCTTGAGAGTTATCTTTCCAAAAATCCTGCAGTTAGAAATCTAGTGGAAGTTCTCTGTGTCTTGGGTGACAGTAACACTTTAAGGGTCATGTATTCTGAGTGAAGCCAAGAAGGCTCATACTAATAATTTTTACTTTGACCAAAGTAAAGCAATAAAGATGTCCTGTATTACTGTATTTGACTTAGTAATAAAGTGTCCTGTACTGTTAATATATATAAACCTCTTGTTTGCCAAAAACACTGGATGTCCTTCCTTCGCTTCCTCAACCTGGTGATTTATAATTGTGCACTCCTTTGTTCCAGTGACTATATACACTAAGGAGTGTTTCTTTTTGTTTGATACTCCCTGCAGATGGTTGACGGCTTTATTACTTTATAAATTAGTCTGGTTGGCTCCCTCTGTTCAAGTCCCTTGTGGGCCTACCAGGCAAAGTTACTCATTGTTGCCAGGGATGGAAAAAGTTTTTTCATTTATTTATCTTCCATTCATTTTTACTTTCTATTTTTCTCTTTCACCCTGAGTTTCTTCCCTTTCAAATTCTCTTCAGGGAAAACTACTTGTGATTCACATATACTTGATTTTTATGTAAGGAGAAGGATTGGGAAGGATTTGATGTATCTATTTGTCTCCATTGTTTAAAGGATTTAGTGAAACATTCAATTTCAGAATGACTCTTCAAATTTATTATTATATTGCATATATGATAGTCAATGAGTTCTTGTTTTATGAGAAAAAGTCTTAAAGTTTTAGCCACTTGTTCAAACTATCCATGCACATATAATTCAACATCTGATTTCTTTCCAATTGTGTTTTAAATAATTACATAACTACAATTATTTTCCCTAGTTCACGTGCAAATGCTGGCTTTTCTAGAGATTTTTCATGAATACAATTCATTTGTTCTTGAGATTCAGAAAACTTAGATGTTAAAATTTGATAAAAATGCAAACAACCAAGCAAAGTGGCAAAATAAAACATGTTGAAATGGAGATTTCTACAAAGTAATTTTTCAGAATTTATGATTATTAATCAACTGAAACAGAAACTGTTAAATGATATATTACTGGACCTGAAGGACTCCCAAAATTGAGAGACATGTTAAATAATTTTTTGCCTTAAACTGGTCCTAACAAAAGGTTAAGAAAAAAAATGTTAGCTATTTGTACAGTCTTCATAGAAAATGTCCCAACCAACTGCAAAATAGGGGCTGATTTTACCATGAAGTCCTCTGAACCTTTAAAACTGAGAACCAGTTTTATGGGTATGTCTCAATTTCATTGAGATGATGTTGAATGATCTCATAGGAACTGATAAAAATTAAACATTAAAACATTGGTTCTCAGCTTCAAATTCACATATTCAATAACCTTCTCCACATGTATATTTACATTTACATACTCAAAAGCTTACATGTCCTAAGTCTAACTCCCCATAATATTCCTCTGTTCCAAGGCCACATCACCTGTGGTTTTCTCCACTTGTTCCTATTCTCAAACCCTGACATCACCCTCAGCTCTTTTTCTCTCTATATACTCTTAAGTCCAATACAGGTGCAAAACCTCCCGACTCTATCTTCTATATGTCTGGAATCTGCTGTCTCCACTGCTACCACCATTATCTAAATTACATAATTTCTTGCCTAAATTATTGAAATATTCTCTTATTTATTAAGTTATTTATGGTTACTATGATCTAGGCACTGTGCTTAGAACTTTACCTTCATGATGCTAATGAGTCTTCAAACTTACATTAAAAGATGATTACATTGATGATTACTAGGCGATGACTACATTAGGGAGTTGAGACTTTAAAAAATAATTTCCCTAAAGTTACACACCTTGTAAATCACAGGGCTACTATCTGAACTCAAGCTCTTTAATTCCATATCAGGAGTTACATGCAACACCTCTATGATGCTTATCTTTGTGGCAATCTTAGTTCTAGCAAACTATAAAACTAGGACAAAATTAAGATAAAAACTACAGTATGAGAATTTTTTACAATGAGATCTAGAAGATAAATAAAAATTTAGAAAACAACCCCTCAAACTCTAACGTAACTGTGATACAATTAAAATGGCAATTTTGGGTAGGATTATAAGAGTTAATTGTTCTACTTCTTTAATTCTGATTGTGCAAATGGCAGGGATTGTGAGAGGTCTGGGATTTTATCCTACTTGAAAGCTAACACGTTAGTGTGTCAGAGTTTCAGAGACGCTTGCAAAAGATATGAGACTCCTGGGTCAGGGGCTTCAGTAATCATTTATCTTTTAGGCTAGCCTCGGAGAAATCTTTCTATTATTAGTATACTAGGATATTTTACTACCACTTAAATATCTGTGGTTTGAATGTAGTAAGGGCAATATATCCGTTTCACAGCTAAACCAATCAGAAAAAAAAAGGGTTAGGAGGGTTTCTATAGATTTATAAACATGCTTAGATTCTTTGTGCCCAACTGGGTTCTTAGGCAGAACCACCCAAGCCAGAACTTCAAAATAATTGAATGCAGTAAGAAAATCAGCATGTCTGAGCCAATAATTTTAAGCACTGAACAATTTTTTCCTATTTAATAATATTTTGCTGGTTATGTGGTATATTAATAACTATTCACTTTATAGTATCCCTTAAACACAGCTTAACTTCAGACAAATTTCAAATAAATTCTGCTGTTTGAGTAGATTTCAGTGTGCACTGAAGAAGAGGGGAAAACCTACCTCCCATTGAGGTAAGTAATAACTAAATTCAAAAAAGACATCTATCTTTCCAGTACTCCCAGTAATTTGGAATGAAATATTTTAGAAAGATTTAAACTTGGTATGTACTGTTATAATATTTTGACGTTAACATCACTTTAAATAAGGCATTTTTCCCCACCAACAGTTTTTTATTATGTATTTTAAGTGCATTTTAAAATTTGACAGGCAAAGAAAATGTTGTTCAATTATGAGATAATTTGAAGTAATGCCCTTGTATACTCAGAGCGCAAACTGAAGAGTAGATCTCTAAAACAGGCTTTGGGCAGGACCATGGCAGGAAGAGTGGCTGTGAGTCATCTTCGTTGTTAGTGAAGGTGACATAGTCCTAAGCAGATTTGGTCATTGTTGCTTTAACAAAACACTTTATTGAAACAATAATCCCAAAGCTATATTAGAGTAGGGCTGGGAGAGAAAGAGATAGAAACAGAGAAAGTGCACATCAACTGGACCAACTTTTACAGACAAAACTTAGGTAAAGTTTCAAAGAGTATTAATAAGTGGGTTCATTATGTGGATCCTGACTGCAGTTATGATAATTAATGCAAGTGCTGTGATAAAGTTTGTAAAGGAACTGGCAAGCCAGCCAGAATCCTCATCCCATTCTCTCCTGGGAAGTTTCTTACTTATAACACTAGTCTTTATGCATTTAAACAATTTCAGCTTTCATTTTATGTTTTAATTAAGGACTGTGCATCTGAAAGTCTAAGACAAAAACTAGGTGGTTCAAAACATTTTCCACAAATGGTTCTTTTTTTTTTAATGCTCCACAATGTTTGATGTGTCATTGTTGGAAGAATGTAATTGTTAAATAACTAATTTAGGAAAATTTTTTATCCTGAACCTAAACTTATTTAAACCTAAATTAGTCTTAGATTCGAAACCTGGTAAGTGAAACCTATAGAATAATTGAACTAAATATCATGTCCAGTGAATGATTTGCATTCAATGTACAGTATTGCCTCTAGTTCTCTTGCTCACAAATAATTTAGGTTTTTAAAAACAAACCTGTAAGTATTACTTCCATTTTATCTTTTTTGTGCAAAAGTATATAATCAGGAATCAAATCTGTAAACAATTTGTGCCTTCTACATTCTTGAATTTGAAAATGTTTATCCTGTGTCTGAGAATAGCTAATGTAGCCATTCTTTGAAGACATTCTAGAATTCTCTCTTTGATCTCCAAGATTGCCTAATGATAGATCATTTTTACTATTTAACAGGCTGCTATTCTTGCTGATTACTGTTGCTACTCTCCAGAAACAAAAATCTACTCTTTTCTACTTAAAATTCATCTGTATAATGTTTTATTCTTTATACCCCCCTCCTTTTTTATGAGTTTGATATGGCTGTAGTTGCCATAAGTTAGTTTACCAAATGGAAGGCCTTACAGATGCTGTGTCGTGGTATTTTTTTTTCTTTTTTAACTTTTTATTATGAAAGTTGTTAAAAGTACAAGAGAGGGAGAATAATATAATAACCCTCATGTGCCCATCCCCAATTCAACAATCATTTAGTATTTATATAGAGAGATATATATTAAGCTGGATTATAAGATCTTGTTCTTTTACGCATCAGAAATAAATTGTTTAATTATGTGAGAGTATATCTCCACTGAATACTATTTTCAAAATTTTGTTTGAGAATCTTCTAATTTATTCCTTCAGCGAGAATGTATAGTCATTTTGTTATATTTTCTTAAAAGTTTCACAAGGATACCATTAGGGGAAGGGCATTAAGCTTATAAATTAATTGAGAATTAATGACACTTTATAATATTTATAACATTAGGAATTTTTAAAGAATATAATATCCAATAAAGAAAATCTCACAAACCAGTGGATAAAGGATTATTGGAATAAGTGAATTGGAAAAACTTGGAAAATTTTTGAAAATATTTTTGTAAAAATCAGTTAACTGAAGGAAAATGTTATATTCAATTCAAACATTCACATATTCCTGATGAACTAAAGATTTAAATAATAAAAACTTGTAAGAAAAAAACTTGAAAAAAAAAAGGTTAATTTTAAAAACTCTCTGAAGTGGAAGATAATTTCTAAGCTGGTGATAAAACTAGTGGACAAAAATGTCAGTAGTTCTGGGAAGAATAAAAACAACAACAAAAAATTCTTAAATGCTATTAAGTAAATAACAAAGCCAAATTGGAAAAATACATGTAGCAAATATGAAAAGACAGAAATACAATTATTACATAAGGAATTTATTCAAATCAACAAATAGTATAATCGCATTAGATAGGAACAGATAATTCAGTTAGATCAATTTATTGAAAATTGTTTTATGGGCTAGCATGTGGTCTAACCTGAAAATTGTTTCATTTGTACTTGAAAGAATTTACATCCTAGTGTTGGATTTAATATTCCATAATATTGGTTAGGCTGTGCAAGTTTGTTGTAGTGGTTAAAATCTTACATATATTAGGGTGCTTGGGTGGCTCAGTCAGTTGAGTGTCTAACATCCAACTCATGATCTCAGCTCAGGTCTTGATTTCAGGATCATGAGTTCAAGCTTCACACTGGTATCTGTGCTGGGCATAAAGCCCACTTAAAAAAATTCTCCCATATATTTATGGATTTTACATTTAGTAGTTTTATCAATTATTGAGAACGTGGTATTGATATCTCCAAATATAACTGTTGAATTATCTATTTCTCCTTTCAATTATTCTAGTTTTTGCTTCATGTAATTTTGGGGCTCTATTATTAGGTACATATGCATTTATAACCATTTTTTCTTCCTAATATCCCTATATCATTATGAAATATCTCTATTTCTTATAGCTTCTTTTGCCTTAGCATTCATTTTATATGGTATTACTATAGCTATAAGAGTTTCTTATGGATGTGTTTGCATAATCTTTTTTCATCCTTTTACTTTTTAAAAATAATTATTCAACAATTCTGTACATCACTCAGTGCTTATCACCATAAGTGTTTACCATTATTTTACTTTTACCCTATTTGTGCCTTTGAAAGTAGGGGACGTCTCTTACGAGAACATAAAGTTGAGTCTTGATTTTTTTATTCAGTTTAATAATCTGCCTTTTAAAAAATGTTTATTTTTGAGAGAGAGGAGACAGAGCATGAGCTAGTGAGGGGCAGAGAGAGGGAGAGACACAGAATCCAAAGCAGGCTCTAGGCTCTGAGCTGTCAGCACAGAGCCTGACGCAGGGCTTGAACTCACAAGCTATGAGATCATGACCTGAGCTGAAGTTGGATGCTCAACTGACTGAGCCACTCAGGCACCCCTAGTTTAATAATCTGCCATTTGATTGGAATCTTTATTTCATTCACATTTAATGTAATTATTGCAAAAATTGATGAAAAATTTGGCTTTTAGCAGTAAAATTGCACCTGGATATGGCTGTCTTTATATTTATTTTACTTGGAGTTTTTTTAGCTTCCTGATGCCTTTCATTAATGGTTTTTATCAAATTTGGGATACGTAGGTCATTATTTCTCTATTTTCCCTATCTTTCTATGTCCTCTTCTGAATGTCCACTGTACATATGTTAGCGTGCTTCATATTGTCTCATGATTCACTGTTTATTTTTCTTCAATCTTTTTTTCCTCCTGTTCTTCAGAGTAGATAATTTCTATTGATTTAAGTTCATTGATTTTTTTTTTTTTTCTTCTGTCATAGCAAATCTACTTTTGAGCCCATCTAGTCAGGGGATAGGAACAACTCCAGGTAGGCAGGTCTTAGACTCCCAAATCCTTAGAGTTCCAGCAATTCTTCATGAATAAGCATCTCTCAATTTGTTCTTTAGTCACCTGATGACATTATCCAGTTTTATAATTGTTTTTTGGGGGAATATTCATTGACTACTTTGTCACCATAGCCATAAGTCCTGCTCCCAAATCATTACATTGCTTAACAGGTATTTCTAAAATAGTTCAACTCCACTATCTAAAAAAAAGTAAATTAAAGTGATAATGAGATATTGCTTTGCCTATAAAATTAACAAAGGTTGAAAATTTGTGAATTACTAAATGCTAGCAAGAATTCAGGGACACAGGAATTCCTGTGTGTTTCTGGTGGCATTGTTACATTGAGGAAATTTATTTTCTCTTTTATTTATATTTCCCTGAACCTAAATTTATAAAAATTTTTAAATTGTTGCTTATATTTTAAAAAGTTAATATGACCACATTGTAACATTGAAAGACTAACTGAATATAAAGAGGAAACTAAATTTTTCTTCCAGGCTTTCACATTCTCTCATTGGAGACAATCATGGCTATTCCTTTCGTGTGAATAGTTCCTGATCTGTAATATGCGTATATGAGCTTAAGGGTGCATAATATAACCTTTTTAAAAAAATACAAACACTTGAATATTTAATACTCAGTATTTCCCAGCTTGTGTTTATCATATCAGAATACCTTAATGATCGATCATGTCCTATCACTATATGGAAATATTGAGCAACGAAATCCTTTATAATTTTCATTATCAGGACAATTACAGAACTTTAGTTTTAGGGTTTTTGTTTGTTTGTTTTTTAAGTAAACTTTTACCCTGACATGGGGCCCAAACTCATGATCCTGAGATCAAGAGTCACATACTCTATGGACTAAGCCAGCCAGGTGCCCCAGAACTTTAGTTTTTTAACTACTTTCTACTTTTTCATATTAAAAAGATCATACAATGGATATTTATTGATTTTATAATTATAAAACATACTTTATTATTAAATATGTATATTCTTAGACTAATTTTTCTTCTGTAAATGCATTCTAGAAAATGATTACAAATGAAAAATTATTATGCATAAACAAGTTTAAAGCTGAATAAATATTAAAATAAAGGATTTAACTCTAAATTTACTGACTATGCACAATATGGCTCATTCATTTGAAAGATATTTAAGCAGCTATCAAAATGATAATAATAGCTCATATTTTATTGAATACTATTATTACATGCCAGGCACTGTTCTAAAACCTTTAAATGTATTACTTTTCATTATAAGAATAATTCTGTGAGATGGGCACTTTTATTTTTCTTCATTTTTTATAGATAACAAAACTAAAATACAGAAGAGTTATTTAACTTGCCTGGTGAAAAATTTGTAATGATAGGTGAAAATACTTAATGTCATCTTAGGTCAGGTTTCCCAGAGAAGGGAGTTTTAAGTTATACAGGAAAAGGAGGCACTCATGAGATCAACACCCCAAGGGAAGAAGAGGAAACAGAATTTGGCTGAGAAAAGGGCTAAAAAGTGATGCAAATGTGATGTGGTCACAAGAAAAATTGCAACAGACCCTGCAGGGAGCTCTGGAGCTGAGGTGGCCCTTCAGAAATATCCTGAATTGAAGTAAGGTGTCAGGCCTTTACAGCCCTGCAACGAACAATCACTGGTGGGTGGGTGTGACAGTAGAGGAAGGGGTATGATTTTGGTGAGCCAGCTTTCTCTGGCTGAGGGCAGCTCTCTGGGAGTACCTCAGCTGACTTCTGCCACCTGCCAACCCCCCTCCTTAAGGGGGATCTAGGTGGTGCAGCATGAACTGCACATATGACAATAAATCAAATAAATCCATATAGCGTAAAAATATGTTTGTACATACATGTATATATATCTCTATTCTTTATCTTATATGGATGTATTATGTATACACACACACACATCTAGATTGAAAATATGCTTTTATGGTAGGAAACAAGTAATTATTTCCCCCCTCATTTAAATTAGTTCTTTTATAAGTGCAAATACTTTATTTTAAAATACATGGTTACTCTTAAAACTTCCTTCAGCCAGGTGAATTGAAAAAATTCTGGGTAAGATTTTTCTAATGCACATATTGGAGTATATTAAACAAAAGTGATATCAATGGAAAAACACCCAGGGTTTAAAAAGACTATTAATTCTATATTTGAATAAGAGGGATAACTATAGTCATATATCAGGTACTTGTAATATGTGTACTTATGAAAGTTTCATATAATAAAATACAACTTTCTTATTACTGTTGGGAAGTTCTGAAATTAGAATAACACCTTTCAGCCAAAAACTTCAAAGACAAAATCCATTCACAGGTAATATGAAGCATCTGACCATATGTAATTTGCTTCTTGAGTTAAAATTTCAGCTTTTCATTTCTTCATTTTTGAATTCTTTTTTTCATGAAAACAATGGAGAAAGCCAGAAAAAGAAAAGGAATAAAAGCAACCTGGCATCAGGAGGATAAAATCATCCAGATTGATGATGGAAATGGCTGCTTCTGGGCGAGTCAAGAGTACAATTTAGTGCGGCTTCTGGGCAGCTTTCAATATTCCTGACCAGCACGGAGGTGCTGATTGCAGATCGCCTCCGGCTATTGCAGAGATCATTTCCACAAATATAAACTGGTCTTTTACAATTTTCTCATCTTTGTTCTGAGCCCTCTCTCATGTGCTCTGTTCTTAGAAGGCCCAATACCAAGTTGACACAGTCACTTTAGCTCTCTTTTCCTGTATTCTTTCTGGTGTTCTTAGAGCCAATGCTTCCTCCTAACGCAATTCATTTTCTCCGTATCATTGCTGTGTGCTGGTTGCCTTTGATTGGGAATTCAGGAAAGTGGGCTAGGGCTTACTGATCTGACCTATCAGGATAATGCTTAAGCAGTAGCTTGAAGGGACATATGTGGTATGAACACAAATGTCTCAAAAGTCACAATCCTGGGTGGGAATTTATTACATTTTGCAGATATCCAACATATAATTGTTATAGAATTTATATGCTTAGGAATTTCTTCACTTTAGGAGTTCTGAAGGGTCAAGTTTTAGAGTTTACAGGAACTGAAAATGTTACAACACAGACCTCTGACCTGAGTTCTGTCAAGCAGACTCCCCTATGACAGATTTGGAACTCTGGAGCCAGGGCCACAAGAAAAAAGGGACCAAGAGCTTGTTCTCTCTCATTGGTAATAACAGTAGTGGTGGAGGCTGAATGGAATTCCAGGGGCAAAGTAGCATCAGGGTGGTGACAGAAGTAGCTGCTGTGGTCATTAGAGCTCTGCCTTTGGGACACAATAGGATCACACACACTAGCTTCCTTGTCATTAGGTGGAGACAGGTGACTAGTCCTGACCAATGAGCTGTGAGCAGAAATGATACTGTCATTTTTGGTATTTAATGGCTGGCATGAGACCCTCTGGAAGTCTTTTCCCTTGCCACAGTGCAGACTAAAACTCTAGATATTGGCTTCTATTAGCTAAGGTTGCAGAGTGGGGACAACACAGAGTTGTGATGGGCAAGTAGTGTGACTCAAAAACAGCCTTTGCTATTTTAAGTGACAGCATAACCTTATGCATCATGACTGATGTGGTCATCAATGCAGTGTTCCTGGTGTAAAAGTGGCAGGAGAACTATTTGGTGTTTGGCTAATACCCTTATTCAAGCAATTTTTAAGTAGGGTTTTGGGTTATTTCCAGAAAATAGTCTTTAGCCTGGTTCTTCACCCTTTTTACATTTCTGTGAACTACCTGGCATTCTTCATAGACTCTTTTTGTCTCTAACAGACAAAGCCAGCACAACTCTGTTCAATCCAACTCGCAAACAGCTTGGTTTCTTCTTGGATGTAGCTATGAATTTCTCTTCCACAAATTTGTATAAAATTTTTGGAAGCCATTAATTTTTAAAATCTAAACTTCCTCTTGAGAGTAACAAATTTAAAAAAATTGCTAAATGTATAAAAGATATGTAGACAAGGGGTGCCTGGGTGACATAGTTAAGAATCTGACTCTTGATTTTGGCTCAGGTCATGATCTCACAGTAGTGAGATCAAGTCCCGTGTTGGGCTCTGCACTAAGCATGGATCTTGCTTGGGATTCTGTCTATCTCTCTGTCTCTCACTGCCCTTCTCCCACTTGCACTCTCCCTCTCTCAAAAATAAATAAATAAACATTAAACAAAAAGACACGTAGACTATTTTCCTCTTAATTTATCACTTCCAAGCTCTAAGCATTTATCTTAACTCTTATACAATAACATTTGGTGAATAAATGTGTTCACCCCTACTTTCTCTAGTCACACTATTAAAATTTCCCTTTCTTTTCTTTGCTGTCCAGACTGAACCATCATAGTCTCATTAAACTGTTTCTGATGGCTCTAAGGGGGTTCTAGGACTGTGTTGGCCACCTAACATCAAGTCCATCGATTGTTCTTCCCCATCCCACTACTGCCATCAGGAGTGTGCAAACGGTGAGGAACATGAGGCATGCCTCCTCACTGTACCAGGTCATCTTTCCTCTTGGATCTAGCTATGAATTTCTCTCTGTATAAAATCTTTGGAAGTTATTAATTTAAAATTTTTTTTAATGTTTATTTATTTTTGAGACAGAGAGAGACAGAGCATGAACGGGGGAGGGTCAGAGAGAGAGGGAGACACAGAATCTGAAACAGGCTCCAGGCTCTGAGCTGTCAGCACAGAGCCCGACGCGGGGCTTGAACTCACGGACTGTGAGATCATGACCTGAGCTGAAGTCGGACGCTCAACCAACTGAGCCACCCAGGCGCCCCATGGAAGTTATTAATTAAAAAAAAATTTTTTTTATGTTTATTCATTTTTGAAAGACAGAGAGCACAAGCAGGGGTGGGTGGAGACAGAGGGGGACACAGAATCTGAAGCAGGCTCCAGGCTCTGAGCTGTCAGCACAGAGCCTGACACGGGGCTCGAACTCACGAGCCAGGAGATCATGATCTGAGCCAAAGTCGTACGCTCAACTGACTGAGCCACCCAGGCGCCCCGGAAGTTATTAATTTTTACAAACGAAATATCTTCTTGAGAGTAACAAATTTAAAAAATTTGTTAAAAGTATAAAAGATATGTGGACTAGGGGCACCTGGGTGGCTCAGTCAGTTAAGCATCCAACTCTTGATTTTGGCTCAGGTCATGATCTCAGGGTTATGGGATCAAGCCCCATGTCTGGCTCCACACTGAGCATGGAACCTACTTGGGATTCTGTCTCTCTGTTAAGTGAAGATTCATTGAATAACTTCTCAAGTCCCTTCAAACTCAAAAGTTCTAGAATATCTTTCTTTCCTAATAACTGGTAGTTTGGAACCCATTTTACTGCAAACATAGTTTTGTGGGCTTTTATTTTCCAACTTTACCTTTGTTTGTTCTGAAGCATGGGCATCTCCTTGGGCCTTGGATACTTTCTCAATGGAGCAGAGTTCCTCATTCTTGGGACTACTGACATTTGGGGCCAAATAATTATTTGTTGCAGTGGAGGGCAGGGGGGGCTAGCCTAGGTGTGGCAGGATATACAGCAGCATCCCTGGCCTCTACCCTCTACACGCCAGTAGCAACCCTCACCCTCCCCACCCACCCCCCACTCCCCCACATCATGATGACTAAAATTGTCTCTAGATATATCCCGTGGAGGGAGGGAGAAAACTGCCCCAAAAGAAAATCGGTACATTAGAGTCTCTCTGTGTGGTGTCTCCATTTTACTTTCTAAAAGAGCCATTTCATTCTTAAACTTGAGATTATCACTGTGTAATGCCTCTTCTAGACAATTGATAAAGATATTAATGTTAATTCCAAGTACAAAAAATCGCAACATAATTTCTCATTTCAATTACTACTGAACTTTTATCATTATAGGAATATAAATAGTCACGGGCTATATACAAACATTACAGTTTTGAAAAAAAATAGAGTACTCTGTCTCTGTTACCACATTAACAGTAAACTCTTTTATGGAATTTTAGCACTACTGGATTGTTTTAAATCTCAAATAACAAGGGTGAGCTAATTCTTTTCTCTTTTTCTTTCCTTCAAAAAAGTACTAAACTATTGCACCCAAGAGGTTTAAAATGTGTTTAAGTACCTTCTCTATAGAGAGTAAGAAGAATTAAGTTTTCATTATTCTGTGTATTTAGTGATCACACCACTGTTAGTGATAAAATCTCTGTTGTCAGAAGAACTTATTTATGACTTTTCCCTGTTCTTATTTTTGCACCTTTTAACCTGGAAGGCCACTGGTATTCAAAGTGAAATGACTAGCAGGAGCCGAGAGTGACAGCTGACAGGTTTGACCGAGTGGTAGTGCACATGCATGTGTGTGTGTGTGTGTGTGTGTATGATATGTCCTCATACATCTAATCATCCAGATTTTTTTTTTTTCATGTGGGAGACAGATGTCCACCCTGATAATCTTTACTGATAACCCGTGACTGGAAATTGACTTGCTACCTATGATAAAGTGAAAACGAGGCTGAGTCAGATAAAGAGGAAATGAAATAGAGTCTGTAGAGAAGAAAATGAGCATGAAGTCAATAGGTGAGAAAGAAGGCTGCGGCACAGTGATTCAGGATTATTTGATCAATGTAGGGGAAAATGCAGGGGGAAATAGCAGGCAACCCAGTTGTTTAGTACTCTATCTACAAATCAGTCAGATAGCTGTCAGTGAAATGATTAGCTATTTCAGTGTTGAGTGGGTAATGCTACAGTGAGAAAAGCAGGAGATGTGAATGAACCAAAACAACTCCGGTCACAAGACGGTTCTGAGGACAGATGCTATTTGGACCAGCAATCTACTACTCATTGCAAAAATGGTGTGAAATTATGATTTTAACATTTTTGGTATCAGCACTACCCTTTGATACTATGTACATTTTATATTACTTTCAGAATAAATAGCAAAATGAAGGGAACAGCAAAGGTAAAAAAACAAAAGAGGTAAAGCTTTCCTAAAAGTACATTCATGGGTTTAAAAATTAATGAGAAGGCAGATGTCAGAAGAAAGAGGGAGCTTTGACGGCATGGTTACTCTGAAGTAGAGAGACCCTTGTGGGTCTGCCGTGAAGCCTGCGCATCACTAACAGTCATCCCTTTGAATCTTCTTAGGGTTTTTTCACTATCATCTTTTGAAAGTGGTATTACTTTTTTTTTCAAGTCCAGCTTAGGAATATGTTTTAACTAAATTTATTTCTTTGCTATATTAAACTTAAAAAGAGCTGCTTTGTTTTGGTTTCTCAGGAGTTTGGAAATATTTTTATCATATGTCTGAAGATATGTTTTACATGGCAGGTGTTAAGGATCCAATAAGGTCTGTTGGACAAATGATTCATAAATATGTGTTCACATGCTGTACAATAGTTGAATAGAACCACACAGATGGAGCCACCCCATTCTATTGAGGAAGTGGTATGTGTTTTTGCAAAAACTGTGATACACATGGTTTTTAGCCAAGGAGCCAGACTCTGAGAAAGTTTGTGGAATAATTTACTTATGTTGTACTGATTCGTTCAGTGGGAGTGTGATGTAAATACACCCTTATTACATATTACAGAAAGGCCTGGAGGGTCTTAATAAAAGAAGTTTGAGACATCGCAGGGGAACTATGAAAAGAATACAAATAAAATGAATACTACTGATGGAAAAGATGTTATTTGGTATTTTTTTAAAGTGATGGAGATAAAGAAGTAAGCTTGAGTACTTAGGTTTCAAATTAAAGAGAGGGTGACTGAAAACAAGCTTTTGATTATAACATATTCCATTTTGTATAAATATCACTGGTGAGCAGGAGACACAACTGGGAGATGGGGTTATCTTGGGCCTTTCTCAATCAGGTTTTAGCTAAAAATTAGTAACTATAATGACAGGATTTTAAAACTCATGCACTGCATCTTGGGAAGCAGCTTTCTAGTTGTGATGGGATATTCAGAAAGCATGAAAGACCCTGCCCCACTGTTTCCAAGATAACATCCTTTTGTTTGTACTCACATTTCCCAGGGTATCTCATCATCATGGAGGTAATTCAAAAAGATGGGAGACTGGTGAGGGGACCCACAGAGCCTCATCCAAGAAGGATCTTGAATTCTAAGAGAAACAGTTTAGATTTTATCCTATATGCATAGGGGACCCATTCACCAAAGGAGTGGCAGGATCACAGTTGGGCTTTGAGAAGATGATGCCAGCAGGACTAAGGAGGGATTTGAGGATAGAGAATGAGCACAGTGAGACTGCGTCCTGGCATTTTTCCTCAGTTGGCTAGCTATACACACAAGTTCACTGAATGACAAAGCAGAGTACAGGTGTCCCATATTACTCAGTGCATTTGTTTAGGACCATCTTGCTTATTCCGTACCTGCTCCACTCAAATTTAAATTCCTAATTCCTGCCTCTTGCCTTTAGATTGTCTGTATCCAAATTTCCACGCCTTTGGCTCATTCTTATCCCCCAGAGACTTTGACCTTTCTCTCTCCTAGAAGACTATCTACCATGCAGAACCCCTGCCAGTCACTTGGATTGTTCTTCAGCCTCAAATCCCCATGTGGTGGATAGGATTTGGACGATTATAATGATCTTTATATTCCGGCTGAGAGGTAATGAAGGTTACAGCAGGGAGTTAATGACTAAGGGGGATTTTAGAGTCAGAGCAACAGTATTTGGTGACTAATTTAGTATGAGGGGCCAGATAAGTAGAATGCAATCTATGGTTGTGGCCCTGAAGAATCTAGAAAACTGGGGCTGGGGGTAGGGGTGTGGGGGGTTTTAACTGAGATATGGAAGACACAAGAGCAACATGGTTTTTTAAGAGTTAAACATTCAGCATGGTAAGTTTTGTGAGAGCAACTCTCATGGAAGACCACATATGGATACAAAGCTGAAACCACTGGAATGGTGATATTTGTCATGGGAAAGAGTACAGTAGAAAGACAGAAGGCCAAAAATGGGTACTTGAGTTTTATCCACCTTTAATTTGTTATCAGAGGGACAGAAATCAGCAAAGAAATTCAAGGAGGATTCAGAAAGGCAAGAGGAACAGCAGCAGCATAGGGAGAAGGAAAGTGGAGTGCCGTATATCCTTATTCTTCTTAATAAAAAAGGGTATAAAATTGTCTGCTTTAGAGGGAGCCAAGAATGAAATACATTGGCATGGCATTTTCCTGAATAACTTACTGTTTGATGGCTTTTCTTGGTTAATTGTGCTGCTTCTTGGTTAATTGTGTTCCGTTAGCTTGAAAGTAAAGGCCAAGAAAGGAATAAAGCACAGTTCCCACTGAGCACAGGTGAAGGCAAGCCTTTGATTAGTGACTATAACTCTAGCTTAAATGTTTGTCAGTATTTTTGACTTGCTTGCTGGATTCATAATTTACATGAAAATGGCTAATAGGTGTGCAGCTGCTGGGTTTCCCAGCTGGCCACTTGGTTTTTGGAAGCTTCATTTTAGTGAACTCAGAAATGCTTCTTCCAGCCTCCTTGCATGTGACTTCCCCACTTCAGGTGCTTATATTACTTGCTTGGAACCATGTTATTCTTTTTAGTTTAAATGTTTCAAATCAGTAGATTCATATTTTGATTGGTATTGGTGGAATTTTAATTCTTAGAGATATATTTTTGTTCAGTAGCTCTTTATGTGAAAGTGATAAAATTTCTTAAGAAGTTGTTCATATGATTTTATCTGTTGAGCATGAAGGAAATATGTATGTATAGGTGGGTGTGAGGGAGGGAGGGAGTAAGTAGATGGGGGAATGGAGGGAGACAGAGAGAAAGGTGGGGAGAGAGAAAAAAAAGAGAAAATGCGGGAGAGGGTGAGAGGCAGAGAGAGAAAAGAGTGAGAGCAGCCTGTACTTTGATGAGTTTTCAATTCAGTCCTTTTGGGACCATAGACAACCACCTGAATGTTCTGATGCCATTTTAATTGGATTTTTCTTTATTTCTTCATGCTAAGCTTTATGCATTGCTTATGGCCTGGAAAAGTTAATACTATTTTCAGAGGGTCTGATTTGGAACACTAATGAATATTAGACCCTATGGGAATTAGACTCAATAGGAGATAGACCTTTAACCCTTTAACATTTTTCTTCATACATGAGAATCAAGAAAGAGGGTTTGTTACTATAAATAACAAAACATTCACATACTACCAAAAATCACTTCCATTCTTCAAAAAAGCATTTCTGGATCTGCATGATATGCACAATTGTTAAACTAGAATTGGTACTAATATCACCTTAAGTAGCAAAATATTTAATGTGGATAAAAATGATGTACCCCTACGGGTACCTGGGTGGCTCAGTCAGTTGAGCATCTGACTCTTGATGTTGGCTCAGTTCATGATCCTGACGTGGTGGGACTGAGCCCTGCATGGGGCTCTATGCTGAGCATGGAGCCTACTTGGGATTTTCTCTTTCTCCTTTCTCCTAGCCTCTCTCCCACTCACGTGCTCTGTCTCTCTCAAAATAAATAAATAAACGTTTAAAAAAATGATGTACCCATAAAACATGTATTGGTCAGAGATCTTTCCAGGTGTAATTAGTAATCATGCTAAATTAACATCACTAACATTTTACAACTGAAAATATCATAAATAACCCCAGCATATATAATTAAATCAAATATTATATTCATGTCTTATTAATTACAATATTGGTCCTACATAGTGTAGGATGTGGGATAAGAGAAAAAAAATAGAAGGTAAAAAATAGTGTATCTGCCTGAACAACTAAAAGAATGACATTTCCACTTAATAAAATGCGGAAATATGGGAAGAAGAGATTGAGGTAAGAAAAATCTTGGAATTTAGTGTTGGAAACTTAGATCTTGCAAGGATAATTAAATGAATATGTGAAGTACGGCTTCATAAAGGCCTGGATAGCTGTCTTATTTACTGTGGAATTTCCATTACTTTGACCCTGTTTTTCTTGAATAAATGATTGAATAGGTTCAGGGTAGATTAGCTCGAGACATAAACTTTGCCATTTTCAGCATATATGTTGTATTTATTATTTTTATTGTTTAATTTTTATGTTTTTGAGGGAGAGAGAGAGAGAACACACAAGAAGGAGAAACGGAAAGAGGAAGGGGGAGAAAGAATCTTAAAGAAGGCTCCACGCTCACCATGAAGCCCAACACAGGGCTCCATCCCACAATCCTCGGACTGTGACCTGAGCCAAACTCAAGAGTTGAATGCTCAAGCAGCTGAGCTACCCAGGAGCCCCATAGGTTGTATTTAAAGTCAAGAATCTGGGTGACATCATTAAGGATGAGACCGTAACTAGAGAACAGAAGAGACACAAAGAAGTCAAGTGTCTGAGCACTGGACATGCTGAATTCTGGAAAATGAGGGCAATCTCTATGTCTCTATCTCCAGCTCTATTTCTATGTCTGTAATTGTATGTACTGCTATATCTTCATTCATATGCATGTTTTCATCCATAGCTCTATATCTACGTTTATCTATATCCGTACACATTTCCCATTTCAATTACTGTATCTATATAGACATTGATACACACACATATAAACATATTTATCACAATGTATGTAAAAGGGATTGTACTATCCTCAATCTTTGGTTGCTTGTATTTTCAATTTAGTAAATCTCCTTGGAGATCTTTCCATGTCATCATACCCTGTTCCACCTCATTCTCTTCTACTAGCTGCATAGTGTTGTATTGTTTCAAAATTCAATAGTTTGAATAAACAGTTCCCCACTGACTGACATTTAGTTTATTTATACTTAGACTATTTGCTATTGCTAACAGCGTTCCAGGGAACATCCTAGTCTCTGTCTACATCAGCATACACTTACAGGTATATATCTGTAGGGCATGTATTACAACAGACAAGTTTCTGGTCAAAAATATATGTTTTTTTTTAAATGTTTATTTATTTTTGAGAGTGAGAGCATGAGTGGGGGAGGTGCAGAGAGAGAGAGAGACAGAGGATCAACAGTGGGCTCCCTGCTGACAGTACAGAGCCTGATATGGGGCTCGAACTCACTAGTTTTTCAGATCATGACCTGAGCAGAAGTCAGATGCTTAACTGACTGCGCCACCCAGGAGCCCCCAAAATATATACTTTTAAAAATTTGATAGACATTGTCAAAATGCTTTACCAAAGGTGGGCCTCCCACTGATAAGTATGTGAGAATTTTTTAAAGGTTATTCATGAGTTGAATGATTATTATGTCAACTGATTCATTTGTATAAGGTCAAAAAAGCAACTGGCACCAGTCACAGAAAAGAAAGTTTTGATTGGTACTGGAAGAGAAGAGAGAGAGGCTTAGTTACAAAGCCCTGCGACACTTAGTGATTATGGCTTCTGGTTCCATAAATGCCTAAGTCAGGGCAGAATTTTACTTTGATGTAATCTCTTCATTTTAATAATTTTTATTTCAATAAATATAAGCTAAAACTTCTAGGTAAGCATTTAGAATTTAGCTGCATAATGTACTTGTGATAACTGATTAGGCATTTGGACAAAAGTAAATTTATATATTCACACTTTATCACCTAAAATAACTTCAAGTGAATTGGAACATTAAATATTAAAGATCAAAATATCAAAAGGCTGAATATCCACCACCATCATATTACCACAGCAGTAGCAGCAATAAAAACAACCAATCTAGGAATGAACACTTAAGTACAATCTTAAGAGAAAAAGGTTTTAAAAACCTACAAAGGCAGGAAAAAACTGATAAATTTTAGTAAAAAATGAGTATTTATGCATAATGTAACCAAATTAAAAGAATCAGTCTTTTAGAAAAGCATATCAGACAATGTAAAAAGTAAAGGCTAACACTGTTTATAACAAATATCAAATAAAATATATAAAAAATGATATCATTAAACTGAACAAACCAACATTAAAACTTAAGAAAATGGAGGGGCGGGGGTGGTGCTTGGGTGGCTCAGTTGGTTAGGGGTCCAGTTCTTGATTTTGGCTCAGGTCATGATCTCACAGTTTGTGGGCTCGAGCCCCATGTCATGCTCTGTGGAGCCTGCTTGGGATTCTCTCTCTCTCTCTGCCCTCTCCTACTCATGGTCTCTTTTGTCCTCTCTCAAAATTAATAAACAAACTTAAAAAAAAAAAAAGAACAAAATGGGCCAAAACACAAAAAACTATGCTAAAGAGAAATTAGAACCATAAACACGTATCTGGAATAATGATGCCCAATTTCACTAAAAACCAAATAAACACAAATTAAAATGATTTACTGTATTTAACCTCTCAATTTTAAAAACGCTTAAAAAGATAATGAAAAAAACATATGGCTGGGGGGAGTGAAGTTGAAATGTACATTTTTTATAATTGCTGGTGGTAATTTTAGAAAGCAATTTAGTGAGAAAAACCACACTCTTAGATGCTATTATCTTTTCATTCACATATCTCTCCTGAAAGAATGATGTATATATAAAATAAAATGTAAACAATAAAATATTAACAGTAACAGTATTTATGAAAGCAAAAACTTTTATTCTACCTAAGTATGCAATGACGAGGAAACAGATACCTATGAATATACACATGTGATGGATTATTCTGCAGAATTTAGCATTGCTCAAGAGGAGTAGGTAACAATAAGAGCACAAGTAGTATATAAAAAATGAAAAAGACAAAATCCAACGAACATTATGATTACAGCTTTGGGGAAAAACACTCACTGATACATTAAAAAAATAAAAAGGAATATATCAAAATATTTATAGTTGTTAGTTGGCTGGTAAATCTCTTGGTAATTATTTTCTAAATATACATTTCTATGTATTTGAAATACTCTTTAGTTAGAATGTACAATTTTATGGTGAAACAACTGTTTTAAAACTGTAATTTCATGAAATGAAAACTATTTTTGTTCTGTATTGTAAAATTCACTCTGACTCTTCTTTTATGGCTTTAGAGAAACAAATAAATTTTAACCTCCAAATCCTGAGGCTTTTCCTTAAGTTCCATATCATAGGAAGTCAAGCCTTACTTGAATGAAGAATTACATACCTGAAAGAAGAAGTCTCTCTGTCATTAATTTTGCCTCCGAAAGGATTCTCAGCGTTTCCAGTCTTCAGAGCACTCCTCTCTATCCCATTTGGGAAAGACAAATTCTGTGTTGTGTCTGTATTGTGTAAGTGCCAACTTTACCAACAGGCAGTGATACACCTCCCTCTGCTTGAACCCATGGAACTGTTTTAAATTTGCAGAGAATCTATCACCAGTGCTGGCAAACCTAGCACTGTTAAGTATTGTGCCCCAGTGAAGGGAACAGAGAAAGAACATTTAGGCATTAAATAAGTTGCCCACTGTAGAAAAGTTGAAAAGAAAACCGATACTCAAAATACCCGCTAAGTGATTTCCCAGTCTTTTACATTTTTCATAGTACAGGGATACAGTGAAGTCTTTAAGTTGTTCTATCTTATGGCTACTGAGTTAGCAGAATTAAAACTTGGGAACATGAATGATTGACTATATGACTGACAGCAAAGTTCCCCTTGAGGGCAATTCAAAATAGGAGTAAACGTACATTCTAAAGGGGAGGACTTTCTAATATACCTCTTTTTCACCCAGCTCCCAGAAGATCAAAATCTTAGCATTTTTTTGACAGACTGTCCCAGACCTAAACTGTAAGTAAAACAATTAATTGACAAACTAAATGTAAATGTGTCCATTCATATATTTGTATGTATATAGGACATAAATGCACGTTTCTGCACATATATATGTAAGGCATGTTACACATTCCTTTTAGTAAGTGTAAAGATTATATTTAGCTTGGTAAATAATGGAACCTGGTGAGTTATTTCCTGACCCAATATCAGGTCACTCCACAATTATCTACCCTAAGTATGAAACACAGTATTTGCTCATTTATAAAATACAAAACCAGTCTTCAATCTTCAAAGTAACTTTCCGTGTTAACTAATTTATTCTTATTTTTATACTAAGTTCTAAAATGCTTTCTGCATGTCTCATTGTGAAGAATAAACGACTCATGTATTAACCCAGTAGCTACTTCTCACAGGGGTGGTCTGACTTTTGGCACGGATTCTTCACGGTAACTGCACTGCTTTGCCATAACATGGAATACTGAACAGCTTATAAACACATTTCCCTGGAGACCTCATCAGGTTATACATTTTTAAGAGACACCTAGCACTACTAGCAAGTCACAGGCAGTCTCCGGCATCAGGACTCTTCCATCTGGCCTGGGTTTTGCTGCCTCTATTTGTACATCCTCACATGAGGAACGCTCTAGGAACTAAAAACTGTTCTCTCCTTCGTTATGCATGTGGCGTGCGATGCAATTTACCACCTAACAGATGTCATAGCTAAGTACCCAGGATCATGTCATGATTCATTCATCTTAAGACAATCTGCTTCAGAAATGCATGGCTTTTTATAAATTCAGACAATTTGGTTTTTGAGTAATTCTATAAAATGCTGTCTGTTTATAACTTTAATTTTTTTCTTAAAACACAAATATAGACTTCAGATTGTTTGTTTTTAAGTTATCTGCCTCTTTTTGGTTCCCCTTTGAATGTCTCTGCCAATGAAAAAGTAATAAAAATCAGTTTTTTTTTTTATCTGAATGGTTATTGAGGTTAACTCCAGAGAATATCCTAAAATTGAGGTTTCGATGTCTAGGCAAATCTGGGGAAACATTATTTCTTTGCCCTCGTAAAGCAGGCAAAAAATTCCTGCCGGGTGGTATTTTGCATAATATTGTCATTAAACATGGTCTATCTTTAGCGGAAGAAGCAGACGGTAATAAGTCAAATAGGGATGAAGAATTATCTGAATCTGAGGAGATACACTTGCAAATGAGTAACCGAAATTATTATTAAAGGTAGAAATATGACATCCAGATTAATAGAGTAAAAGGTTGAAAGAAATGTTTAACTATTGGGAGTAATTATCAAAGGCTTTTTCGTAAAAGAATATGTTACGTAGTCTCCTATTTTGGGAGGCTTATTTTTCTGTGCTAGAATAAAGAACCCATAGATTCTTTGCTGCAGCTGTTACACTCTTGATTAATCTAAGTACTGTAACCATAAAAGGAAAAGTAGCTTAATTAAAAAATGTTAGAGCAGAATAGAATACATTTACAATAATTTCCCTTCTTTTTTTGGCTAAATGCAAGAAAGAACATCATCCTTTCTTTTAAAGGGAGCAAATCAATATCTGTGCCTTTGCAATTACCCTCAAGGCATAATGTTATACAGGCGGGTGCACAAACAAAGGAACCATAGGTTAAATACCATATCCCTCAACATTAAAAAAAGCAAAGAACTATTTAAGTCTTGCTACATTTATTTCTGTCCTCTTCCCCCACACACTATCACTGCAACTTCCAACCTTCATCCCATAAAAATGTTTCTCCCAAACGTACTAGCTTGTTTTTTATTACTTAACTCTGTTTTTAATTTCCCCCCAAAGGGATCCAAATTGATTTCTTTATTACTTTGAGGTGAAAATGTCTCATTGGGTTGATGTTTAGTTTGTTTATAAAATGAATTTATCCTTTTAATATTTATACAGCTCTAGAGTAGTGTGAGGTAAAGGCACAGCAGGAAAGTTTCCCAGTTGGGACTTCTGTGTTTTCCTATCCTGTCAATATAGGAATTGATTTCCTATGTGCATCTGTAGAAGTCCTATGGGAGACAGTTTTCTTATGGTTGTGCTGTCAATTGCCTTCAGTACGTATTTGTAACGATAGGTTATAATGAGAATGAATGCATAGTTTTAGCTAGAACAGGTGAATATTTAAAATTTTGATTGTATGTTGGTAAAAGTCTCCTCTTGATAAGTTGAAGAATATATCTGGGGGCGCCTGGGTGGCTCAGTCAGTTAAGCATCCAACTTCGGCTCAGGTCATGATCTCACGGTTCATGAGTTCAAGCCCCATATTGGGCTCTGTGCTGGCAACTCAGAGCCTGGAGCCTGCTTTGGATTTGTGTCCCCCCCTCTCTCTGCCCCTCCCCCACTTGCACTCTGTCTCTGTCTGTCAAAAATAATAAACGTTTAAAAAATTAATTAGTTAAAAAATAAATCTACAAAATTTCAACAGTCACAACAGAAAAAGCAACAGTATTAGGCAGAGAGTTTTATAGTATTAATCATAAAAACATATGATTCTGATACCATCGTCTTACCTTCCTCAGCAATTATCTCAATTTCTTTAGCATATAACCAACCCGGTTCTGCAGTGGTTGCTTAGCACCATGGCTGAGACAAATCACATGCCAGACAGAACTATTTTTCAGTGGGAATTTTCCACAAAAAACTGAATTATTTGTTATCTTCAATTCTGCCCTGTGTTTGGTTTAATTTTAAAGGATTTTTACTACTCCATGTGAAAATAATAAAACATTTTTAATAATGCCCAAAATACTGTATACAAAATAAAACCAAGCACCACCCACCGCTTAGCTCTCCCGAGTCCATATTAAAAGCTAAACAAAACATACCACACAAAATTAAAGGAAGGAATGGGACCAAACTGAACTGAACAATCGGAGGGTATTTTATTTCTCTGGCTTAAGTATTTCATGAAAGTATAAAGCTACCTGTGCTCCTTACATAAAATTGAAAATAATACTTTTCAGATCCTTCAGGAATTGATAGAAGAGGCAATTTGGTTAAAACATTTTCTAATTCTCTTCCTTTTGGTTAAATTCAGATCTGTCAACTGAATATATTTCAAAGAGAAATTCCTTTATTGTTTTTAGAAACATATGAAGGAAACCTCAATCTTTTTTACATTGTGGGACCAATTTATAGATTCTCTGTTCCTTCTATGCAGAGAAAGTGCCTGCTATCCAGCTGGTTCCTTTGGAAGAAAGAGCTTCTTGGTGTGGACAAAAGTACCTAAGAAGACTCAGTTGTCAAGTTGTCATGAATTGCCCTTGAATTGACTGAAACAGTAAGAGACTTGATTTTAGGGATCTAGAGAGTAAGCTGTCTTTTAAGAGACATATCTTTAAAATTGGCAACAAAGAACAGCTGCACTTGAGGTACTTGCTGAGGGAGGAGAATCTATACCCCTTGTCAAGTCGTATCTAACTGAAGATTTGGCTAAGGAGAAACAATACGTACAAACTTGACTCAGTCCACCCTTTCGCTTAGATCAGGAGGTCTCTAGTCTCAGATTCACATTCCTTCAGAGGACAGACAAGTAATGTAAATGAGTGAGGCAGGGCAGGTAAGGCATGAGTATTTAGAAGTAGTATTTGCATTTCTAATGAAAAAGGAGAATACACACATTTGTTATGATATGAATGTATTTGCCAAACACATACACACAGCTATCCAGCTTTATTGATTGGCTCCAATATGTGGCAAGTCTCAGTTCTTCCATTTATTAGCTATTTGACAGGGGAAGTTCCTTAGGTTATGCTTTAATTTCCTTATCTGGAAAATGGGAATTTATAACAGTACTTACCTCATGGAATTACTATGATGAATAAATGAGTTGATATAGTTAAAGTGTTCAAAAAGTACCTGGCACACACCTAGAGTATGTAAGTAATTATTATCATGCATACTTGTTCTGTGCCTCTTCTCAGCTTTTCTCTGTGTCTTTATACATACTCAGTGCACACATACACACATACCACAAACATACTCATTAATAAAAATATTACTAAAAATGGATTTGGAGGGTAATAGAGAAGCTCTGAAGACCAAGTAATTTACATTTGTCCCTCAAGAACCACTCTCCACACTCATTCATGCTTTTATGTCTTCTCTGTACCCCAGGAGGTTGTCTTTTACAGATGACACAAACTGGCTCACATGACCTCCGGTTTCCAGCCAGATTTGCCTATGGGGAGTCACCCACTGGACAGTAGAAAGAATAAGGAGAATGAAGTCAAGGCATTTATTTTCCTGCTAACCCCACTCCACTCCCACCCTGTGCTGCAATGTTGTTGGCTGACTGGGTTCTTCTGCTAAAAGTCACAGCTCCTTTTTGAGTCTCTCAAGTATAGTTCCTCTCTCTCCTTACCCTTTATGCCTAGGAGGTGACAGTTTCTACTCTTGCTAGCCCTGACATGTTTAATCATCCCTTATTACCCATTCTCACTGGTTTGTCAATAACCTTCCTCAATATGCCTTCCTGATTGTGCTCTTTCCTGCCTACACTCTTGTTAATATAGGCTCTTATACAAAATAGTTTAATACTTTCTCTCCTTTCCCCAAATCCTTCTCAAAATGAGAGAAAACCTAGTAAAATGGTAACAAAGCCATAAAATGCTTGGATATCTAATGCAGTTGATAGCAGCAGAAAATACAATGAGTAAATTCCACAATGACAGTGAAAAATTGCTGAACTGAGGACCATATACAGGTGACCTTCAAAACAATTGATTTTTCCCTGAACAAAAGCCTAGAATAATCTATACTCAGACAGAAGCTAGTTGAAGTCGTGGCTAGTGGGACTGTCCTAAAGTTACTAATAGGGTAAAACATTTGAAGTAGTTTTATCTTTGAGAGGGGTTCTTCCAAAACAAGCTGTGAGTATAGTTCTCTGAAGAGGGTGTTCTGTCCTAAGAGACACCCAGAATGCCTTTTGCAGGCTGGGGAAACAGGATCATCCTTAGGTTACAAGTGGAATAAAGAGACATCTGCCTGGAATGGCTCTGATGAAGTTGTGCCTACAGGCTGAATAGTAGAATAGATAGCCTTTGAAATAGCAAGTTAACATGAAAATTAGAGCATTCATGTTCCTAGTTATCAGAAATGCTAAATTCATACAGTTATCACAGATTGAAAAAGAGAATGTTGAAAATACATTATTCATATAAATGTAAAACCATCGGTAATTTGGTTTATTTGAATCTATAAACACATGTAAACATCCATGCATATGTAAAAGCCAAAATACTGGAAACATTTCTAGATTCACTAAAACTTTTTAACACTCCCAGAAGTCAAAAATGGTTTCAATATAAATTCACAGTGCTCAAAGTAAGGGTAACTAAGTATGTATGTGTGTGCTTGCACGCACACACATGAGTTCCTCAATGCAAGTCTACACTGGCTAAAAGCAATGAAATGGTGTCCACATGGTATGTTCTTTCCCCTCATTATTAGTAACCTGCTTTTTATTATACTTTTCTCTTGAAAGAATGTACACAATATAAATGTTGAGTTTTATAGTTGTTTACATTCTAAGGAGATGAAGTGAGGAAAAAGTAACATGTTCCTTTCATTTTCTTAAAGAGTGAACGTAAAGGATATTTAATGGTAGTAAAAATAACTTTATTTCCTATAATAACAACAGCAACTTACAACCAACAACAACACAACAAAAAACACCACAGGACATTTGGTCATTTTAAAATGACTTAGATCCTGTTTATTTTGTGGTTTGACTATCAATTCATTATGAATAACCAAAACCTTCTAAACATTTGAACGTTCTAAACATGGCTTGTAGTGGCAGAATTTATTATTATGAAATCCTTGTTAAACGTACTTAAACATTAAAGTTTCCTAACTTCTTCCCCAACCAAAGCAAGACAAATCAAAGCAAAACAAAAACAAAACAATGAGCATAAAAGGAAAATAAAGAAGAATCCAAAGTGGTGGATTAATAACTCATGTCTGAGTTATATGGTCCATACAAGTCACACACAAATGTATTTTGGAAAATGTAGGCTATGGATGCATTCAAGAGAAGTTTCTAAAATAGTACAGGTGTGGAGGATATTTACTTCATTAGCTAACAGAAACCTGATTCTCTTCTGAACCCCTACAAGTAACTCTCTGGACATCAATAATAATATTTCCCAGTCTTCCTCTAGACATGAAGAGGATCATATTATTTACGTTCCTTCGTAGAGGCAACTTCACTAGATCTTAAAAGGAGTTGGGTTACCAGGCTTCCTGAACCTATCTTTAGAATGTCTAACTCATTAGGGACTTTTAAAGATGGTCTCCTTAGCATAAGCTTCAGGTAAAATTTAGATTTATTGAGTCCCAACTATCCATGGATGCTTCTAAGCCCAAAATAGAGTATTAAAATTTCTTTTAACATCTTAGGTCACGAAGCTGATTAACTTTCTGGGTTAAGTGGGCAAAATAATTTCAAAAATAACACGAACACTTAATTTTACTTAATTTAATCTATGTTAAGAAACATTTTTATTTAAATTTATTACAGTAAAATATACACAATGAAACTTGCCATTTCTTCTATTGTTATGTGTGTAGTTACTGGCATTCAGTATATTCACACTGTTGTGCCACCATTACCACCATCCATCACCAGAACTTTTTCATTTTCCAAAACTGAAACACTGTATCCATTAAACAAATCCTCATTCCCCAAACCCCACAGTGCCTGGTAACTACTATTCTACTTCATGTTTCTATTAATTTCACTACTCTGGATACCTCACACAAGCGGAATCATACAACATTTGTCCTTTGGTGCCTAGTTTCTTTCATTAGAAATCTCATCAAGGTTCATCTGTATGGTCGCATATGGCAGAATTTCATTGCTTCTAAAGGCTGAAAAATATTTCATCACATGTATATACTACATTTTAAAATCCATTCATTCATCCACAGACACCGAGCTGTTTCTACCTTTTGGCCCTTATGAATTATGCTGCTATGAACATTGGTGCAAATTTCTCAGTTCTGGCTTTTATTACTTTTGCACATACATATACTTAGAAATGGAGTTGCTGGATCACATAGTAATTCTATGTTTAATTTTCTGAAGAACTGCCATAATGTTTTCCACAGAGAGTATACCATTTTTTTTTAATAATAGCCATCTAAATGAGTGTGAAGAGATTCCATTGTAGTTTTGATTTGCATTTTCCAAATCATTGAATATGAACATCTTAAAAGAAAAAAAATTTAAAGTTTGCTTTTAATTTCAATCACCACTAGAGCTAGAGAGTTGGAATTTCTTTTTAATGTTCTTTGGGTTGATCTAATATTATTATATTTTTAAGAAAAAACGTAAAAATCACTCCATATTAAATTAAAATTATAGGGGCACCTGGATGGCTCAGTTGGTTAAACATCCAACTTCAGTTCAGGTCATGATTCTGCGGTTTGTGGGTTCCAGCCCTGCATCTGGATCTGTGCTGACAGCTCAGAGCCTGGGGCTTGCTTCAGATTCTGTGTCTCCCTCTCTTTCTGCCCCTCCCCCACTTGTGCTCTGTCTCTCTTTCTCAAAAATAAACATTAAAAAATAAATTTTTAATTAAATTTATTTTATAGATAAAAGCATCAAACTCCTCTTGATAAAAACTATGGAAAATTATTTTCTATACCCTGTAAAATACTAATTTACTGTCTCATTTCCAGATTATGTAAGTAGGAGATTCTCATTATGTAAAAAAAAAAAAAAAAAAAAATCTAAAATATGAAGAAAATGTAAACATCAAAAGAAACAAACAAGCTATCAAAAAAGTAAACTGTAGTACTGACTAAAGCAATGGTTGAATTGAGTATTAAGAAATGCCAAAGAAATAGTATATATAAATTTTTTTACTTTAAATTTTAAAAAAATTTTCTTGAGACAATAGCAACTTAGATGGTATGAAATGAGTTAGTGTTCTCATTTTAGAGATCTTTAGTAATCGTATAGATAAATAATGGGGAGCACTGTTGAAAGGAACATAAAGAGGGATGTTCAAGGCCAAGAATATGGTCTATTTGGAAAACAGATGGCTTGTAAAAAACAAGCTTTATGAACAAAGATTTGCGGGAATTTTGCTGGTTGGTTTTAAGAAGGTTTTTTTCCCCCTGCTCTGAGTATTTCCGTTTGATCAGAGAACGCTTTGTGGTGATATTTCTGAAGCTAGTGATTCTGATGCTGCCAGCCAAGGAGTTTCAATGGTTTACTCTGAAAAGTAGTTTCATACTTCCTTTTCCAAGACCGTAAATTACCCAAACAAAAGTAACATGTGTAGTTTGCTGGAGGCCATATAAAGAAAGAGAGAAATGTGTTTGCGCAGCAACAAAAGACTGTGGCTTTATTGGCAACACCATCAAAGCTAATCCATTTGCTTGCCAAGGCAGTGTGAATCCATTGCAAGATGTGTCAAATCTGTTAGAGAAATGATTTTCCTGGAGCACCCACTTGCGGTTTGTAGCTCTTTCTCCAAGCCCCCTGATTGAGAGGGAAGATTTCCTAGGATAGTACAGAGCTGCTTTCCTCTTTTGGGTTTTCCTCCTTTCAGAAATTATATCTGTAAGTAACAATTTTGATTCTCACTGGTCAGCAATTTTTCTGGCAAATCACTGAAAAGATTTACTCTGGAAATTCTCTCCTGTCCGATTAACAATGACTTTTGATCTTAATGAGTTAGAATCGCTTAAGATGTGATTCCAAAAATTATTCTGCACCATTTTGATCTACTGATTGGAAGTGCTCATTGACTGTTGTAACATATTTTGGAGAATTAATAGGGACGATTCCAAGTTAGAGAAATTTCACCTCTGTCTTACAGTACAAGATACTGAATTTACAAATATGGGGCAATACATATCCACAAAATCTTATTTAGCTTCAACCCAAACATTTTGCTCTATTTCTTAAATTCCATTTAAAGACAATGAGTATTTTAAGCTGAAGCCCTTTTGCTTGTGAAGATAAACATTCACACTTGCAAATCACTGAACACTGTTATCTGGTTGAGCCCTCAGCCAGTTGGAATGACACAAACCAGCAAAATCAATCAATCGATCGATCGATCAGTCACGGAACCCTGCTCCAAATATCTTGACTTTAAAGCCTAATATAGTGGTTTAGATATCATAAATAATGCTGTGCT
Organism: Neofelis nebulosa; assembly: GCF_028018385.1. NCBI lineage: Eukaryota > Metazoa > Chordata > Mammalia > Carnivora > Felidae > Neofelis > Neofelis nebulosa. The sequence goes on from NC_080782.1 coordinate 72,611,790, forward strand.
GTAATTTATGCAATGTAAAAAAAAATGTTATTCACTTTACCTTAAGTAGTGTAGAAATGGTTTTAAATAGATTTGTAAAACTAATATACTTATGTTTAGGAATTAACAGTAGGTTTCAGTTTACATACAATTTATTTATTATGTATGATGTGAAAATATTTTAATATAATATAGAATATTTTTTATGATATTGACGTGTTTATAATTTGCTATCAGGTAAGAACTTACCACATTTGCTAGCATATGACAGTACTGGCTTATATGTCGTATCTGATTTATAAAATCTAGACAGAATATGAAACTGTATTTGGCCATGGTGCCTGGTGCTACTGGATTCTATCACTGGGAGATGACATATGAAAGCAAGAGTGGAAACTGCTCTTAAAGACATAAAGACAGAAGCAGAACTCTTGGGCCAGAAAGGAAGTCAGAGAGTCATTTATTCCTTTTCACCTCCTTTCCTTTTTAGCCTTCTGGGCTAGGAGAACAGAAGATAGAAGTACAGGGAAATGTTAGTCTTTAATTCATAAAAAAAAAGTAAAAAGACTAACATTTCTCCGTACTTCCTATTTTTTAAAAATAGATTTCACTGTGTAGTGTTTTTTGTTTTTGTTTTTTAAGTTTATTTACTTATCTTGAGGGGGTAGAGGAGGCAGAGAGAAAGAGAATCCCAACTAGGCTCCACACTGTAAGTGCAGAGCTCGATGCAGGGCTCAAACTCAGGAACCCTGAGATCATGACCTTGACCAAAGTCAGTTGCTTAACTGACTGAGCCACCCAGGCACCCCAAAATGTGAGTCTTATTTATATTTATCTTTTAAAAAATATTCATTCATAATACTTTAAAAATGTATAATATAGTATTAATATCTGTAATCAGCTTATAAAAATATATGTATCTTGCAAAGTACCATATAAAATGTTTGGAAACCACTTCTTTTTTTTAATATGAAATTTATTATCAAATTGGTTTCCATACACAACCCAGTGCTCATCCCAACAGGTGCCCTCTTCAATGCCCATCACCCACTTTCCCCTCCTTCCCACCCCCCATCAACGCTCAGTTTATTCTAGTTTTTAAGAGTCTCTTATGGTTTGGCTCCCTCACTCTCTTTTTTTTTTTTTTTTTTTTCCCCTTCCCCTCTCTGGAGACCACTTCTATAGGCAATACTGAAATCAAATAATCCTGAAAAAAGGGTGAGGAGAGTGTATTGAAGATGTGTTTTATAGCCCATGTATATTTCACTGCTTACATAATATTCTCTTCATATTCTCAATTTCTGTTTTTAAAAGTCATTCAGCTTTATGAGAAGGTAGATAAGCTTATTTTTTGGGAGGAAGCAACTGAAAGGCAGAGACAGAGAATGTATATACCTTTAGGAAGAAAATGTTCACCAGATTCGATAATATTCTACCTGGAATTTTTTGTTGCTATATATAATGTCTGAGGTTTTTACATTTCAATTTTATTTTTAAGTTTATTAATTTGAGAGAGAGAGAGAGAGACAGAGTGTGAGTGGGGGGAGGGGCGGAGAGAGGGAGACCGAATTCAAAGCAGGCTCCAGGCTCTGAGCTGTCAGCACACAGCCTGATGTGAGGCTCGAACCCACGAACCGTGAGATCATGACCAGAGCTGAAGTTGGACGTTTAACTGAATTGAACCATCCAGGTACCCCTCACATTTAAACATGATCAGAGAAATGATAGACATTTTTTAATCTGTGTAAAATTTGTGAAAGTTAAAGATATATGATTCTAGATTATCTAATTACTTACAAAAGATATACTCCAATATATTTTCTATTGGAAGTTTGCTATGATAATCAACAATATCTATTTATTCTTGTCATCCAAATTCAGCATAAAATGTTACTATTGTTTTATTTAAGTGCCCTGGTTCAGTAATTCACTTTTTTTTTTTTTTTCACTATTTGGAATTATTCCCAACGCAGTTACTAGAGCAACATGTTGGTTTTTATACTATACAGTAGGTTGGTTAATTAATACCACAACATTGCTAATTGAAGTAAAAAGAATAGCAACATATTAATAATGTGTCACTTTGACTCTTACATTTAATATTTATAAGAACACTGTAAGGCAACTACTATTAATCTTGTTTTATATGTAAGGAAATGAATTCAGAGAGTTAAATAACTTCCTCACATTGCTGGTAAGGTGAAAGTCAGGTGTGAACCCCAAACTGCATGGCTCCCAAGTCCATCACAGAGAACCTTTTTCTACGGCTGTAGTTCAGGCCTTGGCATTAATCATATGCTTTATATATACACCTATTTTCGGTGATAAAGTTGAGGATATAAGATCATTATTCCCGGAAAAACGGTTTCAATCATACATTCAAGATGGTGATTTAGTGTATCATCTACCTATTTCAAAAGCCAGGTGTTGTGGTTTAAACCAGACCACTGCTTTAAGGTGAAGTAAAATTAATTCCAGTAACAGTCTCTACAACAACAACACATTATTATTATTATTAATTGATTGTAATAACATTTACAGGTTTCTTTCCTTTGAGAAAACACTGCTTTCCCCCTCAAATGTGATTTCCTAGTGCTATAGATAAAATTTTTGAACGCTGAAGCTTAAACGTTGAAAATATTTTTCAAAACTAGATTTTAAGGAATGAGTCTTTGATAGCAAATGCAACTATTTAATAATTTCTTGCAAAGCCACTTTAATTTCTTGCATAGCTACCACAACTGTTTTGGGTGCAGGGATAAACAAACACTTTGCTCTTCAGTGACAGACATGTTCATAATTAATTATAACAACATGAGAAGTGCTAGAGCAATTGAGGTGTTCAGCAGATGCCATGGGTATACTAGAAAAGGAGTAATGAAGAATTCTGGGGGAAACGAAAGGCAGGAAGATACACACGTTTTGAAAAAATTTTGCTAAGTAGTGAAGACAAGGGGGAAACATTTATTATCCCATTTTTTAGTGACTTAGTTCTAACATAATATGGTTAAATGATTATAGAATAAGCATATTTACTATTTTGACCACTGAAGAGGATTCTGGGAATATGGCTACCTGGATATATCTTACTTTTCTTTATTGCATAGCTCCAATCAACCTGTGTCTCCTGAAGCAAGTGGTTTCTGGGATTGTGGACAAATGAGTATTAGTCAAAGGAGATTTAGTAGGGAGAAGCAGTAGTGACTTTCTCTCCCTTGAGTCAAGCAATAAGCTGGAATCTAGAATCAGAAAGCTTCAAGTCAAGACTTGGTATAAAAAAATTCTGGTAAAAACTTAGTCTCAGAATCTAGAAGACATAAACTTCAGTAACAGACCCACAGGAATTAAACTGGTCTTGTTGGTTGAGATGAATCTGAAAAGTTGCTGAGTGGTGAGGCTGTTATTACCCTATTCCTGAGGCAAGGAATATGTGAGGAGAATGGATACCAAGGAGATTTCATTCCAATATCTTAGAGAATGGCAACCTGTCTGCTACTCCCTTCCTTGCCCATGGTGGAACAGAATGTTTTAATTCCATCTCTTTTAGGACTGCTATGACTTAGAATACAGACTTGAGCCACAGTGAGCTGGAAAAGTTGGCTTGAAAATCACAATGAACATGGATAAGAGTGGTACCCAATGAAAAGGACTTGTATAACAAAAGTTGAGAATACTTATGAAGATAAATGTACACTGCAAAAGACTTTCTGAAAGAAAAAAGTCCTCATTTTCAAACGAAAATGAAAGTTAACAGATGAACTGAAGATGAGTTTGGTTACCAATGAGACCTGAATTAGTCACCTGGAAGACAACTGGAAGTAATACCTTAAAGTGAAGAGCAGGAATAGAAAAAGATTAAAATCATAAGAAAACCAAAACATAAATTTGGAGAATATACTAAATATTAATATTTACTATTAGGAATTCCAGAAGGAATTAAGTAAAAATGAGGGCATATAATAATAAACAACATAAAATATTTCTTAAGGACAGGGATTGCATACTGAAAGGGTACACTGGTTCTAGACAAACTTAATGAGATAAAACATACACCTAGACATATCCTGATAAATTTTCAAAAAATCCAACAGTAAGAAAAGGAATTTGTATATTGCTACAAATAAAGAATATATTAGCTGAAAAAAAGAGCTAAACAAAATATACCTCTCATAGGCATCACTAGAAACTAGAAAAACAACTGTATAATGTCTGTGAAACTAAAAGCAGAGAACTATAACCCCAAAATTTTATACCTAGCCAAAATAGCACTTCCTTTTTAGAGTTAAAGATAGATATTTGTATTTACACAAGAATGAAAGTTTTCTATAGGTTTCATCTTATTGGCATTTGGGAGAAATGTCTGTATGGAAAAAAAAAAGTGTCTTGGCAGGAAAAGTAACTCGTATTTCCTTTCTAATAATTGTAGAGAAATACATATTTTAACAGAAGTACCAAGAAAAAAGGTAACTAAATATTGAAAAGGCAGAACTTCCTAATTAACTGAGGAAAAAAGAGAATCAAACTTTACCAGGAGAGAAGAACAACATAAACATGGACAGTGACCTTGTACAGTCATGCAGTCGAAAATCCCCATGCAGTCGAAAATCTGTGTGTAACTTTTGACTTCCCACAAACTTTACTACTAACAGCCTGATGTTGTCTGGAAGCCTTACCAATAACATAGTCAATAACACATATTTTGTACATAAAATATATTACATACTATATATTTTTTAAAAGCCAGAGAAAAGAAAATGGTAATAGGAAAATCATAAGGAAGACAAAACACATTTACAGTATTGTACTGTATTGATAAAAAACAAAAAATCTGTATAAGTGGACTTATGCAGTTCAAACCTCTACTGTTTAACAGGCATATATGTATGTAAAATAGAATAAAATCAAATACATTCTTTATTTCATCAGATGTGAACAGACTAAATGGTTTATTAAAAATGGGACTCTAATATTAGAAAATATTAGAAAAACACCTAAAATACTAAAAAGTAGAAAATAAAAATATGGGTTAAAAATCATACAACTATATACAAAAGAATATAGAAGTGATATATTAATAGATAAAGTAGAATTAAATGGCCCAAAATTTAAATAAACCAAGAAGAGATATAATTCAATCAAATACCCCTTTCAAAACTGAATGCGCATATTAGACAAAAATATGAAAAGATAGAGAATTTGATTACTATAATCAATATACTCATTTTAATACAACTTACATTCTTCAAAAGAATATATAAATCTTCTTTATTTGTCCATAGAATATTTAAAAAAGCTTGATGAGATACCTGACCATTAAGAAAACCTCAACAAGTAAAAACAAATTAGACCACATCCAATTAAAGATCACATCCTTTAACCAAAGAAATTAAGCAATAAGTGCAGGAACTCAATTCAACTACTTAAAAATTTAAAAACGTACTCCTCAATTATTCTTCTATCAAAGAGGAGATAAAAATTGACATTACCAACTCAAGAAAGCAGGGAATATAGAACTGCATATTATTTCTTTGCATCACTGAAATGAGAAGGAAATGTACCCCCTTCATCACAACCCATATTAAACATGACAAGAATATCAACTATATGAAATAACAAATACTTATCTTAAGAAACTGGCAAAAGAAAAGAAAAATAAAAAAGAAGTGAAAAATGAATTAGAAAAAGAGATGAATCTGAAATTGCTAAAGTAGAAAAAATTAGTGGGAGCCATAAAATTCATTTAAAAAGCTGATTTCATGAAATGAGCAATTAAAGAGATCAAAGTGTTCCAATTATGAAACTGATGAAGGAAAAATAAAGAGGAAATATATCAAAATTAGTGTGGGAAAGAAGTTGAATGACAAGAAAAATGAAAAGAATTATAGAAGAAACTGCCATTATTTGGCTAAAACTTTGAAAACTTTGAACAAATTACTTTATATAAAAATATAAAGTAATAAAAGTAATTCAAAAGGAATACTAAGTCCATTTACCACTGAACAGTTTGAACAGGTGATCATAGAACTATCATTAAAAATCTCACCAAGACCAGATGGATTCATAGATGAATTCTATCTACCTGTTTAACAATTTAACTTTCTCATGCTATCTAACTGTTTCATGTATGGGGAAAATAAAAGACTTCATTAACAATTTTTTGAGCTGGTATAAATTTAATCCCAAACCTGGTACAGATTATATGGAACAAATATATAGTCTAATCCTACTTAAAAACAGAGATACAAATATGCCAAATTAATTATTGGCAAAGAGAATCCAACAATATGTAAAATAAATAATGCACTAACATGAGGCAGAGTTTATTCCAGGAATACAAGGCTGATTAAATATCAAAAATCTAGCAGGATAATCCATTACATAAACAAATTAAAGAAATAACATAATTACAAAAATAGAAGAGAAAAACAGTTTGTTTAAACTTGGCATCCAGCTTTTGAAAACCAATAAATCAAATTTTGTAATAAAAGAAACCTACTTAAAGATAATAAAGATCTTTTATTAAAAACAAAAATCAGTATATTTCTAAGTGGCAAAACAATTACAATTAAAATCAAGAATGAGACAAAGATATCTGTATTATTATTATTACTCATAAGAGTCTTGGAAGCTTTAGCTAAAACATTAAGACAATAAAATTAAATGACTGGTAGAAATATTGAAAAGGTAGAAACAAATCTTACTATATCCAAAGAACTCTAGTTTAGAAAAATCCATTAGAATTAATAAGAGTATGTGATAAATTGTTTGGATAAAAGACAAAACACAAAACTCTGAACTTTTTATATATTAACAATAAGCTCCTGGAAATGTATATACCCAAAATATCTTATTAACAATACTATGAAAAAATCATAAAACTCTCAGTAATTAAGTTAATTGGAAAGAAATAAGATCTATATAAAGAAAATAATGAAATCTTATTAAAGGACATAGATAGGAGATAAAGAACATGTCTACAAAGGGAAGGTTATTTAATTAGATTTTAAAAAACTTGATATGAAAAATAAATTGCACTCAATAATTTTTTTCAATTGGATAAATTATATTAAATTTTACATGAAAGAAGACATGTCTTAAGAAAATCAAGAAAATTATGAAAGAAACTAATAATAAAGGAGACTTACTCTATAAAAAAAAAAAAAGTCACAGCATAGAATACCTCAACTCCAAACAATATGGTATTGGTATAGGTATGTATGAGATAGAACAGAATAGTAAATCCAGGAAAAGATCCTAATGTATACGAAAAGTTAATACAGAATGTAACAGCATTTCAATTCAGAGTTAAAAGAGTGGTTCTTGCTCAATTAGCCATCTCTCTGGAAGACAGTAGCATAAATTAGGATCACCAATCTACAGAATACAATAACTAAATTCCAGCTGGGGTAAAAACTGAAATGTAAAGAGTAAAACATAAAAAACATACAAAAAATCTGGGGAAATTATTTTAATCTAGGAAATGTGGCAAAAAGAAAATCTTTTAACCTAAATAAAAAAACAAGGAATTATAAAACTAAAGATGGCTACCGTAGACCACATAATATTACACAGAGATACAATATACAAACAACAGGCTAACGATATGGTAAAAAAATTGAATGTAGAAGATAAATGCCGAATATGCTGCATTTATGCATATCTTGAAAGTTTATTACAAAATTGTATTTGAAAACCACAAAAGGGAATGTAAACTCACTAATATTTGGCAAATTTGATAATGGAAGAAGGCTTTATATTTACTTCTTGACAAAGAAAAATGAACACCAGTTATTACTTATGGTGTAGTGACTGGAGTAAAGGGTTATTGATAAAAATGTAAAATGTTTTAACCATTTTGGACAGCAGTCTGGAAACACTATTCAAATCTATCCATTTCCTTCCATCTGTCATCTATCATTTATCTATCTCCTTCTCTCTAACTTTAACAATCCTACTCCTTTGTATCTATGCCACTCAAAGAAAAATGCCCATATATATGAATGTATCCAGAAGGAAATGAACTTATCTCTGAATTCATTTTCACAACAAAACACTAGAAACATACTAAGTCATGGTGGAATAATTTATGGTACATCAAGGTCCTGGACTCTGACAGAGCCATACCACAGAATGACAAAGAGCCACAAGGGTTGATTTGAACTAATTTCATGAGGCGTTTTTCACAGAAAGCAAGATGGAGACAAGTATGTATACCATATGCCATTTTTGAAAACAAACATGACCAACCCCATACATATGTGTATATATGTTTATGCCCATGTATATTCATTTATGGTTATATGCTATGAGAATAGTACAAAAGTATGCATAGGAAGTAGCTAATATTCTATACCTTACAGGTAAGAGAAGCTAGGAGGAAGTAAGTGGGGAAAAAAAGAAGCGAAAATACTGTACTAATAAAGTCCCAACATATATAATCCCATTTATGTATTAATGAGAAACCATATATATGTATGTATCTAGAATTTTAAAGAAAATTAATAAAAACAAAAAAAAAGTTATGACAGGTAGCTATATTATTATGAGTGTCAAAGTAGAGGACAAAATATATTTTGAGCATCTTAATTTCATCATAGAGGTTCTATGTCACATATACCTTGTTATTCATCTTTCACTGTGTTGGCAGAGATAACTTTAAATATGTTAAATACCTTTAAAATACTTGTATGGATATTTAAAGGAAATTAGCACGTACTAGAGCTTTGCTAAAACTCCATCTTTGGAATTTATACTGTAGGAATAGACTTCAAGAAGGCTTGAAGCCCAGATACACTAAAAATGAGAGATGGAAGGGGTGCCTAGCTGGCTCAGTTGGTTGAGTCTCTGACTTGATTTCATGCTCAGGTCATGATCCCAGGGTTTTGGGATTGAGCTCCAAATTGGGCTCTGCACTAGGAATGAAGCCTGCTTAAGATTCTCTTTTTCTCTCCCTCTGTCCCTCTCTCCTGCTCATATACTCTCTCTTTCTCTCTAAAATAAATTAAAATTAAGAAATTAAGAAAAAAAAATTGGAGATGGTTAAGTTGAAGAATACTTCCTTGGATTCTTTTATTCAGTAAATGATCTGGAATGCACCAAGGTTGTTAGCAGTCACTGGTATTTGGTAAGCAGGCATACACACCAACTGGGACTCTACAAGGGTGAAAGCCATCAGGAGGTTATTAGGCCCCTTAAGAATGGAAGGAAACAAGTTTTCAGAAAACCTAATGGAATTTTAACCTGCAATCTCACTGGTGGCTGGGCTCCCAAAGGACATGGAAGTGTGTCCCTCCAATTTGAAATATGCTTCTTGTCCCCCAGCTCTAATTACATGAAAATCCAGTATTATTTCCTTATCTACATCAGTGGAACTTGTATCCTTTACCTGTATCTGTTAGCGTCTTACCTTTGTGTCATCATCACACTTGTTAGAAACCTGCCTTCATTCATTTATTCAGCAAATATCTGTTGAATGCCTACCTTAGACTAGGCACTGTGCTAGGTATACTATGTGTAAACTTGTGTTAGCACAGCTTTTTTTGTTTTTGTTTTTGTTACTTCAGTACATCTACCCTCTGGAAAAACTTCAAGACATCATTGCCTATCTCTGTAATATTAACAGCTTCCTATAAAGAGTTCCTACAATGGATGTGCTAGAGAAAGTGCTACTTATTGTAGTGTGGTGGAGTGCCTTACACTGCATTCTGTACAACAATAAATACTATAGAAAGGTTCGAGTGCATTTGATGATATCTGGCCAGCTTACCCATAATAACTCTGACTTCATTGTGGAAGAAAGGCCTTCTATGCAAGGCATAAAATCCAATTGATTTTTATGAAATAAGATGCTATGAAGAAGAAATGCATTAAGTGTACCATATCACAATAATTCCACTTTGTAAGCTAAATGGCTTTTGGAACATTGTTGAAAATGCTGTCACTATTCTGAGCATACATAAAAGAGCAAGATAAGGCCAATAATTTAAAAGTCAATGCTATTCCTATTCAAAGATTTCTTTCCTCAATTAATAAAGCATTTTCTCCTCTGTGTCAGTTAAAAATAAAATCCAAAATAGCTTTATATGATATGATCAGACACAGAGCGATATGTAAGTTATGTTGATTCTATAAAGTTTCTTTATTGAATTCTGAGGTTGCTGCTATCTTTAACTTCCATTTAAGGTATCTAATAAAGTCTATTATGTATATTTTAAATGATACATTTTTGCATACGATGCATTTATCAAATTGTTTTAAAGTTAGTTTATTTCAGAAAATCTGATTACATAAATTCTGTAAACATTTCTAAGATAATGGTATATGAATGCAGAAAGGAAAAGCAATAGATCTAATTTCTGGGACAAAAATGCTCTGTAGCTCTTAAAGTCAGACAATAATTTGCAGTGAGTTTTGGTTAGGTGGATTAATGCCTGCAACACCGGTTCTTAATCTTTGTTTCTGCCCAACACACCTGAAGAATTCGGTACACTTCTATCAATAATGGGGACATGGTGACAGTGATGCTGTGAGTTGGGAGAGTAGACTGAAAACCAACCAACCAGCCACTCAACCACTTGACATGAACAGATGATTCTCACAAATGCTCTTCTGAAGGACATATTTGACAGTCACTGGAAAGTATCTGAAACTAGGTAGAAGATTCTTGGATTTAGGCATATTAATTTTTATTTCTGGTGATCCTAAGTGAATTCATACACTGGTTTTGTACCTGGCATCTACATACTCACTGAATATATTAAACGAAAAAAAGAATGAGAGAGAGAAAAAAATGCTTTAAAAATTGTTTTCAACGTTTATTTATTTTTTTTTGGGGGGGGGGGAGAGAGCGAGCGAGTGAGCATGAGCAGGGGAAGGGGAGAGAGAGAGAGAGGGAGACACAGAATCCGAAGTAGGCTCCAGGCTCTGAGATGTCAGCACAGAGCCTGATGTGGAGCTCAAACTCATGGACTGTGAGATCACAACCTGAGCTGAAGTCGGACGCTTAACCAACTGAGCCACCTAGGCACCCCAGAGATGCTTTTTAATATCCCTTATTTCCTATTATGGCAAGGCAGTATATATTGCTTTATTATTTAATACACTCATGTTAAATGAAACTTCTTGCAGGGTTTTAGAAAAGCTATCTGCTACTATCTACTATAATTAACATATACATGGATCTTTTGGTTTCATATTCTACTTCTGAAAATCTATCTAAAGTAAGACCCTTATATATGTAAAACAGAGAGGTCCACAGATATTCATTTAAATGCTCTTTGGAAAACAGAAACACACTAAGTGGACCATCATTTGGAAATAAAACATTGTATAACCAATTTAATTTTTGTGAAATAAACAGTTGCAAAATTTCCACATATCACTGCAAATGATTACATAATGAGACAAATATGGAAAAGAGAAAAAGTTCCTAATATAACTACCTAGGACTGACAGTAAGGGGCAGTTAATGTGGATGCAGGCAGGAGGTTAACAAAAGTAAAAACATTCAAAACAAAACCACTACATGCATGCTATCATTCTATTTATGTAAAATTCTTTCTTTCTTTCCTACTCTTTTTCTCCTTTCTTTCTTTCCTTCTTTTTCTTTTCCTTCCTTTTTTTCCCTCTCTCTCTTCCTCTTTCTCTCTCTCTATCTTTCGATCTAGTCCATCACACATGAAGTCATGTGCAAGAAAGTTTGGTCATCAGAATGTTAATGATGGTTATCATAGAGTGGTATAATGACAGTATATATTTTACTTGCTTTCACTTTTATGTATTGTTTGACATTTTTACACTGTTGAGATTGTTTAAATTACCAAGGAAAAATATTAAAAGTGTATTCATTCTGAAAATCAAATGCTTAGGGTGAATTCCTTACTGGCTTTCAAGAATAATAAAAATCTCCTACCTACTGACCAATCAAACACTGAAGAACTAAACCAATTAATCTATTAACTATCCAATTAAAAAAAACCAGATATATACTCTGTAAGAAACATTTGTCTTTTGAAAACTTGTTTTTCCATTCTAGGGATGGGCTATTTTTTTCTTTGAAGGTCAAAGTTTTTAAATGCTAAAGAGGCAGAAATAATTAAATAATAGCAGCTTAAACTATTTCCTAAAAGCCATTCTCAACACAGAAAGAAGTTTGCGGCCAATTGTTCTCATAACTCCCTTTCCCTGGATTTCAAGCTGAGGGAAGAAATCTGCTTTTTCCCCTTAAAAGTCTTTCAAGGAAATCCTTTTAACCTAACCTAAAGAGTATATTCCCAACTTTATTCACCTTCCCTCACTGATGAACATTCGGTTCTCTTCTAGTCTGGGAAGATTTTTGCCTGCAAATTTGCTAAAGTGTAGAATAAATGAACATCAGCTATGACAAGGTTATTTGAAGGCTCTGACTCAAGCCAACCACCCAGTTCACACCCTTTCAAGCAATATGAAGGTGGCATCACAGTATAGTAGAATTCCCTGGGTCCCGTACCACTCTCATGAGCTATGAAACTTGGTAAGTTATTCACTGTCTGGGGTCTGTTTCTTCAGACCTACTCTCAGAGATGCAGAAAAGCCTCAATGAACTCTAACTTATAACCACTCAGCCCAGTACCTGGTACTTCATAACCAAACAATAAATACTGGTATTATTTTTACAGGTTTCTGTCTATTCTCAGAATGTGTTGGTATCACAGAAAATTATTGCTTCTCTAGGTATGTATATGAGCATTATTTATATCAAAGGAAGGGCTATCCCTGTTTTTTAGCTATTTAAAGAAATGCCACGCATCCTAATACATTAATACACTATTCTACTTTCCATGTATTGGGGGAAGCAGAGCTGATTCAGGAAGATGAAATACTTATATTTAAATGCATTCTCTATCTCTATGCCATGTGATTTTTAGCTGGATCTTGCCCTTCCTTTTACATATATGAATTTGAAGAAGAGAAATAGATAGGATATATTTTTTAAACCAAACCTTCAGTGAAAATTATCATGATACTGTTGAACACTGAATCATTAATCATCATTTGCACAGCCGAGAAAATGCTTCAGTTCTTGCCAAACGCACTGTTTACTGAAAAGAGGCCAGCATTTACTGCTGAAAAGATAATGTACTTGGACTCAAAGAAACACAGAAGTAATCTTGGGTATATTAAATATGTTTCTGGAAGCCATTTAATTTGTGATTTGAACCTTAGAACTCCTAAATTAAGGCAATGTACATAAAGAATTGTCTTCCTTACTAAACTGTACTTGTTACACATTTGGACTTTTTTCTACAGAAACAACCACTAAAACACATCAGACTAAGGTGGTTCTCACATTTCTTGAAAAGCATCAGTAAAAAATGAAATTATTATTATTTTTAATTATTTTTTTTTTAGCGTTTATTTATTTTTGAGACAGAGAGAGACAAAGCATGAACGGGGGAGGGTCAGAGAGAGGGAGACACAGAATCTGAAACAGGCTCCAGGCTCTGAGCTGTTAGCACAGAGCCCGACACGGGGCTCGAACTCACGGACCACGAGATCATGACCTGGGCCGAAGTCAGCTGCTTAACCGACTGAGCCACTCAGGCGCCCCAAAATTATTTTTTAAGAAGAAATGTCTTAATTAAAATATTTGCAGGGGCACGTGGGTGACTTAGTCGGTTAAGCTTCTGACTTCAGCTCAGGTCATGATCTCACAACTCGTGGGTTTGACCCCTGCATCAGCTCTGTGCTGACAGCTTGGAGCCTGGAGCCTGCTTCAGATTCTGTCCCTCCCTGTCTCTCTGTCCCTCCCCAACTCGTACTCTGTCTCTTTCTCTCTCTCTCAAAAATAAACATTTAAAAATTATTTATAATAATATACATTTTCTTTAAAATAATTCCTATTTATCAAGATGAAAGTACAGCAAAATAAGAGAAACAAAATCAATGAGAATTTTGCTACTCAAACTTAGCTGATAACTTGGTGCATTTTCTTCTACTCTTATTCTACTCTTATTTAACCTTGTAAGGTTAAATTTGTCTATGTAGTTGTAATCCTGTTTGTTGTATGTGCACGTTGTGTTTGTAACCTCCTTAAAATTTTTGTAATGAGTAGTTAATTAAAATAGACAAAGCATTAACTCGGTGACTTTATATTTCCTCTACTCTTTGTGATTCAATGTTCTGTTTTCTGTTAGGCTTCAAAAATAATGTCTGAGTTTAAAAAATCATTTAGTCAGATGTGAAAATAATTTACTCATACTATGTAAACTAATTTGACCTTTTCTCTATAAATTTGACAACCTCTCACGCAGTTCCTGAATTCAATGTTGAATTTGATTAATAACCATATTCAGGATCCAATATTTTATATAGGAAATTTCCCATCACCATGCTTTTAAAGAAGATTAAAGAACTACTGTGTTAAATCTGTTTATTCTGTGGCAATGCAAAAGGTTACGAGGGAAAAAACGTCTAGGTTAATTCTCTTATGTTCCTCTTCAGCTATGGTTTCTTTTCATTAACCATCCTGTAATGAAACATTTGGTCACTGTCACCGGTAGGCATTAATTACCAGGAAATACATATTTAAATAGCTCATATTTTAGAGCACTTTAGTGATCACAGGATTTTAAACAGTATCTACTTTAGATTAAGATGTCAGAGGTATCAAAACTTGTGAAGTGTGATGTGAAATAGTCCATATGCTAGACAAAAATAATCTCAATAGAAAGCCATTACATAATCATCACTGCTTTCCCCATATTTGAGTGACAGTTCCTAATATTCAATTAAGAAACTTACTTACTAGGCTCAGATGGTGATCCAAATCTCAAAGAAAATTTAATTTGTTTGACCCTTGTAACCTGACAGCTTTTATTTTATTTGAGCTTGTGTTTAATCCAATTGCTGCAATGAGGAAAACTAACCTACACCACCACCATCATCATCATTATTTACCACTGAGAGATGGTCAGGTCTTATAAAAGTCGAGTTAAGTTTCTTTGGAATATTGATTTAAAATTTGTTTAATGTTTATTTATTTGTGAGAGAGAGACAGAGAGAGAGCGACAGAGAGAGAGAGAGAGAGAGAGAGAGAGAGGCACAGAAAGAGGGAGACACAGAATCTGAAGCAGGCTCCAGGCTCCAAGATGTCAGCACAGAGCCCAACACAGGGCTCGAACTCACGAACCATGAGATCATGACCTAAGCCCAAGTCAGATGCTTGACAGACTAAGCCACCCAGGTGCCCCATGGAATACTGATTTTTCTTTTTTTAAAGGGAAATAAGTTCAGAGAACCTGTAACATATTTTTTTTATTTGCCAACACAAACAGAAATTGAACAAAGCCACAAGATCTAATTAATTTTCCAGTTTCTTAGACATTGCCTTAAAGTAAGATGGGGCTAAATTTGGCTGCTCCTTTAATATAATGATTCTTACTACAAACAGTTCCCTCCACAACTGCATCTCTTTGGTTGGTATAGTGTTCACTTTGTGTATGTTATTCCTCCAACTGTTTTTTTTTTTTTTTAATATATTTTATATCTTTTCAATTGTTTCTATCCTACACTGTAACATACCAGTGAACACATGACGATTTATACAGCATCTCCTTTATGTATCTAATAATCTTCTCTTTGTCTGGTTCAGTTTCAAAAAGAAAAAAAAAATGATCCAATTCACCTACTGCAGTTGGAGATATAGTGAAGCGGATAGACATTTAAGAAGCTAACTTAGTCCAATTTATGCAACCCTTCAGAATATTTCCCAGGAATTTTCTCTTTATTTTCATTTTTTGTTAAGGAAAAAAAAACCCTATAAAATCTTTGAATATTACCATTACATTGACATTCTTACTATACCTCTATTTCAGGGAAAATATTCAGCATTGTAGTATATTTATGTTGAAATAAAATTCATACGTTGGCTCTGACAATGCTGTCAAAAACATAGCACCATGTTTTAAATCATCTGTTTTTCCATCTTTCAGAAGGGAATGACAACATAAATATGACCCCAACAAAAAAGGACCCAAAAGAATAAAAAATACTAATGTATAAGTAATGACCTCATCTCCATTTGTGTTTAATTTTGACACCTACCTCCTTGCTGTGCTGTCTGATTTCAAAATGATATTAAAAAAAAATTCTGGGGTGATTATTTAAAATACCAAAATGGCTATGTTTGCAAGTGAGCTCATGTATCAGACTATTTACAGATGTTCTCCTAATAGAGTATTCAAAAATTTAAGTACAGTTTAGAAATTCCCAGGGATATAATTTAGGTGCTCTTTGACAATTTACCAAGTTCAGAGCAAATCTTGCTTAAACAAACACTGCCCCCATAACATTCCACTATTAAGAACAAAAGAAATAAAAGCCATATTACAAAATGTTTTATATATACGTGTTATATATTCCCTTTTTATTTTAGAATGAATAGCCATCAAATGAGAAAAATTCAGGAATTACATGTGTGTGCATACATAATTGATATATATTTTTAGATAAAAATATAATATTATATATATTTTATATTTTTTCCTTTCAGTGTAGTGGGACAAACATCTCTTTTCACATAATTGTGCCATACACAAGAAACCCAGAAGTTATTATAACTTTGGTATGCTATCACTGACTAAAAAAGAGAGAGGGAGAGAGAAAGAGAGGGAAGAAAAAGGAAATATACACTTCATTAATTATTTTAACACAGACATGCTAAATAGTATTTAACAGTATCTTCCACAGTGCTAAGAAAAATACTATCGAATTTCTGTTTGGTGGCATCTGGCCTGTTTTCGAGACATCGGCTTGGTTAACAAATTCCCTTTTAGTAATTGCTTAAAGAAGATGGCTGTATTTAGTCAAGGGAAAGGTACAAATGCCTCTAGTTTGACATTTTTCTATATAGGTTATTTAAAAAGAAAAGTTGGCAGCTGTTCCTACTTTTCCATAGAACAATGGAGATACTCCTACAATTTACTTCCCACAGGAAATTATTCCCCAGAGACTGTACTTGCAATGAGGAGAGTATGTGAAACTCTTCAGCTGAAGTTCACTTAGCTTCTTTCAAATAAGATATGAAATGTGTTAGCTGAGGAAATAGGCTAAAATTCAATCCTAAAATTTATGTTTAAAAATGCTAGTAGTATAATAAAGTGGTTATTAACAAAATACAAGGAATGGTTTTGGCTAAGGACAGATGGAGAGAAACAGTATATACAAGAGTCCTATAAATTTGTGACTTTCTTATAAAAACTTACACAGCCAACTTTATAGGCATTTGTGAATTTAAAAGCTGTGCTTTCTGGCATGATTAGATTTATTTTCTGAAATGAATGTAAGTTCTAAGAAAAGAATCTTATGCTTAAAAGGAGCTAACCTTAAAACTTTGTGAATTTTAGAATGACATATGTTCAAAATGTCATATGATTGATGGGTGTTTTTGTATTACAAGAGAATAGCTGTACACCTTTTGTGATTAAAAATAGTCATCAGCTTTAGTCTGGTATTTGGTGACTCTGTCATTGAGTAGGAGCTAGATGAGGAGCTAATAGGTGAGATGAGACTCACAGGGTAGTTGGGGGCCCACATGTTATCAGAAGTGATCTGGTACCCAGAAAAAGCAATCAAGTTTGCCTTTGTCTTCCTGTTTGAAGTGAATGTGGTTAACTGTTCAGAATACTGCATTTGCTTATTGAGCTATTAGCTCCTTAGGCCAAAGCAGTTTCTCAGTGACAGAAAGGATATATTCCAGGTTTCCATAGGAGAAAAAGGGTAGTACTATCTTTTAATTTGAATACCAACAAAATGGAAACGGATGTTCGCTTTATTAGTGGTTATCACCAGTTACTGTAGAAGTGTTGAGTGAATGAGTTATCAGTTAAAGAAAAGGACAACAAAAAAAAGGGTATATGCCTTTAACTGTCCAGTCATTTTGCTGAGAAACTGAAATAATCCTCAGGTGAATATATCTGTTGTGAGTCGCTCTGTTAAATCAGCTGCTTTCACCAACTGTGACACTATTCAGGAGTTTAGAGGAAAAGGCCTTGCTTTGCCTCAGGCCACGCTTCTATTCTTTTTGCTTAATGTGGAGATGAGAGAAGAGATGGAAATCTCAGGTGAAACCTCCATGAGCAAATGCCCTTGTGCATTACAACTTATTTTTCTGGTCTCCGAGAATCTAAAATAGATTAGTTTTGGTGTCCTCCTGATTTCAGCTTGGTTGGCCAGCTCCTTGTGAGCAAGGGGGCTGCGTTAGCTTCTGAATTGAAGCATTTATGCTGTGATACACAGTTTTCTCTATGAACAATTTGCTAAGCTGTTTAAAAATCACAAAAGAAGAAAGGGACATAAAATGTACCATTAAGTCATTCCCCGAGATTTACAAAGGCTTTAATGAGTTAGAGATGGATGAAAAAGCCTTTTTTGATTCATTAAAGATATCCATCTGATTAGAAGAGATTTTTATCACCTTATCAGCTAATCCAATAAACTGACTATCCATTTCAAAATGACTCCAATTGGATTCATGTCCATCAGAAGGATTTTCTGAAAACCCCAGAGTACTGTATAAAATTGAAAATTATTATCAAATTGCCACTGGAAAAAAATTTTACTAGATCCTGATAAATCTAGAGGATTAGGGGAAAAATGCCCTGAGCTGAAAGGTTACCACAAATCAAAGTTCAGCCTGCATAGTACTCTTCAAGATTATTATTTTCAGTGAAAAAAATCCCTAGGAGAAAATCAGTTTTTGGTAGCTAAAGTAGAACTGTTTCTTAAGGAGGTTGTTTGGTATATTTTTTGCTAACCATACAGACCTTGAAAAAATGAACATGACTTTGTATATCTGGAAAATATTTTAAAATGCCATACCAATGAGATAGCTAATGCATGGGACCAGCTAATCAAATTTCCAGTTTTTGGCTGGTGTGTGCCCCAGTCTAACAAAGTAAGATTAATGGGGTGTTAAAAGTCTGTATGGACTTGTCAGGTTTATGATACAAATAGGGTTAATTTCATCCAAATGTAGGAATTTAAAAAATTAATGTAGATGAACTAAAGCTTTAATAGCCTTTGCTTTTAAGAAACCTATGTTTGCAGGACCAGGCCTATCCACATTGCTTAGCTAATGGGAAAAGCCAAGGGAGGAAAGAAATGCCTTTCAGGTAATAGAGTATCATAAGGTCAGCTACAATGGAGGAATGCCAGATGTTGAAATTTGGAAGCAGATAATTTTACCTATCAGAGTAGCCAAAAGCATTTATTCTGGGCCAGTATCTGATACTACACAGGAAGACAGGCCCCCTTTATCTTTTCTCAAAATCACTTTTTTATATAGTCTCCACAGAAAACCTAGGGTGCAGATTTTTGCCCTTTGTGGAATACTATGGGTAATGAGAAGAAGTCTTCATAAACCATCTCCAGCATTAAAACAAAACAAAACAAAACTGGCCATCATTTGTCTACATAATGCCAAACGCTTGGATACTTGGAAACATCCACATGTCTGATTGTGTTTTTAACGTGCCATTCAAATGCTATAGACCCAGGAGATGTCTATGTCTAGTTTGAATTGGGTGGTAGTTGAAGAGGCAAGGGCTAACAGAATTTCAACAACACCTTTTTTTATTGTTCCATATACTTTGTTTCCCCTGAGATAATTTCAGCTTAAATCATGGAAGAATACATTTTTAGGATCCCCAAAAGAAGTCAAATGCTGGGGCACCTGGGCGGTGCAGTCGGTTAAGCGTCCGACTTCAGCCAGGTCACGATCTCGCGGTCCGTGAGTTCGAGCCCCGCGTCAGGCTCTGGGCTGATGGCTCGGAGCCTGGAGCCTGTTTCCGATTCTGTGTCTCCCTCTCTCTCTGCCCCTCCCCCGTTCATGCTCTGTCTCTCTCTGTCCCAAAAATAAATAAAAAAAGAAGTCAAATGCTTACACTGAAGCAGAAACTAATGGTGTTAAAAAATGACATCTACTCAGCACGATGTAGGGGACTGTATGCCACACTTAGATGATCTATGGAGCTTCCACATTTGGCACTTAGCTTTGGCATGCTGAGGAGAAAAGGCAACAGACAAAAGGCTGGCCCTGTAAGATCAAACTTTATAGTGGTGTGATTTAAAGAGTACCAAGGATTATACCTCTCATCAACTATCTCCCACATCTGGACTAAGTATTTTTTCTCGGTTTTGCCTTATTTTCTATACGTTATCATTAAGAATTCTTAATTTGTAGTAGTAAATGTCATCTTTTAAAGTATAATCCCCTCCCCTCCGATGGAGTGGTTAGAAATTACATATTTGTTAAGCATGCACTTAATAAGACTCTATGTCCTTCTATCTGAGACCTTACATCGGGGAAGGGGGCATGGAAAGTGCAAGAGATTGCGGCGAAGCACTTTGCAAGACAGGCCAGACCAGAGCCAGGGACTACCCGGAGAAAGGCAAGGCTGTGAGGAAGGAGCTGGGGCACACACAGGTGCAAACATGGGGAAGACGCAGCACCTCCTTCACACCTCCTCTGCAGTCTGTCTTTGAAGAAATCTTAATCTCTACAGGAGCACTACAGGTCAGGGGTCTTGTCTTACTGCATTGTGCTGATCACTGGGTACCCCAGTGCTTCTCACAGGACCAAGCGTATAGTAGATGCACAGCAAATGTTTTTTGAGTAAATCAACAAATGAAGAAAAGAACTGTGTGGTCTGAAAACTCCAGGTTAAATTTCAAAGACTCTAGACTCAGAGGAATTTCAGGAAGTCCTACAGTTCAACTTGTCTTCGGCTAGCACTTAAACCACACCAAGAGATAGCTTTCAATAATTTTCTTTTTAGAAATTCCCACATCCTTTTCCTCAAAGCCTATTTCAGCATCATTTAAAAAAATCTATCTTGAAACCTTCCTTCTATGACTCAAGATCATTTTCCTTCTTAATAGAAACAAACTTTTACATACTAATACATCTTTTAACTTTTCCGAGGGTTTGTGCACACATTCCCCTCTTTCTCTCCAGAACAAACTACTCAGGAAACAGGGCAGGGCTTACTGTCTTTATTTTAGCTTAACTTACTTGAAATTTCTGCATTTTTTAAAAACCAGGAATTGTAAAATGAGAATGGTCTGAAGAAGGTATAAACAAAGTTCGGGAAGCAGTCTCCCAATTCTTCCATTTAAAATGGAAGAAAGCTACGGTGCTCAGAGGTTTCTCAGGATCCTGCAGTGAAGGCAGACCTGAGACCAGAATTCCATTCACTACAATTAATAACAATGTCTTAGTCACTCCATGAAGTATCTGTCACTCATGCCTGCTCACCCAGACATCGGCTTCGCCAAGAGACCCTCATCTCTTTTAAATACGACACAGGCTTTCTATACAGAGATGGATTTTCTTTTATTACCTTGATTCTTAATGATATATACTTGGTTCTCCTTTTCCAAACTGGCTTGGTTGTGGGATAAACCTTGAGGCTAAACCCATTCTGAGAATAAAACCAAGAGTATCCAATGGCTTTGGTAGGGTTATGTAACTGTTAACCCTATTTGAAAATGATGAATTTGAAGGAAATTATCAAGTAAATGTGGATAAATCCTTTTTTTTTTTTTCTTTTCTTTCTAAGATCTAACAAAGAGTACTTTCCACACCATGTGACATTCCAAGCTCAGGCCATACCTCAGTCCTTGGCTCAGCCTCAACAAGAGTTACAGCCTTAGAAAGAATAACAGAAGCCCAAGTTTATTATTTTCCTAATTTGTCCCAACCACCGTTGAGGCACTCTTCCTATACGTCCCTAATTACGACAACCATGAAAGGTTGTGCTAATTTTCTTTGTACTTTGACGAGAACATTGGAATTCAGATATGTTAATGTGTTTCTAGATACCCAGTTGAAAAGTGGCAGGATTTATAACCTGATCTTTCTAGCTTCACTGGACCGCATGTTCTGAGAATGATAAGACTCTTCCTCTTAATCTGAGGTAAACGTGGCAGCACCAGAGACACAAGTTCACTGAGCAGAAGCAGCAGTTACGCCAACCTGTGTCTGCTTATCTTATATGGACACTGCCCTCTGTTTGCTTAAAACTGATTATCTTTGTACTCAGAATAAACAAATAATTTGGTTTCCTATTTTTCTAGTTTTTATGAGCTAAGTACGTTAACCCCCAAAGACAATCCTATCTATACATGTCTACAGCATGAAAGAAAAGCTCAAGCTTTGTAGCTTGAGCTACATGTTATGCTACATGTTATGCTACATCAGGCAGATGTAGATCTGGAACTCCACCTTGACAAGTAACATTGGGCTAGTTACCTGCTCTCTTCATATTCTGGTTCCCTCATTTATATAAGAATGTGCTGACACCTTCCGCATGGGATGGTTCTGAGAAACAAGAACATTAAAGGAGAAGGTCCAAAGTGTGGCCAATAGGAGAAACCAAAAAATTGTAATTTTTTATGATTATAAGTTGAATATTAATTTGTATTGACAGTAGCAGTAATAATAATTCTTATTACTTTGCCATAAGCTTTTCTTCCCCCTACAGCATAAGATTTCCTAAGAGCACAATAACAGGTTAATTTGTTATTTGTAATAATAATTATGTTTGCTTGTGGGGCCAGGTATTTAAAATAACTTGGGGTGCTGGGGCGCCTGGGTGGCTCAATTGGTTGATCATCTGACTTCGGCTCAGGTCATGATCTCACGGTTCGTAAGTTCGAGCCCCGCATTGGGCTCTGTGCTGACAGCTCAGGGCCTTGAGCCTTCTACGAATTCTGTGTCTCCTTCTCTCTCTGCTCCTCCCCTGCTCACACTGTGTCTCTCTCTCAAAAATAAAGATTAAAAAATAAAATAAAATAACTTGGGGAGCTTTAGTAGCTGAGTAGGGTAAGCACTGGACTCTTGATGGACTCTCAGGTCATGATCTCAGGGTCATGAGACGAGCTCCGTGTTGAGCTCAGCACAGAGCCTGCTTAAGATTCTCCCTCCCTCTCTCTCTACCCCTTCCCCACTCTCTCACTATCTAAAATAAAAAAATAAAAACAAAAATAAAAAGTAGGCTTAGGCTTCCAACCTGTCCTGTGATGGGTTTTGTGTATCTTTTAAAATCTTATCAGTCAGAATGTTAATTCATAATGACAATACAAAATCTGCTTGCAAAATAGCAACAGTGCAACTTAGTGAACATAAGTTGTTAGCTACATTGGATTACAGATTTTGTTGATATTTAGTAATATTTGGAGAATGATTCTCAATGACTGCTTTTTACTAATCTAATATTTGACTAATGTTATGCCAACTTTTTAAATATCAACCTGGTGAAAAAATATAAATGAAATGACTTACAGACAATAGGGGACAATAATGTCATGACATTAAAATGATGTTTCTGCTACTACTACTGTGGGTCGACTGATGTCACACCAGCATCTTGTTTCTGTTTGTTAGTGGGCCCTGCTTTCCCTGTGGCATTCCCTAATGTGTACTGGCCTCATGCTGTTTTGGCTGTGCAGCCATCTTGATGGGAAACCATGTCAAGCCTTGGAGGTATGCAGGTTGGTCTATATCTACTCTTAAAAATCTCAATACTGAAAAGTATTTTTCTAATGCTTGCTTGTGAATGCTCATAAAATGATTTGCTGTTTCAGCAACTTGTAGACTAGTCAGAAAGTGGTATAAAACCATCAGTTATCACATGGTAATATCCTTTTATTAACTACTGAAATACATCAAGACATTTCATGACAACCGACAATGCCAGATGCTGTTATTGGCCTAAAGGTTAATACACATGCAGATTTTCCTACTGAGCTTTTTCTGCAAACTTTTCCTTCGTGTAAAATGTTTTTAAAATGTGTGGGAGCATCCCATTTTTTCAACACTCACTTTAATATACATATATTTATGGGCACTCAATTGGCTTTTAAAGTTTCCTGCATAGACATTATTCCTTAAAGTACAGGTACTCCCCACTCCTGATTTGCAAACATGTTATACTTGCAGTTGGGTGTGTGGCAGAGCCCTTCTCCTCTGCCCTTCAAATACCAACCTACTCATCCTCAGCATGCTTCTGACCTCCAAAAGAAATTTTCTTTAGCAGATATTGTTTTCTTATAGCTGGTGCTTGGAATGATTTGAATCAATCTTTGCTAGTTCACAGTTATTTTGGAGTATTTGGAGTTATTTTGGTATATTTTTCTTTTTGTCCATTTCAGATCACAGTCAACCTACTGAGACATTTTTTTCACCTTATACAACCAAATATTCATTTTAACTCATCTTTTACCTTGTCTTGCAATGTTTGCCTCTGTCCTTCCATAGTCTCTGCTTTCCCCTCTTCTCTTTCCTGTGTGTCTCAATCGTGAGCCCTCCCAAATGACTCTAATCAAAACTAAAAGTGAGTGGGCACACCACCATCAAGGGAATGTGGACCTTTCATTAAAAAAAAAAAAAAAAAAAAAATAGAATTAACAAATCCTCGAAAGCCCTGAAAACTATCTTGAAATTTCTCTCAGAACTTAAAAAAACAAAAACAAAAACAAAAACAAAAAACTGCCTCTCCTCTTTATTTAAAAAAAAAAAAATTTTAACGTTTATTTATTTTTGAGACAGAGAGAGACAGAGCATGAACAGGGAGGGTCAGAGAGAGAGGGAGACACAGAATCTGAAACAGGCTCCAGGCTCTGAGCTGTCAGCACAGAGTCCGAAGCGGGGCTCGAACTCACAGATCGTGAGATCATGACCTGAGCCGAAGTCAGACGCTTAACCAACCAAGCCACCCAGGTGCCCCAGCCTCTCCTCTTTAAATAAACCTCATTCCTTCAAGATCCACGATACAGTTAATTTATTTTTGTTTTATCCAACTTTGTGTTAACTGCCTGGACTATTTTCTCTAATTTTCATCTTATGTCTAGTCTTGCAGGTAAACATTTACTTTTTAGGCTTGTGTGGAGCCCAAAACATTACTTAGTCTGCTGTTACTATGGGCAAATGATTTTGAGGTTGTAAATAAATGGCTTCCTAATGAAACTCGGGAAAATAAGAAGCTCAGTCTATTTTGTTGGTTGGTGGGCAGAAAGCAGCCCACACCAAATGATGCTAACTACAGGGAAGCAAACAATGATGGCGGGGCAGCGTTCTCCCATGAAGCATGCTGGGCAATTCTTGAATGTTGCACTGAGACTGTGTCTATACTTGGGAGGTAATGATGACTGAGAAGTGGACAACTGACAGAGGTCTGAATTCAGCAGCATCTCTCTTTTCCCCTCACTTCCCTAAGTGAAGCTACCCTAACTCGGTCTGTAGGTATTGCTGGCACTGCTTTAACATTACAGGGTTTCTACATCAGGCTGGCAGTTGCAGGGCTTCACAGGTCTATCCTGTCCACAGCAGCAAATCTCTACAGAATTTTTTTTTCCCAAAGAGGAATTTTCCTTTGACTTGAGGACACGAGAGTGGGAAGGATGTAGGTCTCGTAGTTTGATTTACTAAAATGTAAAGGGTTTTTGGATGGGGTGGATGGGGTTCTGATCTCAAAAGAAGAAAAGAGAAAAAATAAGGTAGTAAAATAAGTAGAATAGCATATTACAAGCAACAATTTACACTTCACCATTAAGTTTCACATGGATAATGTCATGTAATTTTCCTCAACTTCCTATGATACGGCAGAAAATATCCTAGTCATGTTAGAGATGGAAACACCCGGAATAGAGGAAGTTAAACTTTTCCTCAAGGTTACACAGCTAGTAAGGTCCAACAGAGGGAGGAACCGAGGGAGTTTGTGGGCTGGAAACGTGACGAGAAGAATGAAGAATCTAACTCAAATATGTGTAAATTGTTTAGTCTTTAGTAAAACTTCATTGAGCTTTGCCAACAACTATGAAAACCCATATTTCTGATATTTAATTTGCAAGAGCCCCATGAAAGTTCTTCAAGACGTACTTAAGTTGCTTTTGATAATATTTGAAATTCCCTAAGTTGAAAGTGAGACACAGGCCTCCAAGTTTAAGAGTTATCTTAAATGTAGAACCTGAAAGATCTGAGGTAAATTTAGAGCCCTAGAGACTGAGACATCCCCACAAAGTGCTACTTTCATGTCTGGAAGAGAAAAGCTATTTTTGGAATATAAATGGTTAGAAATCAAACATGATGGAGAACCCTCTCTGCTAAATGTTAAATATTCAGGTCCTCTTGATGACCTGTAATTCACAGTAAGACCCAAATGCCTAATGTCTTTTTAGTGAGTCCAATGATAAACTAAAAGCATGGTTCCAGGTGAATTAAAAAATATACTTTTTGTAAAGAACTAAAGTCTTTTGATAATCAGAAAAAAAAATTCAGACAGAGGGTAAAATGACATCTTTTGTGAATCTTTCCTAGTGTCTGTTCGGTCTCCTTGATGAATTCCATTATCACAAAAATGACCTTTCCAGTTCATATCTCTTTTGAGGCTAATGCAATTCTTCTCCATTCTGTTATAATGAAAGTATTACATGGATAACTATCCAGCATTATCTTCCAGAAGGAGAACTAATTTGGGAAAGAAATGAAGTACTTTAATATAATATCAAATCTCTCTCCTTATTTTTTTTTATCCTTGTAGAGACCTGGTGGGTAGAACTAAGCAAGTTCATGCACATGGTAAATACACTGAGCTCCCTACCTAATGTAGAAGTAATTTTTATTACCACATTGGTGAGCAGTTATATGAATGCTTAAAAAACAGAGCCTCAGATAAATTCAGAGGCATAAGTTGCTGAACATGCTGCAGACACCTTTCTGTTGAATTTTCTTTTCAGAGATGTGTAAATGAAAAATATTAAGATCTGTGGCACACTTCCTAGATGCACGGCAAGTTTTGAATGTGTACTGCCTGTCTCTACCTGTGAGAAGCGTCAAGATGTGCTGGATATGGTATAAACATTAATTATGTACTCTTGTTAATTGTATATTCCTTTGAAGTGGTAGCAAACTGCAAGGTAGCGTATGGTGGAAAGAGCTAGGGATAATGATGGGAAGCTTCCTTAGACAGGTTCATGCATGCACAAATGTAAAGTTTTTGGTGAGCTAATGTATCTTCCCCCTGAGAAACTGACCCTGATTTTCAGTCCTTTCTGAAGAAATGGCTTCTCGAGCAATGCAATTACTGACAGTATACTGATCAGTTCAGTTAGCATATAGCACACAGATCCAACCCATGATGCATATCCCTAGTCAGGTCACATGGTTTTAGGTCAGGCCTGTCACACCCTTTGCAGGGGTCCAATTAAATGAATATATAAATCCCTGCTTGTTCCACATGATAATGAACGTCTCCGTGTAATTCCTCAGAACAGGTAAAACACTTTGTTAAAATGCCTTTACTATTACACTCCCTATGAGACAATTAGCTGGCAGCGATTTTAATTGCTATGTTGTGGATGTGGAAATTGAGGCTCAGAGATTTTAAGGGGTTTACCTAGGTCATAAGTGTGGGCTACAACAATGCGAATTATGTTAAAAATTTGGGAAGTAGAAGGCAATTGGGTAGAATAAGGAGCCAATTTACTCACACCTATATTGATTCTGAAATTAATGTCTCCCAACACTTAATATGTCCCCAATTTTGCTGAATTTAGATATCAGTTAAATTAGCCTCATGGAATTAAACAAGAGTTTTCAATATTTTAAAAACTGAAAGTAATATTAAGAAAGTGGAAAGTAAAAGTCTCATTTTGCTTTATATAACTGGTAAAATAGCAAAGATATCTCAGAGATTTTTCTTCTAATCTGCCACCGTGTTAACATTCTGGGGTTACACTGTTTATGATCCAGTGAATAAGAGCATTATTAAAAGGTAAATATTCATTTCTCAGTTTGTTATTTTCCCCTCTTTTATGCAATTCTGAATCTAATTTTGTTTTCTGTCTGCATATCCTTCTGCACTTTCCACTACTGTGGTATTTTTCTCTTTTTTCTTTTTTTAACTTCTGCTTATACATTTTAGTTCTGGTCAAGTATGGTGACATTAAACTCTAACCCCCCAGTAGCACTGTCTCTATGACTACCTTTCACATCCCTTTCAAAGTGGCATATTTCCTTTGGCTGGGATGCTGCAGGTTTGGGATTTGTAGATCAGAGCCTGACTCTTAACTCAGTCCTCCAGCTCTTAATATACACTTTTCATCTATACCGTCCTTGACACCACACAGACATCCTATGTTGAAATCTTTTTTAGAACCTCGATCTGTCTGCTAGACTAAACAGAGACAAGGAAACAGGTAATGACAGGATTGAAACATGGTTTGGGGATCTTGGGAGGAAAAAAGAAAGTAAAAAAAAGTTTTTTGATGAACAACATAGTCACCCAAGCTTGTGGTGTCTCATCAGAACCTCTCAATGTTTGGAAGTTTTCCCAAGCCTTGCCCTAGTGAGACAGCAAAGACTTATTAGATCATTGTGTCTGCTTCCCCACCTGGGCAGGAAAGAGTCTCCCATACGGAGAACATATGGCTTGGTCTTAGATTAGCAACAAAGAATGTCAGTTGGCAGACAGATGGAGGAGAAGCAGAGGATCGTGTGAGCTTTACTAGTCTGGACCTCAGAAATGAATTAAAAAAAAAAATCATATCCAGTTAGTTCAGTTATGAAAATAAACACTGACCAACCTACGCAGAGGAAGAAGAGCTAACATTTACTGAACACATAGTAAAATCTACCCAGTATCCTGCAGAGCTTCTTTTCTAATCCTCGCCTTAATTGTTTTTATTGTCTCCATTTTACAGATGAAGAAAGTGAGGTTCAGAAGGTGGGGTCATTTTGTCCAAGTTCACACAGTTAGTCAGCTGGCAAAGCTCAGAGTCATGTTTCCTGGAGGTAATAGTTCAGAGAACATAAAAATGACTTTATAGAACTTTCTAGTTACTTTTTTCACTTTTTTTTAAAACGTGGATGAAGGGCAGCTCCCTCTCTTTTTTCAATTGTAAAACTCAATGAATTTGCTACAGCCTGATGCTTATGCTGCTTAATGACACTGGGAATAAAGAAGTGGACTTTGGGGAATAGAAACGAGAAAGAGGTTACATAAATAGGACAGGTATAAAATATTAAATTATAAATGTTTGTAGCCTCTCTACATTCCTGCCAAGGAGGGAAGATTCTTATATGCTGGTTCAGATTGAGAGCTGTCCTTTGTTGACCAGAATCTGAGTGCAGGCAGGGGGCAGGTATCTTTTCCTAAAGTAAAAGAAACAAGAATGCAATATTTATCTTTATCATGAAGGGAGGGGGTCTAAAGGGGGTGCAGTTGTGAATGTTTTGTTTTCCTTTTTCTTCTGTACTTCTAATATGGTATTTTTGTTTTATTGTATCTGTTCATATTTTTTTTTTTTTTTATTTTTTAACGTTTATTTATTTTTGAGACAGAGACAGAGCATGAACGGGGGAGGGTCAGAGAGAGAGGGAGACACAGAATCAGAAGCAGGCTCCAGGCTCTGAGCCATCAGCCCAGAGCCCGACGCGGGGCTCGAACTCACGGACCTGAGATCGTGACCTGAGCTGAAGTCGGAGGCTTAACCGACTGAGCCACCCAGGTGCCCCTGTTCATATATTATTTAACTTCTGTTCCTAATTCATGACCTCAAAAGGTGAAGTTGTTAGAGAGATGGTCTGGAAGTTGGAGAGTGGGAAGAGTCCCAGCACAGTGGTGGACTGTTTGGGAGAGGTCAAAGGGAGAGGGACGGACACTTTAAAAGAAGAATAATGACCAACTTAGAAATTTTTACTCAGAGGACCTGACTTTCAGAAATAAAAATGAACCCTCATACACGGTCAGTGGGAATGTACAGCCATTACCGAAAACAGTGTGGAGACTCTGCAAAAATTAAATACGGCACATCTGTATGACCCAGCAATTCCACTTCTGAGTATTTATTCTAAGGAACTGAAATCAGAATCTTGAAGAGGTACCACACTCCTGTTTTCATTGTGGCATTATTCACTATAGCCAACATATGGAAACAAATGCCCATTGATTGATAAAGGAATAAAGAAAATGTGGTATATACATACAATGTAAAGAAAGAAAGAAATCCTGTCATTTTCACCAGTATGGATGGGTCTGGAGAACATTATACTAAGTGAGATAAGTCAGACACAGAAAGACATACACTGTATGATTTCACTTTTATGTGGAATCTAAAACAGTCAAAGTCATAGAAGCAGAGTAGAGTGGTGGTTGCCAGGAGGTGGTGGAAGAGGAAAAAAGAAGGTGATGGTCAAATGGTACAAAGTTTCATTTATACAAAATAAATACGTTCTGGAGATGTACAATATGGCACAGTGCCTATAGCTGACAATACTGTATAATATACTATAAACTGCTATGAAGGTAGATCTAATGTTAAATGTGTTTACCACAAAAACATTATTATAATAAAGGGTATGGGAGAAAAATTTGGGAGGTAATAGATGGGTTTATGGCTTTGATGATGGTGACAGTATGATGGGTATAATTTATTCCCAAATTCATTGAATTGAACACGTTAAATATGAAAAGCTTTTTATACACATCAGTTATTATTTCTCCATTAAGTGGGTTTATTAAAAAAAATTATAAAAGGAAAGAAAGATGAATTGAAGTCATTTTCTGACAAACTAAAGCTAAGAAAATTCACTGTAGGAGACCTGACTGAAAGAGATACTAAAGGGAACTCTTCAGGATAAAAGCAGATTGAAGCACAGGTAATACAGGAAAGAAAGAAGATCATCAGAAAGGGTAAATGTGTAAGTAAATCTAAATGAAACCTTGACTATTTAAAATAATAACACTACTGTATGTAGTTTAAATTACAGAGATAATTAAAATATTTGAGGACAATATCACAAAAGGCCAAAGGTGGGAGTAGTAATAAATGGACTTAAAGTGTCCTGGGTCCTCTACATGTCCACAAAGTAAAAAAATATATATATTACTTAAAGTAGATTCTAATAGTTCAAGGATGTCTGGGGTAAACTCTGTGGTAACCACTAAAATAATAATAAAAGAATTCTAATAGGAGGGTAAAATAGAATAAGGGGCGGGGGGAAACCTGATTAAACAAAGAGAAGGAAAGAAAAGAAGGGAAATGGAACAAAAACAGATGAGATATATATTTAAATTTTTTTTTTAATGTTTATTTATTTTTGAGACAGAGAGCATGAGCAGAGGAGGGGCAGAGAGGGAGACAAAGAATTAGAAGCAGGCTCCAGGCTCTGAGCTGTCAGCACAGAGCCTGCCACGGGGCTCAAACTCACAGAATCATGAGATAATGACCAGAGCTGAAGTTGGACGCCTCACCAACCGAGTCACCCAGGCACTCTCACATAAGATATATATTTAAATGAGAGATTTAGCTCCAGGTGTTATTGGACTCCCTTGAAAAATACCAAATGATTTCAAATTCATAATCCCAGTAAACTCCTTACTGTTGTCTTTTCACCTCTCCCACACAGCCTACCACTGTGGGCTTTAAATATAGTTTTCCTATCTTCTGTCTTCCATAGTTTCTAGCTTTAAAGGTGATATTGCCCTCCACTAACTGCTTATAAGTTTTCCTTTGTCTTTGTTTTTCAAACGGTTTTACTGTTTTATCAGTTTTACTATTATTTGCCTAGAGGTGGTTTATCTTACTTGTTTGCGGTTAGCAGAATTTCTAATCTACTGCTTGATACTACCTCTTTAATTTAATAATAATTGTTAGTAATATCTCTTCAAATATCTCATTTAATCCATTCTCTTTCTCTTCTTCTGGTCACCAAAATCATTCATGCTGAAGTTTTTCTCTATGTAATGTATGTCCCTTTGAACTTTTCTGTATTTTCATATTTTTCCTGGTGTACTTCAACGTGGATGTTTACTGTTCACCCCTCCCTCCTCCAGTTTAGGAACCCTACTTCTATGTATAGTCTTCTATTAAACCTATCAAATTAATTTCAGTTACTGTATGATTCATTTCTAGAATGTCCATGTGACTATCTCATACAGATAACCCTCCGTTTGTCTATTCTGTTAGAGTATAATCATTAGTTGTTTTAAAGTTTTTATCTAATAACTCCAATAACTATATTTTTTTCTTATTTTTTCTCTTGGTTTTCAGTCGTCTCAGGTCTTACTTTTCTGCCTTCCTGATTTTTTTTTTCAACTGATTGACAGACATTGTCTAGGACAAATCATAAAGGCTCTTCAATGACTCTTCCTCCAGAGTACTTGACTTTTTTTCTGGCAGGCATGTACAGTATGGGTGTATCACACTGATTCAGGAGGAGCTGGGTTTGGGGACTTGTCTATTTCTGATTTCCTTTTATTGATAGTGCTTAGCTCTTCAGGGTCTCTTTGGAGAGCCTGTGCTGATTACAAGAGCCCCTCCTTCTTGACTGCACTGAACTTGAGTTTTTGTCTCCCTAGCTTTGTGAAAATGCCAAGATCTCTGTTTAGCTTTTTAGCTTCTTATTAGCCACATGTGGCTTGGTTTGTTGACTCTTTCTGAAGATTCACAGCTTAGGATCTGGCAAGCGATCTGAGCAAAATTGCATATAGAAGTTCAGGTTTACTTCTCTAGAGTTCAGTTTTTCCTGGAACACTGACTTATTGAATATTGCTCCCTTGATAGCCCCAAAACTCCCAACTTTTGTCTCTCTAGCAAGTAAGTATGCCACCAACTTCCTGTTTGATTTCTATGTCTTATGCCTTGATTCAACAAATGCCTGAAGAGAAAAGACTGCAGTGAATTTGGGCTCACCCCAATACATTTTCCTTCTCTCTAGGATCCTGGCTCTGTAAGTCCTGACTACATTCATCTCTAATGCCTTCAAACTGCTATTTTTAAATTCTTATCTAGCTAGTATAATCCTTTGCAGGAGGGTAATCTGATCCATGTTACTTATTATAGATGCAAACAGAGGTATCCAGTAAAAACTGAATTACTTGTTTCGTTATTTTTGGATATTAATGGCTTACTCACACTCTCTCTGTTTCTCTTATTCTCTCTCCCTCCCTGTGTATGTGTTGAAAAGAAGCACTATACAATAGCTGGTCCATGTAGTATCCCCAATTTATGTGGGCTTATGAAATTTAAACATCTCATAACTGCCTACATTGTTGTAAGGTTATTTACCAAGATGGGAAGGAATGTCTCAGATATGGGGTAGTGAAATGAGGAGTTGATTTTGAGTATGTTAAGGTTAGGTGCCTATTAAAAAAGTAAAATGAAAAATAGAATTTGGCTGAACCTATGTGTTTAGGGTTCAGATGAGAGTTCTAGGCTGAGAATATATTTCTGCGAGTTGACCAGGTATTGCTATTATTTGAAGCTTTAGGATTAGTTGAGAGTTCCTGTGATATAAGAGATAGAGATAGGAAGAGTGTGGAGTACCTTAACATTTGGACATTGAAAAGAAAAAAAGGGACTGGGCAAATGCAACTGAAAACAAGGTGGCCCTAAAGTAGGAGAAAAAGCAAGAAATGGTTTTGTCTTGGAAGCTCATTAAAGAAACAGTTTCAAGGAGAGGGTAATCAGCAATGTCAAATGCTGTTGACAAAGTGAAAAAAAGACAAAGACTTGACCACTGGATTAGGTAACTTGGAGCAGCACAATGATCTTGATGAATGCAGCTTGAGAAGAGTTTTGGATGTGAGAGACATTTCAGAGTGAAGAGAGAAAGAGAACTGAGGAAGTTGAGACAGGAGACAGAGTAACAGATAAAGCTTTTAAGGATTTTAAAGGAGTTTTGCAAATAAAAGTGACTGATAAATGAATGGTGCCCAGGCTCTGCAGTCAGCCCTCCCACTCTCCTTTTTTAAGATGGAATTATTTCAGCTTGCCTACATATTAATGGGAATGATCTGCGACAGAGAGATGAAAATTATGATGCTTCAGGAGAGACAGGATAATTAAAGGAGATAATTATAAATAGAGGAAAGAGAATGGGATCCAATGGGCATGTACAGGAACTGCACTTAGGTAAAAGTATAAACAATCTACCCATTGGAACAGGAAGGACACATATGATTAGGATACAGCTATATATTAGTAAATTTGGTAATGCAAATATATGCCATACAGCTTCTGATTGTTGATAAACATGTTGGAGGATAAGAGAGGATAATGTGACCAGGGAAATGCAATGTTGGAGAGTCTCTGTGAAATCTGTGATCATAAATTTAAAGTATGATCAATCAGCCTGGCATGGCTATGGTTTTGGCCAGTAATGCTCAGCTGCATGGGCAGGTAAAGAATAAACAGTGAGATGAGGCCTCCCACAATTGCTTATTGTCAGATGTGTAAGCTAGAGGGAGAGGGAAGGAAGGAGTGGAGAGTATATATGGGAAAAGAATCAAGATTAAATGTTGGAGCCTGGGATTTCAGGCTGTGTTAGCATGGCTGCAAGGACAAGAGGGAGTGAATGAGGGGGATGATTAGGAGGATGAAAGATGACTACAGCTGGGGGGAGAAGGAGGCTATACTCAGATAGTTTGAGCTTCAGCATAGCTAGATGATTTGATTTGATTTTTTTGAGAAAGGAGGAATAATGATCTATCTGTCAGGAGTAGAAAGGAGTAAAAATGTTGTCAGCCAAGTTAGAAGTTAGTTAGAAGGAACACGTGATACTGTGATTTGTAAGAAATATACTTTTGGTGATTCAAATGACCAAAATATATTTCTTGTATACAGCTGGGCCTTGAACAATGTGGAGGTTATGGGCACTGACTCCCCGGGCAGTCAAAAATCCATGTATAGCTTTTGATTCCCTAAAAACATAACTACTAATAGTCTACTGTTGAATAGAAGCCTTATTGATAACATAAAGTCAATTAACACACATTTTGTATGTGTATTATATAGTGTATTCCTACAACAAAGTAAGCTGGAGAAAAGAAAATGCTATTAAGTAATAAGAAAAAGAAAATACATTTACAGTACTGTATTTGTTGAAAAAAATCTACATGTAAGTGGACCCCCATATAAGTGGGTCCATGGTGTTCAAGGATGTTGTATATTTGGCCTTCATCCAGTTCCTGGCTCACAGCTCCCCAAACCCCTGGAATTTTCTAAGTAATGAGAGCAATAAAGGTGTCTTCTGTTATGTTAATGGGATGACTTTTGCAAAGCACCTAAGCCTGAGAGAAGGTTGCCAGTGCAGCCCACCAAGTGATTAGAAGGTTGGGACTTTCAGTCCTAGTCAATGACCTCTGACCACTGGGAGGGGAGAGGGGATGGCGTCTGAATAAATTGCCAATAGCCAATGGTTTAATCATTCATGCCTATGTATGAGATCTCCCTAGAAACCCAAAAGGACAGGGTTCGGAGAGCTTCCAGGTCAGTGAACACATGAAGATGTGGGGAGAGTGGCAAGCCTAGAGAGGGCGCGGAAGCTCCAGACCCTTTCCCACAGAGGTATACCATTGCCCTATGCATGTCTTCAATCTGGCTGTTTCTGAATTTTATATCTTTTATAATAAACGCGTAATCTAGTAAGTAAAGTGTTTCTCTGAGTTCTGTGAGACACTCTACCAAATTTATCGCACCCTAGAAGAGGGTCTTGGAAACCTCTGATTTATAACCAGTTGGTAAGAAATACAGGTAACAACCTGGACTTGCAACTGGCAACTTGCAACCTGGACTTGCATCTTAAGTCCAAGGAGGAGGTTGTGGGAACCTCCAATCTTTAGCAGATCATTTTGAAGCACAGGTAACAGCTGTGCTTGTGAGTGGCATCTGAAGGAGGTGGTGGGGGCAGTCTTCTAAGACTGAACTTTTTTTTTTAATGTTTATTTTTGACAGAGGGAAAGAGACAGAGCATGAGCAGGGGAGGGGCAGAGAGAGAGGGAGACAAAGAATCCAAAGCAGGCTCCAGGCTCTGTGCCGTCAGCACAGAGCCCAATGCAGGTCTTGAACTCACGAACTGCGAGATCATGACCAGAGCCGAAGTGGGATGCTTAACTGACTGAGCCCCCCAGAACTGACCCTTTAACCTGTGGAACCTGATGCTATCTCCAGGTGGACAGTGTCAGCATTGAGCTGAATGGGAGGACACCCAGCTAGCTGCTGTCCTGAGCATTGGTTGGTGGTGTGTGGGGAGCACTTCCCCCCCTGCCCTTTCCCACTTGCATTGAAATTGGGTCCAGGAACCACCAAAAAGGAAGGAACTTTGGTGGAGTGATTTAGGAGAGAGGTCATTTTACTAATGGCAGACTGAGTTCCAGACATTACAACGAAAGGTTTCTGTAGTCATGGAGTAGTCAACAGTTAGGCCAGATCAGAAGCTATCAAGAGCATTATAAAGAGGAAAATCTGAGGCATACAGGAAGGTCTGAGTTTTAGCGTTTCTTGTGATCACTGAGACACACCGGAGGAAGTCCAGGGTAATAGTCACAGTATTTTTCTAATCACCACTATGGCATGGGCCCTTACAAGTCAGAAATTGCACTAAACCTATCACAAGAGCTTAGTTATAGACAACTGTTACTGTGTTATCAGTGCTTTTGAATCGGATCCCAGAGTTGGGTAATGGGGCTTGTCTCATGGCATTAGGGTGAGGTGAAGAATCTGTCCACGTTTCCTCCTTGGGTTTGATTTTTAGGGCAGTGCAGTTTGTCCTGACAAGGCTGATAATGTGATGGGAGAATACTGGGAGCTCTGTGGCCCTCACCTTCAATGCTCCTAGGGCACTGTTAATTATTAATATCTATAACACATAGTTGAAATGATTTCTAAAACAAATGGACATGGAGTTCAAGATATAAAAGTAATTCTCGTTCTGTATTTACTAATTGATCTTTTGAAAATAATACAACTGCTTTGGGCCTCAGTTTCCTTTCCTAGAATACAAATTGGATTGCATTAAAACATTTTTTTAGGTCTCTTTTGGTGGTAAGGACTTGAAATACAACTTACAACTTGCTTACAGTGAAACTTTTGATTCATCTATATGTTTCAGCTGAGGTGCTATTTCTACTTTGTCATTTGTACTCAGTCTTTTGATAAACGTTCTCTACATCAAAATGTCCCCAACATCAAACAAACTATTTTCAGCCTATTATGCAGTGATTTTCTGATTCTGTAAGAAAAAGAAGAAAAAAAAAAACACCTTAATTTCCATTTTCTACCTCTAAAATTTGTTCAGTCTTTCTCCTACTCACTCTTTCAATACTCCTTACAGAAAAATAATGTGGGTTGTTTTTTTGTTTTTTTTTTCCCACTCTTCTGGGAAAATTTTTCATCTTTGCTAGTTCCTACATATTTTGTAGAAAGTTTTTAAAGTACTTAACGTTTAAGTGCATTTTAGGCTATTCCTAAACTCTTTTTAGACTTTTTGTGTTTAAAGATGATCTCCTTTGTGGTTCAAGTGAAGAACACAGTAAAAAGTACTCTGTTAAAGAATTCATGTTATGTCACTTGTTTAGACAATTACAGGGCCACTGCGTGTGTTTCTGAAAATTCATCTTTTCTTAATGCTGCTGAATCCTGCGGCTACTTTCTTCACAGAAAATATTTCCCATGTTAGCTGTCAGGAATCTCTTGGATGCCAGAGCTGTAAATCCAATCGCAAATGACTAAAATGGATTGTTTTAGTTATCTATCGCTGTGGAATACACTGCCACAAAACTTACCTTTGTAAAAGGATGCTCATTTAATTATCGGGGTTTCTGTGGGTTGCGTTCTGGACACAGCTTACCTGAGTCGCCTGCTTCATGATCTCTCACAGGGCTGCAATCAAGGTGTTAGCTCAGGGTACGCAGTCGGAGGATCTCTTGTGTGCGTGAAGTAAGCCCAGGTGGACAGAGCAAGTCAGGAAGACGACGGGCTGTGATGAGCTGGAGTCAGGATCCACAAAGACGAAAGCGGAAGCAGGCGGGAGTCGCCTCAGTACACGCTGTTCCGGAAGAACGCGGGATCTCGTGGGATCTCGTGGGATCTCAGGTTCTCGGTAGTTCTGTGGGGGCGGAGGGAGCTTTCTGGGATGAGAAACATCTGGGTATCCTGGCTCCTGTAGGCTCCCTTGCTACCGGGTCCGTCTGGTGCCATCTTTCGAGCAAATCTCAATCCTCACCAGAGCTTCCCCAGTGTCTTCAGCCCCAGTGAAGTGAGACTGAGCCCCACAGTCTCACTAGGTGGTGACTCTTTCCACGAGCACTGCCAGGTGTAGGAGACCCAGCTGTAGCCCAAAGGCTGAGGAAAGGTGGTGCTGCCTGAGGCAGCATCCTGAGATCACTCAGTAGTTGATGGCAATATTCAGCTCCTTGAATGCTTGCCCTAGTTTCTTATTTCTTGGCCTCACCCACCCACATAGCAAGTCGTTTCTTCAAAGCCTAGATGGCAGTAGAGACGCTATGCCAGTAAGTCAGAAGTCACGGTCTTTTGTAACCTAATCACAGAATGGGCATCCCATTCCTCCAGCCCTACTCTGCTTTTTAGAAGTAAGTTATTAGCTCACACGCTAAGGGACAACATAAAGGAATGGATACCTGAAAGTTGAATTATTGCTAACTTCCTAAAGTTAGATTGCTAAAATTGGATTATTGAGAGCCATTTAAAAAGTTGTCTGCCACAAAGCCTCACACACATAATTTAAAAAATTGAGGTATGGCTTGTCTTCACACACAACTGGATCCTGAAACTTAACCATGCCATCAAATATCGGTTTGTCTCCATTACCTTTACTCCTTTAGTTTCATTGTAAGATAAGTTCTCCTTTTATGGTAGCCCATAATGGCTCCATGTTTTCATCCCACCGGTCTAACAACACAGTGGAAAGAGTGTTTCCTTCCTATTAGTTCTAGCAAAAGTCCTGAGTTTACAATCACTGATCCAGTTATGGTTGCATGGTCATTCTTAATAATCACGTAATTCATATTGGCTATTTTCGGTCATGTGACCCATGTGGCCATACTTCTTCTGAAGATAGAAGTGGACATCCTATCTGAACAGTACAGACCCTGCGCAGTAGACCGATATTGCCTCAAAAAACATTAATGTGCTGGTCCCAAAGAAGAGGCAGAGGATTCTGACATAAAGAAAACATCACATGAGTCAGACTGTCCTACTTTAACAGAGAGTAGATTTAAATGGAACATGAAAGGCATAGTGGCATAGTAGCATTTGGGTTCTGGTGCTTAATGATAGTTCAGACATTCTGAATGTGCCACCATTGCCACACAAGAACAAATCAGAAACTGTCATGATCCAGTGTCTGCTATGTGTTAGACACTGCTAGGTACTTTGTATATGTGGCCTCATGCAATAATGGTAGCAACCTTATAAAGTTAGCACTGTTTCATTTTTATACAGAAGAAAATAGGTTTTGACACTTGATTTTGAATCAAAGCCATAATGGCTCCAAAAATCATGTTCACATCATACCATAATATACCTGCCAGAATTTACAAATATTTTTATCCTGTTGTATTTTACCCTCATAGGAATTGTAAATTTATGTTTTATTTGTATCTTTTATACAAAATATAATTTAGTATCTTGCATAGTTTATAGTTTAATATCTTGCATATTTCATAGTATATAATGCCTCAAATCATTTTAGGTTTTGAGGCACTGAAGTATACATATATACTAAGTTTTAAAAACTTGGAGGGGCTTCTGGATGGCTCAGTTGACTAAGCACCTGACTCTTGATATCAGCTCAGGTCATGATCTCATGGTTTGTGACCTCGAGACCTGCATTGGGCTCTGCACTGGCAGTATGGAGTCTGCTTGGGATTCTCTGTCTCACCCTCTCCTGCCCCTGCTGTGCATTCTTGTGCTCGCTCTCTTTCTATAAATAAATAAATAAATAAATAAATAAATAATAGATAAATAAACTTTAGAAAAATTGGAATAAAAATGGAAAAACTAGAGTCAAGGAAAATAAAGAAACAAAATTTCAAAAAATGCTCTAATTCATTTGATCTTACTGACTAATTGTATTTTATTTTTCTCTCTTTCCAGTTACCTTTATACTTTTTGTGTACCCCATTGATATGGTAAATATGGGAAAAATCTGGTGAAGAAGGAATAATCATGCTTGCATCTGATAACACACAATAAGTTCCAGATAAATTACTAATTGTAGTACAGAAATTACAATTCCATATGACAATTATTTTTATCTCCTTCAACCTCAGTTTTCTCATCCATAAAGCAGAGATAATAAAACCAGAAGGACTGTGAAAAGAATAGAAATAATGTATATAAAGCAAATATTGGAAAATTTATTGGAATTAGTACCCAATAAGTTTTTCCTGCCACTATAAAAGGAAATTAAATTATTGTCTAATACAGACTCACAAAGTAACCAATTTACTCAAGAGAAGAATTTAAATGGATCTAATCTAACTTTCTACATATTTTAAAAGCACAAACTATTATATGCAGGGAAAGAATCAAAAGAATAAGACCTGAGTGGTATAAAAGCCACATGACTTCTTGGATGTCAAGAATCTTCCCTTGATTTGTATTTCCCTAATGAGGAGTGACGTTGAGCATCTTTTCATGTGCCTGTTGGCCATCTGGATGTCTTCTTTAGAGAAGTGTCTATTCATGTTTTCTACCCATTTCTTCACTGGATTATTTGCTTTTCAGGTGTGGAGTTTGGTGAGCTCTTTATAGATTTTGGATACTAGCCCTTTGTCCGATATGTCATTTGCAAATATCTTTTCCCATTCCGTTGGTTACTTTTTAGTTTTGTTGATTGTTTCCTTTGCAGTGCAGAAGCCTTTTATATTCATGAGGTCCCAATAGTTCATTTTTGCTTTTAATTCCCTTGCCTTTGGGAATGTGTCAAATAAGAA
The DNA here is from genome assembly GCF_028018385.1 of Neofelis nebulosa. Lineage (NCBI taxonomy): Eukaryota > Metazoa > Chordata > Mammalia > Carnivora > Felidae > Neofelis > Neofelis nebulosa. The sequence continues at coordinate 72,652,547 of NC_080782.1, forward strand.
ATTGCTGGAACAATAGCCAAATTATGGAAAGAGCCTAAATGTCCATCAACTGATGAACGGATAAAGAAATTGTGGTTTATATACACAATGGAGTACTACATGGCAATGAGAAAGAATGAAATATGGCCTTTTGTAGCAACGTGGATGGAACTGGAGAGTGTTATGCTGAGTGAAATAAGTCATACAGAGAAAGACAGATACCATATGTTTTCATTCTTATGTGGATCCTGAGAAACTTCACATAAGTCCATGGGGGAGGGGAAAAAAAAAAAGAGTTTAGAGAAAGAGGGAGCCAAAACATAAGAGACTTTTAAAAACTGAGAACAAACTGAGGGTTGATGGGGGGTGGGAGGGTGGGGAAGGTGGGTGATGGGTATTGAGGAGGGCACCTATTGGCATGAGCACTGCTATTGTATGGAAACCAATTTGACAATAAATTTCATGTTAAAAAAAATAATCTGCCCTTGAAACTTATGTCTTCCTGGCCACTATAAATTCTTCTTATGATTGACTAGAGCAATACTCTGGGAAGACAGTAATTTTCAAGATCTTTTAACTGATTCTTCTATTTTCTTAAGTTTTTATTATTTTTTGGATGTGTCCTGATGGACCATTACTCATTTCTTAGAAATTTCTGAATTTGCCCATCACGTTGAGTGGTAATGGGAGATTTTGCAGTGTCTTAAACCTATGGTGGAAGTTTGTTAATATTCTCTGCTCAAGGAAATTCTGCATCTTTCAGATCTTGAAAGGAGGCAGAGCCAGTCGATCATATGAAAGGTGGAGACACTGGCTACCTGCTTTTCCAGCTTCCCATGGATTTAAGGCATGAGCATGTGGGAATATTAAGCCAAATTTGAAGGAAGAGAGGGAGTTGTCTATATGAAGATTGGGGAAAAAATGTTCCAGGAAATAGGAAGAGCTTCTCCAGAGGCCCCAGGTAGAGGTGCTTAGTGTTTTTGAGGAACAGAAAGGAGATCAGAGTGGCTGGGGCACTCTGCACAAGGGGCTGAGTAACAGGTTTATAGATGTATGTTATACACATTATCCCAAGAACTATTTAAAAGATAAAGAAATTGGGATCAAGAAAGGTTGTGACTTGTCCAACATTGCACAGTTAAACCAGAATTCAGTAGCTCCTCTTATCCCAAGTCTTGTGTTTTTATCAAGATGCCATTTTGTGTTTATCTCTATATTGCCTTAACATTTTCTTTATACTATTGATGTGTATTTTTTTGTCAAAGCTACCAGATGTCAGGAATCACACCTTCTCATGTTGCACTGAATGCAGTACAAAGTTCAAATAGATGTTTCTACATGCCTTTGGTAAGTCATTCTAGCAATAGATTCTTCTTTCCACTTTATTGTGGTAAACTTGGCTGAATTTCTTAATTTAGTGGGAATATTTTACAGTAGACTTATCTGATTATCTAGCAGTCTGGCAAGTGTATTTTATACTTGCATTATATTATTTATTTTTAAAGCCATTTAAAATTTTACATGGAATATAAAATTTCTCTTATATTAAAATATCCAACTAAGGAGACAAAGATTAAAATCATATTCAGTGGTTGAAATCATTCATAGCACACTGTGATACAGATACACACACACATGCACATGTATACACACACACACACACACACACACACACACGTACCCATGTATTACCCATAACTAAATGAGTGCTCAAACCAAAAATATTTTTAAAATCCCTAATGAAGAATTAAATGGGTCTTTACTGATAGTGTAGTATTATAACAGACAGGTGATTTAATTTGTGTTATTTTAAAAAATGTAATTATTAAATATTCATGACATACTATACTTTATGAGACTGAAATACTCATACCAAAATCATATGGTGAAGATAAAATGCAGACAAAGAGTCTGGGTTCCCACAGCCACCGACCCCCAAATGACCTGCTAATAAATGCCAGATCCTCATCTTGTAAAACTCCTACGGGAGAATAATAAAGGATGAACATTTGGCCCAACATTTATTTTTATAAGACAAGTACCTTTAGTTTTCTTTCAAAAGAATCATTTCCTTGTTCTATAGAAGTCTGTGGTCCTTTATGAAAATGTGTACCTCATATCACATAGCTATAGCCATAAATTTGGGCAGGTTACATACGGAAGTTCAGACATTCAGCCTAGCCAATCTAGATGATTTAAATTAAAGTTGATATTTATGCTTATATTTTCCTAGTTCCTAGTACATTTACCAGCTAATTATATAATCCTTCATTTTTCTTGTACCATGGCTTTGGTTGTGAAATTTTAGGGAATAAATTTATGTAGATTTAAAGCAGAAATACAATGAATATAGTTAGTCTTGTGGTCAGTAATTGTTATTGGCCAGAAATTTCTAAACTTCTTTATCTAGAGAAACTACAGAATAGATGAGTAAACCCACAGCACTAAAGAGGATAATGATATTGTGACTAATACAAATATAAACTAAAACACATGTATCAAATATACTCAGAGGTGAATCAAAATTAAGAGGTCAGGGATAGGTATGTCAAGTGGTATCTACAAAACTCTGAGTGTTTGCCACACTTCATAGCTCTTCCTTAAGAAAAGCAACTCCTGGAAACTCTATCATTAAAAGGTATTATGGCTCATGCCATATAAGTCTACTCCAACTTTGGTTCTTACTCAGAACAAGAGTTTGTCCAGGAACCAAAGGCCTAGCCCACTTATAGATATTTAATCTTCTCTAAGGAGATGTGGTAAGAAAATCTTGCCCCATAGATTAGATATTCCAATCGGATATAGCATATCTACTCAAATACATCCTATCTGGGGGGGAAATGAGTGCTAATTACATTTTATAAGTCAAATAATTAGCATTCTCACAATTCCCTAGTTTTCAGATTCTTCATGTGGTTTGCTGTGCATCTTAGTTTTGAAGCTTTAGGACACAAATGTATATGGGCAATGAGAGGTTCCCCAAGCTATTTTGTTTCTAATATAATCTTACTATAAGGTCACCATAGCTACTCAGTGAGAGTCTCTTCTTTATAGAAGAGAAGGCCTAGTCTTGATGGCAAAAGTGATGGGCAGATTAGGGGTTGGGAAGGTAGAGAGAAAAAGGGAGTAGGATGAAGGGAGAGGGGAGAGAGAGAGAGAGGAAGAGAGTGAGGATAAAAGGAATGTTGCAAAAGCAAAAATACTTCCGAGGTGATTTTACCTAAAAAAACAAAAACTCAAAAACCCATGAAGAAAGCTAACTTCAAAAAGAGATCCAATATCAAGATTAACAATTGGAGGATGAATTTACAGCAGAGAAAAATTTTTAAAAATTATAGAATTACATAACTTTGAAATTAAGTATAATTGGGACTCTCAAAGAAATAAAAGAAGGAAAAACATCAAATAGGCAGAAATAATGAAAAGAAAGGTAGGTGAGAAATAAAATCAAAAATGAAATGTTAAATTGAAAAAAAATTACATATAGGATAAACTCTAAAATGAAGTTGGTTATATATCCCTTGTACTGGAAGGCTTAAAATGGCAGAGTAAGGAGTGTGGGTACTGCCGACAGAGAGCCTACATTTAAATGTGAGCTCTGCAATTCCAACTGTGTACATTTTTGCAAATGACTATCCTATGTGTCCTGGTTTCTTCATCTATTAACGTAAATACAAATATTTTCTTTAAAATTTTTATTTATTTCATTTCATTTCATTTCATTTCATTTCATTTCATTTCATTTCATTTCATTTTATATATGGAGAGGGAGAGTGCTAGCAGAGAAGGGCAGAAGGAGGATAAAAGGGAATCTTACAGGCTCCTTGCTTGACATGAGGAAATACAAATGTGTTCTATCCCAAAAAATTATCCCAAAGTTATTAAGTAAGTTAATTATTTTCAGGTACTTAAGAGTACTGGCTGGTTCATTATAATTGCTCAGTAAGTGTAAGCTGTATGTTTGAAATCGTTCAGAGTAAAGTATTTTTAAGAAAGATATGGATATGGAGGGTCACCTGGGTTGTTCAGTTGATTGAGCATCTGACTTCAGCTCAGGTCATGATGTCACAGTTTGTGGGTTCAAGGCCCTCGCCGGGCTCTGTGCTGACAGCTCAGAGCCTGGAGCCTGCTTCAGAGTCTGTATCTCCCTGTTTCTCTGCCCCTCCCCTGTTCATTCTCTCTCTCTCTCACAAATAAACAAACATTAAAAAATAATTAAAAAAAAAAGATGGGGCGCCTGGGTGGCTCAGTTGGTTAAGTGACCGACTTCGGCTTGGGTCATGATCTCACAATTTGTGAGTTCGAGCCCATCGTCGGGCTCTGTGCTGACAGGTCAGAGCCTGGAGCCTGCTTCGGATTCTGTGTCTCCTCTCTCTGCCCCTCCCCTGCTCACGCTCTGTGTCTCTCTGTCTCTCAATAATAAATAAACATTAAAAAAATTTTTTTTAATAATTAAAAAAAAGAAAGATATGGAGATGGAATAAAAACAATATAAAAAGTGTAATTAGCAGAGAGTATGGCTATAAATAAATACAAATTTCAAAAGTGGTTCACAGAAGACAATGTGAAGTATTAATTTTAACAAAACTTGAGCCTCAAAAAATCATATTTTATTAATTAAAAACTATGAGTGAAGCATCAAAGAAGTAAAAGTAATCTCTATTTATGTTAGAAGAAATCAAGAGATACCATGTTGAATTAGGAACTGTTTAGAGAAATAGAAAATGCAGAAAAATGGAAAAAGTAAAGTAATGCATACATGATAGAATGGAAAGCAATAGGAAAAGCAAACAATGCTAGAAATATAAAATTTAGAAAATAAGATGTCAAATATAAGAATAGACATATGTAATCTAAAAATATATATAAACTGATTAAATGATATTATGTAAAATTAAAACCTCAAGTGTTGGATTAAATAACAATATGCCAATACATGCTATTTAAACTAGAAAACTAAAACTAAATTATATACCTGTCTGAAATATAAAATAATGTAGGGGAACCTGGGTGGCTCGGTCAGTTAGACATCTGACTTGATTTCGGTTCAGGTCATGATCTCACAGTTCATGAGATGGGGCCCCATGGCGGGCTCTGTGCTCACAGAGCAGAGCCTGCTTGAGGGTTTTTCCCTCCCTTTCTCTCTGCTCTTCCTTGCATGTGTGCTCTCTCAAAATAAATAAACATTTAGAAATAAATAAATAAAATATAAAATAATGTAGAAGACACAACAGGCTAATTGATAAAAAATACAATTGTTACAAAAGACATTAACAATCTTCTCTTACTCTTTGATAGGTGATGGTATAAAAAAATAGAGTAAGAGAAAGCTTATGTAACCATATGTAAGTTTTGATATTTCATATAAACACACATAACTATATAAATACAAGAATAATATGTATATGTACAAATTATGTAGCTTACAATCCTGTATCAAATAGATTATTTGGCATGTTTATAATGGCTGAACAGAGGCTTTAAAAGTCTTCAATTTGTCTAGAAAATAGTATTTATTTAGTCAATATTTTCTGCTCATAATGTGATACAAATGACCTTTATTAGCAAAAGCTTAAACGACCAAGAAAATAACTTTTTGTCCATCTGAGCTTTTGCTAATTGATTTCTATTTAAAACCTCTATGAAATTTAAAATCACTTTTCTAAATAACTCTTGGATCAAAGAGAAGATCAAAACTGTGAGGAGTATTAAGGAAATATTATCCATATCAAAAGACAGAAAAAAGGTGGATAGTTAGCCAATTAATATTATGAATCTACCATAACCTTGTTACCAAAACCAAAAAAAGGAAGACAGTACAAGAAAAAAAATTAAAGAATAATTTTCCATATTAATGTAGACACAAAAATTCCAAATGGAATATGAGGAAACATTGGCAGAATTATTTATTCAGAACAAATAGGCTTTATTCCAACAATGCAATTAATTTTTAGCTTTCTTAGGTGTGATAATTTTATCAACAGTACAAGCAAAACAAACCATACAAGAATTTTAATAGATTTCTCTTTAATAGAGTTTAAATAGATTAATAGAATTTTAATAGACACATAACCTCTGTATACTTAGTTTGTTCATATGTAAAATGTGCATAATAATAATATGTACCTTAGAGCTTTGTTGTGGGGATTAAAAAGGTAATTTAGGTAATATGTTAACAGTGCCAGAAAGTGTCATATAAATATTAGCTACTATTTTTAAGACCTATTTCCCCTAAAATTTAGGAAACTAGGGCTATATTCATCAATATAATAAAGACTACCTCCTCTGTGCCCAGAGCCAGCACAATGAGTAACTGCAAAATGGAGTAGGTATTGCCATTGAAATGAACAAAAGTGTGGCATGCATATAATTATTCCTTTTTGATAGTTTTTCATAATTTGGACCAATTTTATTTAAAACATAAATAAAAGATATAATGATTGGCTGAAGAAGACAAAATTATTATTATGTAATTTTTATATAATTTGATTATATTTGCTGAAAACTTTATAACTATAACTCATAGAAGTCTGTAAAATTGCAAGATGCTAAAAGAAGTTTTTCTAAACCAAAAATAGATGATAATATTTCATATAAGATTCCTTTCTCATTAATCTAAGTGTCATTAAAAAATTAGAAGTGAATTTTATGCTTAGTAAGAGGGAGATTTATAAAATTTGTGGTGTAATCATACAATAGAATATTCTATATATATTAAGACTGAGGTTTGGCAGAATTTTTAATTAGTTGGAAATGCTTCTGTAATGGTTGTATGATACAAGCAGTAATATGCTGCAAATTTGTGGTCTCCATCTCGTAGTATAGAGATGTACAATGAGGAATTATAAAATATTGTTAAAGAATGTTCATCCACATTTGCTGACATTCACTTTGCTTCTTGTTTTCTTACTTCTTTCTTACTTTCTTGTGTATTTGTTTACTTTCTTACTTACTTGTTTCTTACTTTCCTACTTTGTATTTTCTAAATTTTCTGCATGATTATTGTATGTCTTTTGTAATTTGACAAAACATTTAAATATTATAATAACTAACATCTAGGTATAATTTAAAAAGCTTCGTTGACTCTACCATAAACCTCCAACCTTTTATATTTAAGGAACAATTTACATATAATCTATACTTGTGTGTTCTGAGACTTTGGGACTATGTATTGAAATAAATTTTCATGATGGATTTGAATAATATTTGAGATGTCATTCAAAGCTGTACTAGAAATTTCTGATTTGAGTAATGTTTAGGAACTATAGTAAACATATCTAAGAAATGGCACTCTCACTGTTGGTCCACTGCCAAGAATGAACAAATAGAGGACATTGGCATACTCTTAGAGTAGAGGGAGGATACTTGCCTATCCTATGGTCCATGGTAGCATATGAGAAGTTGACAGTACTCAGAAGGGTTCACTTTGCATAAGGGCCTTCCTATTTGCTATCCCTCATGCATTAAATGCTTCAGCAAAATATTTACATAAGTCTACCTTCTCATCATCCAGCTTTTAGCTCAGATATAACCTTTCCACATTCATCTTTCCTGTTCACGTTGCATAAGGGCCTTCATATTTGCTATCCCTGATGCATAGAAGTATATGGTGAATGAAAGAATGAATGAAGGAATACATGAATGAAGGAATGAAGGAATGAAGGAATACAGGTTGTAGTAAACTTGAAACTTGAGATTATGCCAGAGGTTTTAAATACTGTGTAAGGAATCTTCCTCCTCTTGCAACAATCTATAACCACTTTCTTTTAATATATAAACATTATACAAAATGTTTTTATTTTATATTTTGGTTACTTGATCTATAGGATGTTTTCAGGGAAGATATTATCTGGAGATCTGGCTGGGTGTCAGAGTACTAACAGATTCTACCACCAGCATGCTGTTCAAGACGCCAACATAGGCAAGAGGAATGAAACATTTTGTTGTTGAAATTCTTTAAAAATAAATTAATGTTTATTTATTTTTGGGAGACAAAGAGAGACAGATTGTGAGCAGGGGAGGGAGAGAGACAGAGGGAGACACAGAATCCGAGGCAGGCTTAGAGCTGACAGCTCTGTGCTGACAGCTCAGAGCCTGATGCGGGGCTCAAACCCACAAACCGCAAGGTTATGACGTGAGCTGAAGTTGGACACTTAACCAACTGAGCCACCCAGATGCCCCTATTGTTGAAATTCTTTTAGGTTTGACATATTATCCGTGTGTATATGAGTCGTTGTTCTTTACATTTTAATTTTCCTTTTAACATGTGCGAACTCCATGATAAAAATCATAAATTGGGGTGTTTGAATATGTGATTGTTATTCTTTTATCCATTTTCTTGTATTACAGCTCAGTAATTAATTTTGAAAGAAGTTGAAGTTGGCATAGTAAGTGTTCTCAGATCAAGTTAGCCATATATCTACTATTTATAAAAACACATAGTTTGAGGTATCTTCTTTGGCTGTATTATTCCATATATCTATATCTATCTATCTATCTATCTATATGGAATATACATATATATATGGAACATATATATATGGAATATATATATATATATATGCTGTTGAATCTTTAAAGGAATGTAGATAAATTAAAAAAAATCTGGATGAGTTATTTATGTCACATATTCAATTATTTCTAACATATGATCCATAAAATATTTGGATTTCTTGTCTTATAGTTCATGATACAAATGATTAAACATGATTAAAGCAAGTAATTAAACTTGAATATTAATACTAATATTTTTTTGATCTTTTGGGGTTTTTAGATCCAAGAGCAGAAAGTAGTTTAATTTTTAATTTTTCATTTGCATAATATGTCCTGTACACAATTTTACTACTAAGAAAATTACTTATACATGACTAAGATTTTTTTTCTACTTGGAATTCCAGAATTTACTTCTTTTAGTCGTTATGTAACAATTAAAGACAAGAAATTATTTATGCTTTAGTGTTAATTAAAATATTTATTATAATCAATCATTTTTATTTAGTAGTTTATAGTATGTGATATATTAAACTCCTGTTCAAAAAGATAAAAGGATTATACTTGTGATCAAAATATACTTTTGCCCAGCACCTGGGTGTCTCCGTTGGGACTTCAGCTCAGGTCATGATCTCCCTTCACGAGTTTGAGCCCCACCTCAGGTTCCCCACTGACAGCACAGAGTCTGCTTTGGATCCTCTTTCTCCCTCTATCTCCGCCCCTCCCCTTCATTTGTATCAACCTTTTCAATATATATTACAATCTTTGTGTATGTGTATATTACAAAAATAGATAAATATAAGTAAATTAGATTTTATATTGGTGAGCGCACGTGCTATTCTAAAATATAAGCATCCTTTTTGAAAGAAAATAAGAGATTTGTTGCAAAAGAGGAAGGCTGCTTAACTACATTGCTGATGCTTAAAACCTGTTGGAAAATGAGGCAAAACCAAGGGAAAAGGCCCTGCAGGGGTTATGAAGCCAGTTAAGCTTCATACATATGTTTGCTGACAGTTGGAAGAATGAACATTTCTCATCCCCCTTTGACTGCATTAAAAAGCGTTGGAAAAGCTTGTGGATTCAGGTTTCATGCTCTTTGCAACTGAATTCCTTTCCTTTTCATATTTTAAATTTGTAACATGTTCTATATAGTCCTTAAGTGAACATCCTGTTTTCAGGACTTCTAAAACTCCATTGCTTTGAACAGTGTGCCACATGGCAATACTACAAACATAAAGAGTCCAGCTGTTAAGATGGAAAATACCATATAAATCACTGTAAAAGCATCTTGTCTTACTACTTTGGAGAGCTCACTGAAGTATTTTAAAGGAAAGGGATACCAACTTTAAAAGCCTCCAAAAAGCACTGTCATGATTCTTTGGATTTTCGATTATAATCTCAGGCTGTTTTGTGAAGGGAAGGTTTACATAGCTGTTCCCTGAGTAAAGAAATGTATTTCTTCCACTAAATTTCTCAAGTGAGCTCTTGTCCCTGACCTTCTCAATGTGGTTTGTGAAATTTGAAACTGTATCATAATTAATTCTATTTAAATGACAATCTTTTAAATAGAAAGTTCTTTGAAATAAACTTCTGGCTATTTCCACCTCATCCTTACAAATAAAAATAAACTCCTGGGCAAGACTTCCAAACTGAAAATGGTTCCGGGGAATGGAGCACCCTCAACTAGGACAGTCCTAGAATTTGGAGCATCTTGGAAAAATACTGAGGCAGTATTTTTATTCCAAGGGTACTTTATGTTCTGAATGTTATACATTTTTAAGTTGAACAGATGTTTGACACACTGACAGAGGGAATTATGGTGAGAAAAGCAGAAAATGTCTAAATGCTATATGAGCAAGGGCTTGGAATTAGCTTGTTGAATCATATTAAATGTTGAAGAAATATTACTTCCCTCTCCTGTTTCTGTCCAAAATTCTAATGTGTCATGCCCATTAAGATGCCCCTATTCTCTCACTTCAGTTGACTCTTCACTTTTAAAAAAATGCTTATGTATTTATTTTGAGAGACAGAGCAGGGGAGGGGCAGAGTGAGAGGGAGAGAGAGAATCCCAAGCAGGTTCTACACTGTCAGCACAGAGCCTGACACTGGATTTGATCCCACAAACCCTGAGATCAGAACCTGATGAAACCAAGAGCCCCATGCTCGACTGACTGAGCCACCCAGGCGCCCCACCCCCTCACTTTTCATGTGACCATGGCGTCACCAATCTAGGAAATCTCCAGGTAGTAAAAAACAAAAACACAAACAAAAACAAAACTCTGTTACTATGGGAAACAATTCAAAGTAAAAGTCTTAATCTAAATCAGTGTGCCCTGATTTTTGTGGAATCAGTTTTGCTTTCTTGACTTCCAAATAAGATTATTAATCACTTTGTTTTCCTAATTGGACTATTTCAAAGATTTTGGGTGAGCTTTCTCTTCCTTGGAAGAATTGTTTTTGTTTTGTTTTCTATCTGATTAGGAGGCAGCACAGAATGGAGTTATTATGTACTCAATGGTTTGTGCCAAACTATTTAACTTTTCTAACTTTCCTCATCTGTAAAATGGTAGGGAGAATGATAATAGCTTTCTCATGAAGTGGTTATAAAAAATAAATAAATAAATAAATAAATAAATAAATAAATAGTTTGTTAAGAATTTGTCACAGTGCCTGGCACACAATAAATGTTTGGTCAGGGATGGATAATATATAGACCCTAACCATACTGGAATTTATAATCTGTTGATTACCTTTGTGGTTAATAGCAGCTTAGAATAATTTAGAAATATAGAGTGGTAGAGATGGGAGGGCTGTAGAGATTAATCAGTCAACAATTTCATTTTACAAATGAAGGGTTGAAATCTAACTTTTAAATATGACTTGCCCAAGGCCACTGAAAGAAGAATCTGAAACAAGGTCCTCTACCTCCATTTTCTAAGCTCTATATCTCCTTGTCACATCACATTCCTATTACACATCTCTCTATTTTTATTTTTGGCAGTTTCTCAGTGGGTTGAAACATATGCTTGACAACTTAGCTGCTGTTAAGATACTTGAGAGTTTGTTTTCTCATTGAACCTTTTAGGATATGCCATGTTGATTGAGTAAAATGGGGTGTATGGGGCAAAGTATGGAGGAGATTGTTTCTGTTTCCATTATGTAGACATGACCATGATATATTTCAGTAACCATCTTTTATTTATTTATTTATTTATTTAATTTTTTTTTCAACGTTTTTTATTTATCTTTGGGACAGAGAGAGACAGAGCATGAACGGGGGAGGGGCAGAGAGAGAGGGAGACACAGAATCGGAAACAGGCTCCAGGCTCCAAGCCATCAGCCCAGAGCCTGACGCGGGGCTCGAACTCACGGACTGCGAGATCGTGACCTGGCTGAAGTCGGACGCTTAACCGACTGCACCACCCAGGCGCCCCAGTAACCATCTTTTAATAGAATGGATTCATTGAACTTAATATTCAAACAAGAAGGTCATCTATTTATTTAACTCATAAGAATGAAACATAGAAGCAGGATCTGGATGCACATTTGTAACGTCATTTTGCAATGAAATATAAAGACAGACTATATAATGCCTTTTATGGGATCAGGTTAATGCTTACTATGCCTGGAGCTTCCCCGTTTGACAAAAAAGAATTTAGATTTATCAAATGTTAAACACATGGCTTTAACGGTTCATATTAGGAACATTCCTGAGGGATTTGCACTAGTTGTGAGGTTGTATTCACTTCACTTTATTTCTTTCCTGTGGCTCTCCCATTTCCCTTTGGGATGTGTTTCATGTGTCTGTTATTGCTTTGAAGATTTTTCATTTCTATCTCATGCTTAACACTTGCCATTGACTCCTTGTATAACTTATGAGAAATGAATGGCATTCTTCCCCCTGGGTACCAGTCTCTATAAGGTAAAGACATCGTGCTGATTTAGAAAAAAATATAAATTTTACCCCTTTTGTACTAAATTGATATTTTATTTTTTGGTGTTGATAAATTTTTTGAAACTTCATATTTTATTTTTTATCTCTGTATTACTAGTTACATTGTGGAATAAAGAAAAATAACAGGTATTTTGTGATTTGTTTTCAGCCAATATCTGCATGAGAATACCCCAGAAAATTCTTTCTCTTAGAGGATCATTTTATTCCCAGTTACCTTTAGATTTTTGACCTTAGTTTTATGGTGATAAATACCTTGTAGCAATTTGAACCTGAAAACATAGCAATGTTATAGAAAGTTTTATCCAGGGCAATGTTCAGGACACATTCATGAATGTTTGACTGTTAATCATACAGAGAGATCATCTATACTTTAAGTGTATGTCTGTCGATGTGTAGGTGTAGGTGGTCAGAACAGTACATTTCGAGTATAAATTGATCATCATTGAAATGAATAACAGAAAGGGATGCCTGGGTGGCTCAGTTGGTTAAGCATCTGACTACAGCTCAGGTCAGGATATCGTGGTATGTGGGTTCAAGCCCCACATTGAGCTCTATGCTGACAGCTCAGACCCTGGAACCTGCTTTCGATTCTGTGTCTTCCTTTCTACCCCTCCCCTGCTCACGCTCTGTCTCTCTCAAAAATAAATAAACATTAAAAAAATTTTAAAAAAGAAATGAATATCAGAAAAATATATTTGTGAATGTGCTTACAGAGTGAATCACTGGAAAACATTCAGTCTGTATTTATGTGGTTGTATCTGTTATTTTTCTGTTTTTATTAGATTTGAACGATTAAATAGAAATCAGCTTTGAAGAAAAAAAAACCTATTGTGGTTTGAGCATAACTTACATTTAAAGGAATACTTCTTATTTTTTTAAATGAAATCTTTGGATTTGCCCTTCTGGCAGAGTTATTCATTGTCATAATTCTCTAAGCTTTTCTCAGCTGGGACCAGTACCATATAACCAGTACCATATAATCATGGGAATTACAGTTTCCCTTATATTTAAGCCTTCATAATTTAAGCCTTTTTAGTTTAGAAAGAAGGAAGAACACACATCTCTTAATCTAATCAGAACTATGTTTTAATTATAAACAGATCATTTAATAAGTAAATATAATGTTCTTCAGAGACTTGAGTAGAAATTATGTCAAGTGGCAAGCATATGGGTTTCAGCAGTGACGATTATTTTCAAAAAGTAATCTGAGGCCAGTTTCTAGAAGTCCTATTCTTGATTCTCCTTCAAAATGAATTTATAGTTTTGTACAATCATATTAAGAGCAAATTTAGGTTGCATTCTTTGGATAAAGAAAATTTATAAAACTCATTCTTTCCAAGATAGGATGCCCATGATTAGATGTGTTAAGATGAGGAAGAAGTCTTGTATTTTAACAATTTTCATGTACCTTAAGTATTATTTCCTGGCCACAAAATAGACTAAAATCAGCCATAGCTCCCACTTAATTACATTCGCTAAGACATGAAGGAAAATTTTAAGTTATTTAATCGTGAGCATAATATCATTATAATCACATTTTCATCTTCTCTATAATTTTTTGCCTATTATGAAATGGATTCTTTCACCATTTTGCCTGCGAATTCTAGATAAATGGTTGAGAGTATAGGAATTAGAATTGACCAAAATTTCTCTAGTTTCATTTGACAAATATCTCTTGCTATAATATCTCTTTGTATCAGATTGACTTAATGATTTCCCACTGTTCTCTAAATTTTGCTTACATCAGTGGTAATGTAAACCAATTTATTGATTCTTTCCCTCTCTTTGGCCTTGGTCTTCTTTCTTTTTTCTCATTTCTTTGCTTATGGTGTATAGTATATATATAGTATATAAAGTATATATTTAGTGTATATATCTCTGAAGCTTACAACTTTAGCCTGAGTTTATTTCCTGAATTGTAGATTCATACATCTAACTGCCTACTCAACACCTTCACTTGGCTATCAAATATGAATTTCAAAGACTATACATCTAAAATTAAATGCTTTATCTCCCCCCAACCCCACCCACACCCACCTCCACAAGCAGACTGACACATCCTAGTTACTAGCAACTCCATTCTTCTAGGGTATCAGACCTAAGGCCTTCAAATCATCCCTGACTCCCTTCTTTCTCTTGCACTTCATATTCCATTTATCATCAAATTCTATTGACTCCAACTTTTTAAATATATTCAGAATCAAACTATTCTCACTACCTTCTCTGCTAATCCCTTGACTCAAGCCACTGTCATCTTTGCCCTGGTTATTGCAGGAGCTTTCTAACATTAATTTCTCTGCTTTTGCCCTTTTCCCCTCTCCACTTCCCTCCACCTGAATCAGTTCATCAATAGTCATCATATTGTCATCCTTTTGAAACATTGTCATTTCATGTCCCTCTTCTGCATAGAATTCTTTGTTTGGTTCCCAGCTTACTTGGGAAAATAACCAAGTTTTACAATGACCTACAAGACCATAAATGATCTGGCTTCCCATTATCTTTGTGATTAATCTCTTACTTCACTCCTTACTCCTTTGGCTTTAGTTCATTGGTGTCCTTAAAAATGCCAGACCCTCTCCTATGTGGGTTCACTCTTAACCTGGAATGAACTTCCTCAAGATATCTACCTATCTTACAAGCCTATTTTTAAGTATATAGCCCTTTTATTGACCCCCTCTATGGAGCATTTTCAAGTTGTGACATTCTCACCTCCCTGGAACACCTCAGCTCCCTCTTCTACTTTACTTGAATCTGCATAGCATTTACCACCATCTAAAGCCTCCATATTTGACTTATCTTTAGCGTCTGTCTCCTGCACTAGGTTGTATAGTTGCAAGTTCTACTAGGACAAGGAACTTTGACTTAAAACAAAACAAAACAAAACAAAACAAAACAAAACAAAACAAAACTATTGTATCTCCTGTGCATAGTATAATGCCCAGTACATCTGTAGGTGTTCAATAAATATTTATTGAAAGCATAAAATAATATGAAACTAAAATATAATTCTTATTCATTTTCCTCAGTGAATCAGAAGGAGATATAAAGTGTTAAGAAATAATACCTGACTACAAATTGAATGGCATCAGGATTTATTAAAAATGGGGTCATTAGAAAATCCCATAAACATTTTAAATTTCAGTCATCGTAAGTGTATTTATGAAGTTTAAATGTGATAATGTATGTGAGAGTGCTTGTCAACTATTAAGCATTTTACTAATGCTATCAGTATTCTTTTCCCTTAAGGATCAATTAACTTCATCTTATAAGTGGGTTAATTTTATCAGTAATAGATTAACTCTATAGTTGTTTAAGTCACTTTTTCTTAAGTTTTCACCATCCCTTTTCCTTATTACTATAAACACTTATGATTTGTTAGGCATTAAGCTTTTACCAAATGTTTACCATTGGTGTGTGTGATAAAAAAGTTATAGTCTAATGGTAATAGACACATTTAATGCAATTTAAAAAATAGGTTTATATATAGTTACTTAATTTCTATTGCTTACTATATACAATAGTCTCTTTTATGTGCTCTAATAGTTTGAACTTATTTAATACTTGTAACAGCCTTTTTCCCCCATCCATCCCTCCCCCCACCTCCCCTCTGGTAACCACCAGTTTGTTCTCTATATTTAAGAGTCTGTTTTTTGGTCTCTTTTTTTCTTTGTTTGATCATTTGTTTTACTTCTTAAATTCTACATATGAGTGAAATCATGTGGTATTTGTCTTTTTGTGTTTAGCTTTTTTCACTTAGCATTATACCCTCTAGGTCCATCCATGTTTTTGCAAATGGCAGAATCTCATAATTCCACTGTGTATATATGTATATACACCACATCTTCATCCATTCATCTATTGATAGATACTTAGGTTGGTTTCATACCTTGGTTATTATAAATAATGCTGCAATAAGCACAGGTGTCTTTTCAAATTAGTGTTTTTTGTTTTCTTTGGGTAAATACCCAGGAGTGGAATTGCTGGATCATATGGTAATTCTATTTTTTAAAAATTTTTTGAGGAACCTCCATACTATTTTCAACATTGGCTGCACCAGTTTGCACCCCCACAGTGCACAAGAGTTCCTTTTTCTCCACATCCTCACCAACACTTGTTATTTCTTGTCCTTTTAATTTTAGTCATTCTGACAGGGGTAAGGTGATATCTCACTGTGGTTTTGATTTGCATTTCCTGATGATTAGTGATGTTAAGCATCTTTTCATGTGTCTGATGACCATCTGTATGTCTTCTTTGGAAAAATGTCTATTCAGGCCCTCTGCCTAATTTTAAATCAGATTGTTTTTCTGGTATTGAATTCTATAAGTTCTTTATATATTTTGGATATTAACCCCTCATTGAAAATATCATTTGCAAATATCTTCCCTCATTCAGTAGGTTGCCTTATTATTTTGTTGATAGTTTCCTTTGCTGTATAAAACCTTTTTATTTTAGTGTACTTCCACTAGTTTAATTTTGCTTTTATTTACCTTGTTTGACGAGACATTTCTAGAAAAATGTTACTATGGACACTGTCATGTCAAAGAAATAACTGCCTATGTTTTCTTCTATGAGTTTTATGATTTTAGGTTTCTCACTTCAGTCTTTAATCCTTTTTATTTTTGTGTATGGTATAAGAAAATGGCCCAATTCCATTCTTCTCCATGTAGTTGTTCAGTTTTCCCAGCACCATTTATTAAACAGATTATCCTTTCTCCATTGTATATTCTTGCCTCCTTTGTCATAGATTAAGTGACCTTATCTTCCCCCTGCCCCCCGGGCTCTTTATTCTATTGTATTGATTTATGTGTCTATTTTTGTGCCTGTATCATATTGTTTTGATTACTCTACCTTTGTAGTATATCTTGAAACCTGGGATTGTGATACCTCCAGCTTTGTTCTTTCTCAAGATTGGCCATCTGAAGTTTTTTGTGCTTCCATACAAATTTTGGTATTATTTATTCTACTTTTCATGAAAAATGTTGGTGTTTTGATAAGGATTGCATTAAATCTCTAGATTGCTTTGGGTAGTATGGACATTTTAACAATATTTGTTCTTCCAATCCATGAACATGGAATATCATTCCATTTTGCATCACCTTCAATTTCTTTTATCATGTTTGATAGTTTTAGTTTATAGTTTATATAATGTTTTATAGTTTTTGGAGTACAGGTATTTCACCTCCTTGGTTGCAACAACTTTTTGAAGTCAGTATCATTGTCTCCATTTTCCTGAGAAGATACAGACAGGTTAACTTGCTTGAGGTCATAATTTATATTACATGTGTATGTGCATGCATTTATATGTTTAAAAATAAGCTAATTTTAAGGCTAATAATACTATTTAAAATATAAATGTGATACTTACACACTAAAATAGGAGCATGACTAAACTAGATTTTGAGAACTCAAGTGTTGGCTGACCTTTACTCTTTCAAATAATATGGCCTATGTATGCATCAAGCCACTAAGATCTTAGGATTCTTTCTGCAGTATCACTGTATTAGTCCTTAGTACTATTTTTTAAGACTAGAATATTGTATAATTTCCATATCTAAGAAGATATTGGTTTATGTAAATGTTTCCACTTCTCATCTATACGTCCATTGGATCCTAAAATATGATTAGCCGTAGAGGGCTTTTTGTTTTCTAGTCATGTCCCTACCATGGTCTTGGCCTTGTTTCTTCTAGGCTTCATTCCCAAATATTTTTTTCATAGTTAGGAATTTTGTCTTGCACTTACAATATGAGACTATTTCTCAAAATTAATCAGAAGAGTTTCTTATTCAGATCTCTTCTTTTTACCAAGGTTTTTCAATTATATACTTGGGTAAGTCTTTATTAAAAGCATTTTTGGATTTCTATGTTGGACCCAATCTGAGGCTGACATGATCTGATTTTTAAGTCCAAGCTGGTGGACTCTGGCCGATTTCAGAGACAGTGGGGCAAAAAAGAGATGCTGGAAGTGTGGACTCTCCTGACTGAGAGGCTGAGGAGCCAGGATCCCTGAGAGGCTTCCCAGTGCCTCCAGGGGCAGTGGGAGAGCAGTGAGCTCAGGGGCTCAGTGGGGCTACTTCAAAGAACAAATCAAAGCACACCTGGTGGAGGGTCCAAAACATCACTATGAGTAGGAAGATTAAGCAACTAGAGTCACAACAACAGAGAGCAAGTAACACACTCTAAAAAACACCTTCTGAAGGGCCAGGCCCTGGACAGTGTATGAACCCTCTTTACTATAGCAGTGCTCACAGGTACAGGACACATAACAAGCTTTTAAAACACATAAGGGACAGGGGCGCCTGGGTGGCGCAGTCGGTTAAGCGTCCGACTTCAGCCAGGTCACGATCTCGCGGTCTGTGAGTTCGAGCCCCGCGTCAGGCTCTGGGCCGATGGCTCGGAGCCTGGAGCCTGTTTCCGATTCTGTGTCTCCCTCTCTCTCTGCCCCTCCCCCGTTCATGCTCTGTCTCTCTCTGTCCCAAAAATAAATAAAAAATGTTGAAAAAAAAAAAAATTAAAAAAAAAAAAAAACACATAAGGGACAGAAAACTAGTCAAAATGATGAACCAGAAGAATTCTCCTCAAAAGAAATTCCAGGAAGAAAAGACAGCTAAAGAATTGATCTAAACAGATATAAACAATATAACTGAACAAGAATTTAGAATAATAGTCATAAGGTTAATCACTGGGCTTGAGAAAAGCATAGAAGACAGCAGAGAATCTATAGCTGCAGAGATCAAGGAACTAAAAATAGTCATGATGAATTTAAAAATTCTGTAAATGAGGTGCAAAATAAACTAGAGGTAGTGACAGCAAGGATTGAAGAGGCAGAGGGGAGAATAAGTAACATAGAAGACAAAATTTTGGAAAAAGATGAAGCTGAGAAAAAGAAAAAAATTCTGCACCATGAGGGGAAAATTAGAGAACTAAGTGATTCAATGAAACGTAGTAATATCCATGTAATAGGAGTTCTGAAAGCATTTTCTGAGAAATTTGATGAATATTAATTGGTCATTATATATGACAGGACAAATATGATCTGAGAACTTACTATGTGCCAAGAGTTAGCTAAGACAGGCAAAATCCTCATTCTCAAAATCTTGCTCTGGTGGGAGATACTGGACATCAGATAATGAATTTTCAGTTGGTGTTAAGTCTAGGAAGAAAATCAGAGAAGATTATAGGATAGTGACTGGGTGGCTTATGGGATTGGCCCTTAGCTGTGCAAGATCTAATCATATTTCAGATCAGAAAACCTAATGTGGCCATTACACAGTGATTGAAGAGGAAGGTAGTACAAAATAAACTGAGAATCAGAGGCAAGAGTCAGATATATTGGTCCTCTCCACAATAAAATATAAAGAAGTTGCATTTGCTATTAATTTGAGTATATTAAGCCAGGAAATAACATGACTTAAATCATCTTTTGAAAATCTATTCTGGCCTCAGTGGGGAGAATGGTAAGCAGGTCCAGTGGAAAGAACGTGTGTGCTCCATGGGTTCACTGAGTTGACCTGTAGTGCATACACACTAGTGAATACCTTTACCTGAATCCATCCCTTCCTGTGAAAGAATAGAACATTTTTCAGAAATCTTTGATGCATATATCATGTTACTTACATTTTACAAATATATAGATAAAATTAAAACTTATTTTTGCCCACTTAGAGTTAGAAATATTTGGATTTTGGGGTGTCTGGGTGGCCTAGTCAGTTGAGCATTCAACTCTTGATTTCAGCTCAGGTCATGATCCCAGAGGCATGAGATTGAGCCCCACTTCAGGCTCTGTGCTGAGTGTGAAGCCTGCTTAAGATTCTCTCTTCCTCGTTCTCCCTCTCCCTCTGCCCCTCTCTCCCACTCACATGCTCTCTCTTTCTCTAAAATAAAAAGAAAAAGAAGTAGTTGGGTTTGACAAATATTTGTTAGATTCATACTGAAATGACATTTTTTTCAATACATCTACTGTTATATGACATAATAGCAAACTATTTTTCAGGGGGCATTTTGATATGGGAAAGTGGTTGAACCTCTTCAACGTAACACGTGTTTGAATTGTTACATTGTTCCTAATAATAGTATACAGTGGTACCATGGGACAGGGCAATTTCCTGCCATCTTATGCGGCGTTGTACTGGTGGAATATGAGGTCATGTCATGAAATTCAGGAATGTGATTTATAAGACCTTCTGGTCAATTTTGCCTGATGTCATATAGTAGACTTGCCTAAAGAACTGTGTAGTGAATGAGGTATGATTTCTCTAACCTCAATTTGTTTCTATTTATTTTAATTAAAATAGAGTAAGAAAATATTTTTGTCTAATCTGAAAGTGGCCTTCCACTTTACTTGATCTTGTTTTCTTTTAAGAAATCTGTTTTCCTTTAGGGATATTATTACTGACATAACTCTTTAGTTTCATGAAAATGTTTTAGTAACGTTGTGTTTTTTTCCATACCCTTTTTTCATAGTAGTCATAGTAAGGAATAAAACAGCCATAGTTTTTAAGGTTCAGTAGGAACATATTTATTGATAGGAAAAAAATTGAAAAGGACAGCATGCAGAAATTTTTATAAAGTAGTCCCAAGTAATATTGCTAGAAATTATTTTTGATATCTTATGTTTCAAAATATGCTGTAGAAAAACAGAAAAAAATGATGCAATGGAACTATTTTTACATGCATCACAGAATATCACTTTGGCCTGTTCTGTTCATTACAATGGAAAATAGAGTATTTGCACCACAGAAACGCAGGCTTCATAATTAAGTGACATCTATTTATTTTCTACACCCATGTTTAAGGGGTAGGAAATTTTTTCTGTAAACTTTATTTTTAAAAATGGGTTATGAAAAGGTATCATATTTTTTCCTCAACTTATACATCTGAACTCAGTCAGAAAATGGAAAAGAAGTATATCTGTTATCTAAGTTTCATTCTAAAGAAGACTAAGATTTGGTGCAATGACTAGGTTATTGTCTAAAGAAGACACCAGACTTTTTGCATTTGATGTCTGTACCTAGAACTTAGTACAAGGATGCCTCATGCTGTCATGGGTCACACATATATAGGCAAGGCCAGGACAACTGCTGATCTCCTTTCTCGCTCTTGCAGTTTCAACACGAGCAGAAATGATGCCAGTGCAGGTCTGTTTAGAGTCCGTGTATTGGTCCCTTTTGGAAAAATGGCTCATGACTGCCACTGCAGTGTGACTCTGTGATGGCAGTTTTCACTTACTGATTGGATCTACAGAGCACCACTAGTATTCCCTCAATATTCCTCTGTGTGCTACAAACAAGACAGAGGAAATCAGGGGGCCTGAGCCTAGACAACAGGGCTCCCAAGTCATAAGCTTGACAATGGTAATAACACACAGGAATGGAGAGACTACAGGGAATATCTAGAGCAAATCTTACACATGACAGATGCCATTTGATAAATGTGGTTTAAAAAGAACATACTAAAACCGTGTGCATGTACAGCTGTTAAACTATTTCTTTGCATTAGACAAATTCTAAAAGGGATACATTTATATAGGTTCTGAAAAAACATAAGACTTCAGAAAAAATAAAAACCATCCACAATATCAACATTTAGGAAAATAACTATTAATTACTTGGTGCATTTATGACCAGTAGATTCCATAAATGTATGAATATGAAGAACATATGTACAGTTACAAATATAGAATTATATTTATTTATGTAATTAAGAAATAACAAAGTGGGCAATATTCTAAATGCTGTACAAATATTAATCCTCATAAAACCCCTGAAAGATGAGGAATACTACAATGTCCATTAAACGTATCAACCTTAATGTTCACCAACAGATAAATGGATAAATAAATTTTAATATAACCATACCATGGAATTTGATGCAGCCATAAAAAGGAATGAAGTACTGATGTATGTTACAACATGGATGGATGGATGGACGGACCTTTCTTTTTTTAAGTTTACTTATTTTGAGAGAGAGTCAGAGAGTGGGGTAAAGGCAGAGAGAGAGAAGGAGAGAGAGAAAACCAAGTAGGCTCCACACTGTCAGCACAAGAGCCCAATGTAGAGCTTGATCTCACAAACTGTGAGATCATGACCTGAGCTGAAATATAGAGTCAGGAGCTTAACTGGCTGAACCACCCAGGTGCCCCAACATGGATGAACTTTAAAATACAATGCTAAGTAAAACAATCCAGGCAAAAAAGGGCACATATTATAAGACTTTTTTTTATATAAAGTGCCCAGAATAAGCAAAACGAGAAAGAAAGCAGGTACATGATTGTTACGAGTTGAGGGTAGGGGTGGATGGGGAATGATGACTTGATGGATATGCAGTGTTTCTCTAGGGTAATGAAAATGTTTTCAAACTAGAAAGAAGTGATGGTTGCAGAGCATTGTGAAAGCACTAAATACCACTGAATTGTACACTTTAAAATAGCTAATTTTATGTTACATGAATTTCACCTCAAGAAAGCAAGCAAGAAAGAAAAGAAAAGAAGAAAAGAAAAGGAAAGGAAAGGAAAGGAAAGGAAAGGAAAGAAAAGAAAAGAAAAGAAAAGAAAAGAAAAGAAAAGAAAAGAAAAGAAAAAAGAAAAGAAAAGAAAAGAAAAGAAAACTGAAGCCCAGAGAGGTTAAGTAATTTGCCTAAGGTCACAAGGCTAGTAAGTTGTAGATTCAGGATTGAAACTCAGGCAAGCTATGTCCATATACTATGTGTTAAATCAGCTACTGAAAATAGAATTGTTATTTCATACTTTTAACTTGATATTATTATAAGCAGTTTTCCTTAACATTGAGCGAATATTCCTAAAATTTTCATTTTTTAAAATATAAAATAAATGTAACTAGCAAGATTCTGCACTCAAAATCTGAGTCCTAATATGTAACTACTTTTTATTCAGTATGTCTCTCTCCCTAAAGATCTGGCATGATGAGGCCTGGGCAGAGGCAGCCTTTCCTGGAATTGTAACTTCTTGTTTTGAGGGAGGAAGATAGAGACAGAGGGAAGAACACCCGGCTTCCCTTACTGTTCCTTTTTCTGGCAGAAGAACTCTTCTTGTTAAGAGAATGCAATTAGGCCAGGATCTCTTACATACCAGGTAGAAGAGTTTGGGGCATATTGTAGAGATCTGGTTGATTGTACAAGAGTGGGGTGTTCAAATCAACCATGGCTTTTCCTAACAGAAGAATGGGTGTATCAAGAAATTAGGCAATTGCCTTTCCATCCTCCAATGTTGGACACCATGGTCTTGGCAGTGGGGGTGGGTCTGGGTGAGGAGAAAGTATAGGAGGCACTAGGATGAAGGATTATTTCTTTAAATTCCAAATTTCTCCAAGTTATTTGCAGTTAAATTAATGATTTGGAAATATCATTAGTTAATGAAAATGATTTTTTGTTTTTTATAAACATTTACCATATTGAAAAAAATTATTACACTGTTAGAAGAAATGGGAAGAATGCATAATTGTATATAATGTGATTTTTAAAAATAGGGGGGGAAAGGCAGAAAAATTTAAATATTACAGTTTCCCAAGAGTATGTAATAAATGTTAGTCACAATTATTCTTTGCGAGGTAACATTGGATTGTTTTTCACCACTTTATGCCCCTGCTTTTGTACCTTTTAAGATTTCTACAAATGATGTCATATTGCTTGTTCAATAGATGGTAGGACTGAAGATTAATTACAAAAGAATAAGACAGAGTCTCCATTTCGCAAGGTTTTCAAAATTTGGAAAAAATTCATTGGTTCATTTATGAATACATATTCAGGGTGTGTCAGGCATTGTTCTAGGCTGTAAGTGTTCAATGATGGGAAAAATGGATAAGGCCCAGTACTATGCAAACTACTACTTGGGAAACAAACAGGACACAGATATTCCCTATTTCTCCCTCATATCTTCTCTTACTTAGTGACTCCTTTCATCTTTTCATTCTCCTTGTCCTCCTCACCTCCTTCATTTTTTTCTCTTTGAGGAACCACCGCTGTCCTCTGCCCCCTGCAAAAAAGAGGAACACAGAGACACAGGGAGGGATGGGATATAAGGAGGTTGAAAGAGAGGCAGGGGCCAACCTATATATATATTATATCCTTCCTATGATCAAATAAAGGATATAAGGACAATGGGGAAGTACTAAAGGTTTTAAGTAGATAAAATTTATATTTTGCGCAGGTAATTGTAATTCCAGGGGAATAATGAATTAGAAGGGGGATAGTTTGGAGGCAGGGAGACAGAGAAGAGACAATTGCTGTGGTCCAGGAAGTGGATGGGAGGACACAAGGGTGACAACAGAGAAGAAGAGAATAGGGCAGTTCTCTAGAAGTTTTCATGATTTAGGGTAAGATGGGTTAAGTTTTCCATGACTCATTCTCTGACTTTAGAAACAGCACCCTCATGACAGAAATTCATCCTGGGAAGAAAGAACTGGGACAAAGATTTGGGCTTTCTTGGATCTCCATTTTTTCTGACTAGAGGTAAAGTTTGTTTCTTATGACATTTTATTGATAGAATAACAATAATGTTATTGCTGTTGTATTTTTGTCCAAATATATTATTTCCCCTTGCTTTTTCTAATACTGCTAAGTCTAGCAATCAATAGCTAAGATGCTCATAGACACATGCTATCCTTTTTCCTGTAGTGATATTCCTAAAATTTAAATTACTGCAAATTTTTCTCTTCTGTTATTAAACTGCAGATATATTAAACATTTCCTATTCTTTCTTATGGCCAGTGAGAATTCTAGCACCTAAATTAAAAAAAAATGAGATATTTAAATAATTTCCACCTATGTATAAATATATTTGAGATTATCGATGCTTATAATGGTCTTGAATTGGTGGATTTCTCACTGGAAATAGTGAGAACAAAACACTACTTTAGACCAGTTAATGCTATGTGTATCCAGCCATTTTATTTAATTAGAAATCTTTTGACAAAGCTATGTAATTAACAAGAAATTCTTTTCACATGGATTTCACCCAAGGCTTGATTTTATTTTCTGCCTTGATTACATCAGTCCTGCAGCACACACCACATCAAAGGTCAAAGGTCAGTAATCTATTTTTGTTGAATTCCATAAATTTATTATAAAAGTTTTAAAGTAATGAATAAGTAAAAGAATATATTTAGTTTTTCATATTATTAATGATGAATATAATGAAATATATACCTGTGTCTGGATAGCTCTCACTTTTTTTCTTCTTAGTTTCCTTTTTAGCTCTTTGACTGTTTTTCCCCCCCATGAACCCTGGACTGTTTAACACTTGACACCGAACATTTCCCCGTTCCCGCCAGCAGAGGCAGACTTTGGAGATATTTGATTTTCTACTTGAAATGAGCTGAGCTTTGGAAAAGCTAAAAGGAATCATGCCTTTTGTTCACTGTATCTCAGAATGCTGAAAGAATGAAATAGGCACATGTCAGCCCAAAGACAGAAAGCAGATGGGAAGCCACTTCATGTGCAGGAGCATGTTTAGAAGACAGCTGCTAATGACAAGTGGAAATTAAAAACAACAACAACAAAAAGTTGGGGGGGGGGACTTCAAAGCAAATGAAAACAAAGCAAAACAAAACAAAACAAAAAACAAAAAACAGAACACCAACCAGACAGTTCTTCAAAACAAGAGAAGAAACTGGAAAAAGAATATTTGGGAAGGAAAAAGCATGTGAATGTTTTCTGAAAAGAAGCTACAAACCCAACATCTAGAAGTAAGAATATAAAGGAGGAGATGGCATGAGATGAAAATTATTACAGGCATAAGGAACAGCAAGTGCAAAGAGCTAAAGAGAGAAAGTATCCTGTGATACAGAAAATGAGAAGGCACGTGGACCAAGAAAGGGTAGAGAGGAGGCTGGTGCCAGATCATGTACAGTAGAATTTCTCTAACTATTCATTAAAAAATATATTTTTGGGGCACCTGGCTGGCAGTTAAGTGTCAGTCTTCAACTCAGGTCGTGATCTCGCAATTAGTGAGTTGGAGCCCTGTGTCAGGCTCTGTGCTGACAGCTCAGAGCCTGGAGCCTACTTCACATTCTGAGTCTCCCTCTCTCTTTTCCCCTCCCCCACCCATGCTCTGTCTCTCTCTCTCTTTCAAAAATAAATAAACATAAAAAAAATATTTCTAATTCATAATGGACCAACATAGGGTCCTACTGTCTAAAACTCATATGTGCATTGAGCCACACACAACTCACCATTTCTGGCAACATGAACTGGTTTGTACCTTTGCGACAAAACAAGTTCACTGATCATGTATTTGGAGGTCACTGCACTGTCAAAAGAGTATAAACGTTTCTAAATACTTACTCTTACTTTTTGCACTTATGTCACAAACTGGCACGACATTTTAAGTCACACCGATGTAAGGAGTTTTGATTTGATTACAGGCCCAATGGGAAGTGACAGAAGAGTTCTCAAAAGCTGAATAAGATGAGAAGGTTTGCATTTTGAATCAGAAACAACAGCCTGTAAAGAAAACATTGGTCAGGGCAGGGTCAGAAACAGGGAGTGTCTCAGCAATCAAAAAAGAAGGAAATCTTGCCATTTGCAACTACATGGATGGAACTAGAGGGTATTATGCTAAGTGAAATGAGTCAGTCAGAGAAAGACAAATATCATATGACTTTACTCATATGAGGACCTTAAGAGACAAAACAGATGAACATAAGGGAAGGGAAAAAATAATATAAAAACAGGAAAAAATATAATATAATAATAATATAATATAATATAATATAATAATTTAAAATAATTTATATAATAATATAATATTATAATATAAAATAATTTATAATATTTATTGAAATATAATAAAAAACAAGAAAAAAATAATATACAAAACAGAAGAGACTCATAAATATGGAGAACAAACAGAGGGTTACTGGAGGGGGTGTGGGAAGGGGGATGGGCTAAATGGGTAAGGGGCACTAAGGAATCTACTCCTGAAATCATTGTCGCATTATATGCTAACTTGGATGTAAATTTAAAAAAAATAAATTAAATTAAAAATTAATAAAAAAAGAAATAGGGAGTGTGAGAGACTATTGGAATAATGAGGTATAAATGTTAGGTAGTGACCATGAAGATGGATAGACGGATTCAAGACACATTTTGGTGTTGGCACCAATACCATGAAGAGGTTAGTTGTGAAAATTGAGGTTGAAGAAAGAGTTAAGAATGACCTAGGGATTCTATCTGGTGCAACTGGGTGGATACCACACATGGGAATGGAGAAGACAGGAGGAATGGTTTGGTAGGACATGGAGATGGTAGAATCAAGTTTTGCTAAAGATAAACTTGTTGCAAGAAGAATCATATGGTTGGAGTGTCATTTGTGTAAAAACTGATGTCTCTCCAGTTAGAGTAAAACAAGATGTTTACATTCCTGATCCTAGGACTCTTGGCAATCATCAACAGCAGTGCTTTTGAAGAATTAATGAAATGGTCTGGTAGTAATACTGCTAAACAATAACTAGGCCTCTGTGCAGTCAACTGTTACCTGCGGGAAGATAATACTGGCTTATAAGCAGAGAGTGTTCCTCATATTTATATACCATCTCAAAAACATCCTGTTAATTCTTTTATGAATCAGTTTCATTTAGGTTTTAGGTTAGAAAAAAACGAATTTGTATTTGGAGTTGTGTTAGAAATGTAGATTTACACTTGAATTTAAATGGTAGAAATGAAAAAAAAAAAAATCTTGTGAAATAATGTACCTTATAGGAAAAAGTGCCAAAAGGGAGAAAGAGAGACAAGTCAGCAACTGCCTTAGATTTCCAGAGAATAACCTTTGAATTCATACTAATTAGCTTCAAAGGTCCTGGAAAATTTGACCCCAGCCACTGCCCTATTGAACTTTGCCAAGCACGAATAGCAGTTTAAATCTCTGGTTGGCTGGTGAGGACATGACAAGCCATCTGAAGAATTTCTCATTTACTAAGAAATTTCCGTACGGTACACATGACAGCATTAACTCAATACCTTCAACAAACTCCCTGTTGTATTTTTACCGATCTTTTAAAATATTATCTTTGATGTTACCAAAATAAGAGCCACGGTGCCATGTCATTTGGTGTATTTTAGGGTGAATTCTTGCTTCTGTTAGGGCTTTACTTTATGAGTTTGTTTGCGTTCTGGTAACATGCAAAGTTCATCTTATAAATCTGTCTCTAGCATTATCTTTTCACTCAGACCAGAGGTATAAGCACATTTCTCCAACCTTAAGCTTCGGTGGAAATGAGCACGTAGTACAAATGGTATATCTAATGCCAAAGACAGTAGAAATAATGTCAAGCTATGGTCATCGATTCTTTTATTTTTTAGTTCGTATTACTGCAAGAAAATAAATTTACCTCATTCCCGCTAGTTTCTATTTCCTGCAGAGGTTCTTAGTGCATAAAACAAAGATTAGTTGTTTTATTACGAAAAGGCCATTGAAATATATCATTTCTGCTGGCCCATGGATTTTTTCAGAATGTTCAGTAGCAGAAACACATATCCTTGAGGATTGCATTTTGTCATAGTTGAAGAGCTGAAATACGACAAATTCTTAATTTTGAAGACTAAGGGTTGACAAAAGGCCAACTACTACTTCAACTTCAAAGATGATGACAACAGCCAGTATTAATTGCTGCTAAATACATTAGACATATCCTTTATCCCAAGTGAGTCATATCTACCTGGTGGGAGCTTTCCCAGGGATATTGCCATGAACAATGTATTGGATTCTTTATTCTGATTTATCCCAGGGAACACAGTTATAATGATGAGATTTTGATCAGGAATTTGAGCTAGCCTCACAAGCTACTAAGTTCTAATGCCCATGGGTAATCCACTTAACAATTGAGATAGTATTTTTTACTCTTATCCAGTGGAACAAATTCCCTCCAAATGTATATTGTGGATTCTTTATGCCTTTGAAAAACCTTATATACTAAATATAAATATTTCTCTCTGGGCAAGATTAGATTTGGCTGAACTGGTATCTATAACTATCCAGGGTCTGTACAGCTATTATCCCTTATGCACCAAGTGGTAATAACTCAGTCAGCTCTGTGCTTTCTAAACCAATCCTCAAACCCACTCCATCAATTTGTGTGTGTGACTCATGTGAGTTCCTATTGCTTGCTAAAATCCCATGCTTTTCACTGCATATAGGTCCCAAAGCAGTAGGTACTGTTTGTTAAATCTGCAGAAAGATTTAAAGTATTGGTTATCAATACTCCACAGTTGTTATTGCTAAGGAATGAGATTTTTTTATTGTCAGGCTAGTTCTCCTACAGATCTCAACTGGCAAATTTTGAAGGCGTTACTATAGGTTTCAGTGCTCTGGGGATTTTTTTTCTCTCTCTCTCTAATCAACATAACACTGTATAACCCATCACACCTTCAGAACTCCACCTAATATTTACAATGTGAAAGCGGGCTTTTTATTTTAAAATAGCCCCAGTGGGTTTTTTGATTCTATGATTAACCTAGTGAGGAAACCTCACAGAAATTAAGATAAGATCTTACCCCTGAAACTTTAGTCCTCCTTCTTTATCTTCTCAATAGTAGTAGTTAAGCACATGCAATGAGCTAGGCAGGTAAATTATTGAATCTTCACTGTGTTGTAGGAATTAAAAAGATAAAAAAGATGTCGGGACTTTACAAAATGGAATAATCCATTTTACCCGGGGAGAGTGAAAGGAGGTGTTTGACTTGGACCTCGAAGAGTTATGCCAGATGCAGAAGATGGAGAAAGATTCAAGCCAGAGGTGTAGAGGCTGCTTTTTGGCCAACAAGTTAAACGATAGAATGTAGAAAGGGGCACACAGTGACCCCCTGGCTAAGTACAGACATGCCCATCAGGCAGCCCACCTCAAAATATCCATAGGCCCTACCTAACCAATAGGCTACTTACAACTAGGCACCGTTACCAAAAAAGGGAAAATTTCATTCTTCACCATACCTCCTTACCTTCCCCTTTTATAAACAGTCCTCACCCACTGCCTCCTTGCAGACAGTCTCTGCTCCGCTGTCCTGTCTGCTGGCCCCTTGTGCTATATTCAGTAAACTTCTATCTCCTTTGTCCTGCCTCAGGTGAATTCTTTCACCTCCAGTGCCACTGGCTTCTACCAGATCATGGCCCCACATTCGGGGGCGGGGGGCCATCAGATCAGGAAAGACACCACATTTAGACACGACAAAAGGGAAATTAATTTGAAAAGACACAGAGTCAGGACAAAGTGTGACCTTTTACCTTCATGTCATCAAAAATTTTCTATCAGTGTGATTTTAATCTTAAGGCAACAAATATCATTCGGAACTCCCTATTAGGTACGTGGGTTGGGTGATAAATCCCAAGGACACCATTTTTGTGCTAAAAAAAATAAAGAGGCATGATGAGATCGGATTTTATGCCTGAATCATAACTTACTCTGAAGAGTGTTTGTATGCCAGGAAAAATATAGAGCCAATATTTCTGAAGTAAGGGTAAATTTTTGGGGAGGATGAGAGGTCACAACTTCTATTAATGCATACACTAAAAAAAATCAGAATAGTCCTGTTAGTCCAGAAGAAACACTCCCTCAAAAGTTTTCCCCAATATTATTTCTTATAACTACAACAAGGTAGATAAATAATAAATACCCATTCCCTGAAAAACGTAATTGGACTGGACACCATATTGATAACATGTTTGAGACATCCTTTTCTGTCAATATGACAAGAAAAGAAATAACATAAAATAATATCAACTGTTTCATTCTTTTTAATATGAACTGGGTAGTTGAAGGGGTTGGTGCATGGAGAACAATATGGCTATATAAAAGTAATTTTATTATTCATCCTAATTTCTACACCAGTAAGGGAATTGTCATTGCATTGTTGTTATAATTACAGTCTTTTGGAAAAGGCAAGGTATTGAAAAGAAATGTAATGTGGTGAATAAATGCCTGCAAAGGAGCCAAAAGACTATGGTCTTGTACCTTGTGATTATTCCAGAGATTTATGTTTGGAAGAGGTACTTTATAATTGTAACATCAATGCAGTAGTTTCTAGTAGGTTCAAATTTTCAGTGAGGTTAATTACTCAACAAAAATTGTCCTTTTCCTGTTTACAAGCTTGTATCTTCATTTGTGTCCACAAGCCCTTTCTTATTTCTTCCATGTTGTTAAAACTGATTTTCTTTAACATTCTCCTATGACACAGATCAACAAGGGAATCAATTCTATTAAAGGAGATCTTTAGAATGAAATCAGCTGTGGAATGTTTTACAAATGTGGTTCAATAAACTCCATATAATTTCAAAAGAAAATGATGCATACAAGAGCATCTTGGGAATTAGCATAAAAACACTGCTTCACTTAGACTCATGCAAGAAGGACCTTTGGGAGAATAGGACTACTTTTAAATAGCCTGATTGGAAAAAAAAAAATCTCTTACTGGGGTTCTAAAGAACACAATTTGCATATTAATAGAAGATTAAAGTGCCCATCAAGTATTCTGAAGCAGTTACTTTCTCTTGTCTATTTTGTTCTTCACATAAACATCTTTCATAATAAAAAGAAACTTGTGCCTTTGCTGCTATTTCAATGAGTCTCCAAGGTTTCCTGTTACAATAGGACAGATTTTTTAAATGTCTAAAACCTTTGAATAAAGCTCTTTAGATTTTTATTTATTAACACAATGAAAGGGTTACTTTTAGGAAAAAATAAAACACTGTAGAAGAAAGGACATATCAGAAAATGTTTTGTAAGGAAAAACTCCCTCCAAAAAAAACCCACAAAAAAACAAAAAAAAAACCCAACTAATAAATGAATAAATAAAAACTCAAAAACTGTTCTAGTAAATCATATATATTTCAAAAATGAATTTTAGATGTAGCTCCACCAAAAGGTGACAAAAAGGAAAAAAAAAAAAAAAAGAAACATTTATGTATGGAAAAAAAGTCCTGCAATTCTTTTTTTTTTTTTTTTTTAAATTTTTTTTTTTTTTTTTTCAACGTTTATTTATTTTTGGGACAGAGAGAGACAGAGCATGAACGGGGGAGGGACAGAGAGAGAGGGAGACACAGAATCGGAAACAGGCTCCAGGCTCCGAGCCATCAGCCCAGAGCCCGACGCGGGGCTCGAACTCACGGACCGCGAGATCGTGACCTGGCTGAAGTCGGACGCTTAACCGACTGCGCCACCCAGGCGCCCCAAGTCCTGCAATTCTAAGAGAGTTCCATTGTGGCCAAAATACAATCGTTGCCTCATATTTCCCACACTACTTCCTAATAATGTTGTGGGGATATTCTTGTAATGAAAGGTAGGTGTTGTTCCTCATTATTCTCCATAAAATTAAAAATTCAGAAACATATTTGAAATAGAAAATGATCAAAATCAATATAGAATTCATAGTTTTAGGCAGGAAACAAACAGGATTTATTTAACAACCGACGTGGGGAGTGAAAATAACATCGCCCCCTTCTCACCCCCCAGCCATTTCTGCTTCTTTTGGTTTTATAGCTAACCTAAAGTTGACAGACCCGAGAGTGCCTTTCTACTGCTTTATCCGGAGTTTGACAAGGAGCAGTTATACTCAGTCATATGGAACACAGATATTTTTTTCATTGATTTTAATATAAACGACTGCTATTTTTCAGATATAGTCTCTAAGCTGAACAATTTATTTTTTAAAGAATAGCATCTTTCTGTCTCTTCAATTAAGAATGTGTGGGATAAAAGTGAATCGTATGTGGATTAGCTTTTCACACTCTCTCAGGGTCTTAAATGTGAAATAACCATTTCCATTATGATTAGGCTGGTATTCCCTCTCTATGAATGTATTATATGCACCCTCGGCTTGAAAATGATACTTTTAACAATGGACTTTTGTATGCCTTTTTGGTCTAGCTTTTCTGCTTTTAGTTCCTAGGCCTCTCTAACCCCAATGACAAAGGAGCACAGAGAAGTGTGGGGATGACAGTGAAGAGAGCTTTGGAAAACTCATCTCACATGACGGGCTCTTTTCTCTCACCCTAAAGATGCTAGCAAATCTCCCTTTCTCGCACACAGCCAGAGCCAGAGCATTCCCTGGCCCCTGCCCCAGCAACTTGCTGCCACCTCACATGGTCTGGGGATGTTATGAGCAGCAACTGCCAGTTTGGGCTGAACCTCAGTGTTCCCCAATATGATTTTTGTTTCTTTGTGTTTTGTTCCTTTGCTCTTGCTTGTCTGATTTTAGTCCTCGGACTTCCTCTGGATTGGTGATGTGTTTCTCTCACTCAATTCCTTTTTGATGCAAGGTGTTTCCAACCATGTGGCCTTACGAAATAACATAAAATAAAACTTAAGACACCCAGAGAAAGAAGTTTCCTGCAGAGACATGTGTTCTTGTCTCTCTCTCTCTCACCATGAGTTGTGTTGGGAGTTTGATATTGTAGATGCAGTATCAGTATTTTTAAGGGAAGCCTTTTAATAGCAAGTGTGTTCTGATGAAGAATTCTGAAGACTTTTGGAAACCCTTGTCGGGAAGAGGATCTAGCCAGTAAGTGTTAGATGAACAGGAAATACAGTGACACACCAAAGGTGACCCCTACTCTTTCACAGTTTCTCAGTGGCAATTTGGGTTTATTTTAACATAGTTCTAAATATTATCTTGCTAAAAATTCCCCACTATTTCATTAAGACTTAAGAGTGAATAAGTTACAAAAATTAAATGTCAGCAAATAGTGGTAACTTGGAGGGGGTCCAAAGGTACAAAATTCCAGTTATAAATTAAATAAGTCGTAGGGATGTAAAGAACAGCATGGTGACTATAGTTAATAATACTGTACTATACCACATATTTGAAGGTTGCTAAGAGAGTAAATCTTAAAAGTTCTCATCATAAGAAAAAAAATTCATAACTATGCATGGCAACAAATGTTAACGAGACTTATGGTGGTGATCATTTTGTAATATCAAAAATATGGAATCATTACGTTGTATACCTGAAACAAATATATTGTTATATGTCAATTATACCTCAATTTAAGAATGAAATAGTAGTAACTCTATTTGTTGAGGACACTTATTTAAAATTTTTTTAATGTTTATTTGTTTTTGAAAGAGAGAGAGAGAGAGCATGAGCAGGGGAGGGACAGAGAAAGAGGGAGACACCGAACTCCAAGCAGGCCCCAGGCTTTGAGCTGTCAGCACAGAGCCCGACATGGGGCTTGAACTCATGAACTGTGAGATCATGACCTGAGCTGAAGTCGGACGCTCAACCGGCTGAGCTACTCAGGTGCCCCAGGACACTTTTGTTTTAAAAAGAAAAACATGTCTGATATAATTATTTTGGAAAACATCTCAAATGACCTCCAATCACCAACATCATTGGATTTGGTTTGCATCTTGTTTGGATTCAACTCATGTTGACCACTGTCATTGACTCGTAATACTCATTCTTTGCCTTTCAAGACGTTGTTTGGCCCTATGTTCTTCCTTGCTGATTGCTTTCTATTTTTCCTTACTTTTATATCTATCACCAAGAGGACAATGTCTACTGCTAACATTAGCTACTGCTTATTGAGCACTTTCCACCACTGTCAAGACAACTCTAAAACCTTATGAGGAAAGTATTCTATTACTTGAAAAATGAGAAAACTGCATTATTGACAGTTTGAATAACTTAACAAAGGCCACATGGGTAGTGAGTGACAGACTAGCATTCAGGTCTGTATGACTCCTGAAGTTCACCGTCTTAACTAGCATGTAGCAATAAGGCGTCCACCACTTCAGTGGCATCCTACCTGGTAACTAATGGGGTTCTCTGAGACTCTCTTCTAGCTTTTCTTATTTTCTTATGTTACATTATCCTTAGCTAATTTCGTGCGTTCAGTGATATTAACTCTTCCAAAGATATTGCTGGCTTCCAAATCTAGAGTTTTACCAGGCTTATCATATACACTCTGTGCCAGTTTTCTTGCCCACTGGGCACAGCTATCCAGTTGTTCCCCAGACCTAAAAAAAAATCTCCAGGAGTTTAAAATCCTGTCTTTAAAATTCACGACTCTTCCTGGATCTCTCAATTAAAAAAGTAGCAATAATGTTTATCTAAGTCAGTTCCTTCATTTTCCCCTTCCATTCCCTTTAGTCCAATAGATTACCAAGTCCTGCAAATGCTTCTTACTATTTCCTACTATATATTATCTAGCTCTCCTTTCTGCATCTACTTCTCTAATTCTGGTTCTCTTTGTTGCAAGACTGGTTTTTTAAATAGATTTTTGTTTTTTAAGTAGGCTCCACACCCACCATAAGGCTCGAACTCACCACCCCAAGATCAAGAGTTGCATGCTCTACTGATTGAGCCAGCCAGGCACCCCTTCTTAATAGTTTTAGTGTTATAATATGAAGCAATGTATAATAAATCTGGAAAATGAAAAAATCAAAGAGAAGAAGTCTGAAATTACTTATCACCTTGTTATACAAAGAAAATTACTACACATATTCAGTACATTTCCTTCTAGCACTTTCTGTTGTTGAACATTAAAAATATAGGTTCTTGGGGCGCCTGGGTGGCTCAGTCAGTTAAGCGTCTGATTTCAGCTCAGGTCATGATCTCATGGCTCGTGAGTTGGAGCCCTGCATTGGACTCTGTGCTGACAGCTTGGAGCCTGGAGCCTGCTTCAGATTCTGTGTCTCCCACTCTCTCTGTCCCTCCCCCACTAACGCTCTCTCTCTCTCCCTCAAGAATAAACATTAAAAAGTAAGATAAAATAAATAAAAATATAGGTTCTTTACATACTAGTATATAATTTTTTTTACTTAATATGCCATTAACAACTTCTCAAAAATAATATTTTTCTGCTATATGATATCTAATGTCTGAGATTTCAATATAAGGTTGCTATATAATTTGATCATTCTATGGTCAGAGAAAATGTTGATGCATCTTCATGCATTTGAATCAGAGTGCATGTTTCTTACTGACTTTTTGGGATATGTCTGCTAAGTGATTAGCATGTTTATACTTTGTTGTTTAAAAATAAAATATATTCTTTAAATGTTCTTTTTTTTTTAACGTGTATTTATTTATTTTGAGAAAGAGAGAGAGCATGAGCGTGAGTTGGGGAGGGGTAGAGAGATATGAAGAGAGAGAATCCCAAGCAGCCTCCATGCTGTCAGCACAGAGCTTGATGTGGGGCTGGATTTCACCAACCCTGAGATCATGACCTGAGCCAAAATCAAAAGTCTGATGCTTGACTCAGCCACCCAGGCTCCCCAAATAAAATATATTCTTTTAAAAAAAAGCAATAGACTTTAATTTTGGATAAATCAGAGAATACATACAGGTAAATTTTAAAAAAGAATGCAATTCTAAGGAATTGTATTCTTTTTTTTTTTTAATGTTTATTTATTTTGAGAGAGAGCAAGAGAGAGCGAGAGAGAGAGAGTACACACGAGAGAGTGGAAGAGGGGTAGAGAGGGAGACGGAATCCCAAGTAGGCTCTGTGCTGTCAGCATAGAGTGTGATGTGGGGCTTGAACTCATGAACTATGAGATCATGACCTGACTCAGGCATCTCAAGACTACAATTCTTATTATCACATCATCCAAGAAAAACAATTTATATTGGTCACATCTAATTTTGTTAATTTTGTATCTGTATATATCACAAATGAAATCATTCTCTATATACTGGTTTTAAAATTCTTTTTCACTTCTCTATATAACTTCATGCAAGAAATATTAGTTTATAGGATGATTTGTAATGACTAAAGAGCACATAATTGTGTAACCTCTTTTTAAATAAATTACCTAGTGCTGAACATTAAGGATATTTGCAGATTCAAATTGCTATAATAACATTGTTAATACCCAGATCTTTGTAGATAAATTTGTGTTAATTCTCTTCATTATTTCTTTAACATGATTTCTGTACTCGGAATCATTGAGTCATAAGATTAAAATATATTTTTAAGACTTTTGATAAATATTTTCAATTTTACCTCTAAAATATTTTGAATAATTTATTTCAGTAATATGAGGGAGTATTTTTCTGCTCTGTAACAAAACTGATTTATTTCCTTCAAATTTTCTTTTTTGAACCAAGTATATTAAAAAAACATTTCTATAAGTTAAAATTTGAATTGATTTCTTACTAATTCAGTCAAACATTTTCCATATGGAAATTAACTAACAGTATTTTTTCTTTTGTTCTAATGGGTTGTATTTATCCTTTAAAAGTTGTATTTGAAAGTGCTTTTTAAAAATGAAATGAGTGCTATTTAAAATACATATTACAAACACTTTTTCCATGTTTGTCTTTCTGGAGTTCAGGACATGCTACCCCCAAATATGATATGTATGATATCATGATATGTATGATATGTATGATATGGTATGTTGGATGTTTTAAGCTGAAGGAGTTTGAGAAAATGGCATAAGCAGGAAGGTCATTCTGACTTTTCCCCATCTCTGTCCCTTGAAACAGCTAATAAAACCTCCAAGTGAGAGGTGCCTCCCTTATCCTTATCTTGGAAAACAAAGGGACACCTAGAAAAATCCTAACCAACAGGACTTGCTGTTTCCCTCATATTCCTTAAGCTATCATATTTCTATATGACTGCCTATTCTTCATCAAACCTAGCCTAAAATGCTCAGGTCTAACTGTTTCTTTGGGTTTTCATTTTCTTATGAAAACTCATATGTCATGTAAAACTTATATAGAGTGAATGTGTATGCCTTTTTGTTAATTTTTCTTTGTCATTTTATATACCCAGCCAAGGACCTTAGAGGGTACAGAAAAACTTTTTCCCCTGATATAGTCTCAAGTTTTTTAATTTTGTGGATGTCTTTGATAATGTAGATGAATTAAGAATATTATCAGTCATATAAAAACAGGGAGGGGGACAAAACAGAAGAGACTCATAAATACGGAGAACAAACTGAGAGTTGCTGGAGGGGTTGTGGGAGGGGGCATGGGCTAAATGGGTAAGGGGCATTAAGGAATCTACTCCTGAAATCAGTGTTTTGCTATGTGCTAACTAATTTGGATGTAAATTTTAAAAAATAAAAAAAGAAAATAAACAAAATATTATCAGTCAAATCAATCTATTTTCAATTTGCTTTTTCCTTTGTTTTTTTATCCATGATATCTACTTCCTCCAAACCAAATAAATAAATGCTCACATTTTACCTTTTTACTTTTTACCTTTATGGTTTAAAATGTATAAAATGTTCACAAAAGTGTTATAAGAATGCAAAAGACAGTGAAGACCTTGATATTATTCCCTATTTACAAGCTAACAAGTTAGTCCACCCTACTTTCATGGATGTTCGTGGAAGACCTCTGGGTCAGAGATGAAGAACAATATATTGCTCATAGCAACAGTAGTGGTCAGGGTAGCAGCATTATTTTTGTTACAGGCAGGTAATCTTCAATGCCCTTAGGGCAACACAAAGAGAGGGAGATGATACCTATGTATGCTATTGGTTGTATTACAGGAAAAGAAATCTGAGTGTAGGGAATACGAATCTTTTATGATGGGCAATAAGTGAGCTTGCCCCTTGCTGTGAACGGAGACATTATATTTTCCCTGGCAGTAAGCAAACCTGCCCTTTAAAGGGGAGATACTATCTATATTCCAAGGCTATTTGTTATACAAACATCTTTTAAAGGATAGTTTGGAACAAAGCTCAGTCAATGCTTGCTTGAAAGATTAGTTGAAACATGAGTGACCCAAGGAAGATTGTCTCCAAATGAAAGAAAATGTATTAATAATCAACAGCTACATAATGGGTTATAATGAAAATCAAAATCTATTCTACCTCTTTTGTCTCCAGATCCGAATCTTCAAATAGAATCATTGTGGCCAGTTTTGTTAACTTTAGTTTTTCTCATAGTTACTTCCATATTGCCAAATAGTATCTTTATATTGTGCATTAATTTGTCAGTAACAAGCTGACAAATCCTAATTGTTTAAAAAAATCAATTTTTCCTTTCTAATATTTTTATGCCTTTTGTTTCTTTTTGTTGCCTTATTGCAATAACTCTGACCTCTACTACAGCGTTAAATAGATGTGGTGGGAATGCATACTTTGTTTTGCCCTCAAATGTAGGATAGAAATATTCAAGATGTAAATATTAATATGAAGCTAACTGCAGCTAATTGGTGTTAAATTTGTCAAATGTTTTTTCTGCATCTGTAGAGATGATAGTGTGATTGCTATTCTTTATTATTATTATTTTATTTTTTTTTTTTTTCAACGTTTTTTTTTTTTTTTTTTTTTTATTTTTGGGACAGAGAGAGACAGAGCATGAACAGGGGAGGGGCAGAGAGAGAGGGAGACACAGAATCGGAAACAGGCTCCAGGCTCCGAGCCATCGGCCCAGAGCCCGACGCGGGGCTCGAACTCACCGACCGTGAGATCGTGACCTGGCTGAAGTCGGACGCTTAACCGACTGCGCCACCCAGGCGCCCCTATTATTATTATTTTAAAGTGTATTTATTTATTTAGAGAAAGAGAGAGAGAGAGCACGCACAAGCAGGGAGGAGCAGAGAGAGAGGAAGAGAGAGAAACCCAAGCAGGCTCCATGCTGTCAGTGCAGAGCCCGATATGAGGCTCTATCCCACAAACTGTGTGATCACGACCTGAGCCGAAATCAAGAGTTGGACACTTAACCAACTGAGGCACCCAGGAGCCCCTTGATTATTTTCTTTTTAAAAAAATTTTTTTTAACGTTTTATTTATTTTTGAGACAGGGAGAGACAGAGCATGAACAGGGGAGGGTCAGAGAGAGGGAGACACAGACTTGAAACAGGCTCCAGGTTCTGAGCTGTCAGCACAGAGCCCGACATGGGGCTCAAACTCACGGACGGCGAGATCATGACCTGAGCCGAAGTCGGCCGCTTAACCCACTGAGGCACCCAGGCGCCCCTATTTTCTTAAATAATGAAGAATTACATTGATTTTCAAAGGTTGAGCCAATCTTCATTCCAGGGGTAAATCCCACTCTTATTATATTATCACTTATCTATTTCTTTTTTTTTTTTTTTTAATTTTTTTTTTTCAACGTTTTTTGGGACAGAGAGAGACAGAGCATGAACGGGGGAGGGGCAGAGAGAGAGGGAGACACAGAATCGGAAGCAGGCTCCAGGCTCTGAGCCGTCAGCCCAGAGCCCGACGCGGGGCTCGAACTCACGGACCACGAGATCGTGACCTGGCTGAAGTCGGACGCTTAACTGACTGCGCCACCCAGGCGTCCCATCACTTATCTATTTCTTGATTGATTTTGTAAACCACTGCTGAGCATTTAACTTTCTTTTCTTGTAATGTACATGTTAGCTGTCGATATCAGGACTAGAACATATTGAGAACAATTTCTTTCTCATAATTCTTTGATTATTCTTAATAAAGAAGTTATCAATGAAATTATTTGGGCTTGAAGTTTACTTTTAGGAAAGTTTTTTTTTAAATTACAAATTGAATTTCTTTAATTAGTATAAGGATATTCACACTTTTCATTTCCTTTGATGTCAATTTGGTAAATTGTTTCTAGCAGAACATGATTTATTTCATCTAAGTTTTTAATTTAATTTGCATAAAACTATAACATGTCATTATTACTCATTCATTTTAATACTGGCAATTTGGGTTTTTTCTGTGCTTTTCCCCTTGTTTATGTTTAGCTGTATCATGTGGTTTGTTTTTCTTTCTCTCTTTGTGTGTGTGTGTGTGTGTGTGTGTGTGTGAGAGAGAGAGAGAGAGAGAGACAGAGAGAGACAGAGAGAGAGCTATTTTCAGAATGTTTCCCACCTTTGATAGGTTTCTAACATTTAGCAAATGCTAAACCAAAAGCCCAGATAAAGTATAAGTATGTCACATATAAATTTGTCTTTATCTTGGTTTTCTGTTTTAACATGCAATATTCAGAATATATTTACCCATTGTTCATTTAAAATTCTCATATAAAACTAAGAATCCTGTATTTTTTCTGGTGAACATGTAGAGTTATCTTGTGAGGCGTGAGTATAAGATGGCCTCACAGAGAAGTTTTTTATTGGATACTGATGGAGATTTATGGTATTCAAAATCCCAATCAAATTTTTATCATAATTTCTTATGTTGTAGTTCTGTACAGTGCAGATCCCACAGTCACATTTGACCTTTCTCTGGGTTATATTTCTTAGAGGTTTTGTTTGTTTATTTGTTTTTACTTTCCATACATAGTTTTGTTTGTTTATTTGTTTTTACTTTCCATACATAGTCTTGCCAACTTCCAGAACATTTTCCCTAGGTTGGTCAATACAGTACTATGCTTTGTATATGGTACTTAATCACAGCACCTTGATACATACTTCCACAGTCTATGTCTCCTGTCCTTTGATTGGTTGTTGGATCTCAAGATACCAGTGCTCAGCCTACTGTCTGTGTGGAGACTCACTTAGACTCCTGTGGCATTATCCCATAATACATCTTCTACCTTATTTCTGTTCTCATTGCTGACTCCTAGGTATTTACCTTTATTTCTTTCAAAAGTTTCTTTTCTCTTAAGTATTTCCTTTTTAAAAAATAATGTTTATTTATTTTTGAGAGAGAGAGAGAGCACGCGAGAGCGGGGCAGTGGGAGAGAGAGAGAGGGAGATGCAGAATCTGAAGTAGCTCCAGGCTTGGATCTGTCAGCACAGAGCCCGATCTGGGACTTGAAATCATAGACTGTGAGGTCATGACCTGAGCCAAAGTTGGCTGCTTAACCGACTGAGCTACCCAGGTGCCCCTTCTATTAGGCATTTCTATGTATTAGTAGAAGGAAAAACTCCGTAAATGCCAGACTACTATATGTTCTGGCATTTTTTCCTAAGCTTTGGTTTTTATCATTATTATTAGACATAACAATAGTACTTTCCTTTAAAGTTGTCAATATTAACAGGATAATTCATACAGGGAAGTCATATAATATATTGCCTGGCACAAAAAATGTAACTGATAAATTAATAAGGTTTCTTTTACACTCTTAAGTTTTGTTCAATTCAATTCACTTTTCTCTTTCAATAACTTTAGCAATTTTTAATTCTGCTTGGCATCATTAGTTTTCTTATGTTATTACCACATTTCATTCAGTTTTGTTCAAAAAATTCCTTTGCCCTTCAGCTAGTTGTCTTTTTATATTTTATAGTTCGTCTTTGTTTCAGAGAGCAAATATTTTCTTGAATTTAAAAGAGCCTGAACAGATGCTATCTGAAATTTGCTTCCTTAGTAAATATTTTCTAAAAGGAGATTCTCTTTCTTGTTAGTGCTATACTTTCCTCCTTTTTTCCTATGTTTTTTATTTGTTATAAAAATTTTCACTCATTTGTGGGTGAATTTAATTTCTCTTCATTTATTCTTGCTTTTGGAAGAGTACATCCATGCCTGGTAAATGCACCAAAAGAGACTGTCTGGATTCTTCGTGGATCACTGTAATGTCCTCCAGGATCTTGTTAGAATGACCTCAGATATTCATAGAACTGCACGCCAGTTCTATGACTCAGCAACATCTGGAGAGAGTGTGAGTTCTCTCAGAAGAATACATTTGCCTCTCTGTTTGAGCTCCTTTCCTAATCATTGAAGCCCTATGGCTGTATATTCATAGTCAGTTTTCTGTTGGCTTGATCTTTCTAGGCTTCTGTTTTCTTGCAACACCAATAAAAACTCCACTGTGTAGCTGCCTCTACCTATCTGTTTAGGCAACCTTGGCTCCACTGCTTTCCCCTATAAAAAATGGGAGACATTGTGTGTTCAAAGTCAACGATTAGAATTTATTAGACTTTCAAGAAGAATAGACCACACAACTAGGTATTAAAGAAATAAAATACATTTTTTCTATTTGTTATATGCTTTCATTTCATTAATGTGTTAAGACAAGTGGATTGATGTAAATATTAACATAAACTACATTTTTTATTGTGTCTACTAATGTGTCTCATCCTATTTGCTTTGACTTTTTATCTACCTAGCTCATAAAACTAAGAGTATCAACAGAACAGGAAAAAAGGGCTGACAGTATGTTAATCACAATGCTATGACTTTCTACTATCTTAAATCAATTCCCATGTGGGAATCTTCAGTCTTTAATTTCCCAAGTAACAGTTTAGATAGAGAAACACCGTACTCTTCTTTTGGCACCTTTTTATATATTTCTTGATTTAACTTTAATTTTTCTCTTTT
The DNA here is from genome assembly GCF_028018385.1 of Neofelis nebulosa. Classification (NCBI taxonomy): domain Eukaryota; kingdom Metazoa; phylum Chordata; class Mammalia; order Carnivora; family Felidae; genus Neofelis; species Neofelis nebulosa. Next base: position 72,696,119 of record NC_080782.1, read on the forward strand.
CTGTCACTTTTTCTAGACATATGTTAAATGATTCCATTAAAGGAGACTAATGCCATTATTGAAACATTTTAAAATTACGTTTAAATCAATTCAATATCTGAATTGCGTCAATTTTATTTCACTATTTTGATCATGCCAAATAGTATTGCTAATGAGAGAGCTATGGAACTAGAGATATAGAAAGGTTTTACTTCTATAGTTGACATATTTTCTTCACTGAAATTTATTTTTAAAATATCTTAAAATTTTTTTTAATGTTTTTATTTATTTTTGAGACAGAGACAGAGCATGAGCAGGGGAGGGGCAGAGAGGGAGGGAGACACAGAATCCGAAGCAGGCTCCAGGCTCTGAGCGGTCAGCACAGAGCCTGATGCGGAGCTCAAACTCATGGACTGTGAGATCATGACCTGAGCTGAAGTCGGACGCTTAACCGACTGAGCCACCCAGGCTCCCCTATTTTTAAGATATCTTGATGTCAATATAACAAGTAAAAATATGTAGAATTTTGAAATATGCAGAATATCACAAAGAAGAAATCTCCATCCATAATTCTTCAAACCAGTGGTTGTCATCTTCAGATAGCCATTTCATCTACTTCCAATGAACAGGGATAAATTTATATTTTTACAAAAATTTAGAGAATCATATAGTATTTTAACATAACCTGGCTATTACACTAATTACATACTATAAATATTTTCTATGTCATTGAGTATTTCTTTTTTGACATTATTTTAAATGGAGGCATGGTATTTCATTTAACTAATTCCATATTGAGGATATTTTAGGCTCTCTCCATATTTTTCCCATTTTAAATGAAACTGTCATGGACATTGTTTTTTAAACACAGACGTTATTTTTCCTTTGGGTAAATTTCTCAAGAAATTTACTCAAGAAATTTCTCAAGAAATTGCTGGATCAAAGAAGATGTACACATATAAAACTTTTTGTATACACGGCTTCATTTCCCTACTGGAAGGGTGCATCAGCCTCTACTCCTACCAGCAGCCTAGTGCTAATTTTTAAAAGCACACCGTGATCTTTTCAATGTTGACAATGATGCTAAAGAATTTAGAGCTGCTCTTTGGTACATTCACAAGGAAGTATCTGGGTTGGATAAAAAGAAATTCCTCTTTTCCAACCATGTTTCCATTCCTAGTAAGAAGGGGGAAGGGTAACAGTGTTTACTTCTTATTTCATTTTCCTGCTTTGCGTACCTCACAGTAACTGCGTTTGGGTGATATCCAGAAGCCTATGGTATTGCCCCTTCCCTTATAAGCTCAATCAGTCAAATAAATGTATACATGCAATATGTTGGAGAAAAAATGTACATCAATATTTGATTAAAGCCTAATTTATTTTCTTTTTCTATTTATTTATTTATTTATTTACTTCTAATTTTTTTTTTTAACGTTGATTATTTTTGAGAGAGAGCGTGAATGGGGGGAACGGCAGAGAGAGAGGGAGACAGACTCTGAAGCAGAATCCAGGCTCTGGGCTGTCGGCACAGAGCCCCACGTGCAGCCTGAACCCACGAACTGCGAGATCATGACCTGAGCCTAAGCTGGGTACTTAACTGACTGAGCCACCCAGGCGCCCCTTCTTTTTCTTAAAAAAATTAAAAAAAATTTTTTTTTTCTTTTTTAGAGAGAGAGAGAGACAGAGTGTGAGTGGGGGAGGGTCAGAGAGAGGGGGAGACACAAAATCCAAAGCAGACTCCAGGCTCTGAGCTGTCAGCACAGAACCTGATGTGGGCTCAAACCCACTAACTGTGAGATCACAACCTGAGCCAAAGTCAGATGCTTAACTGACTCGGCCACCTAGGCACCCCAAAGTCTAATTTATTTTCTAACATTAACATTATATGAATTCTAGCATATTAAAAGATTCTTGTGGCACAGGGTGAGTAGAAAAATGCAGAGGGGTTGTGCTATGGGATTTTAATTGGATCTTGAGGGCTGAATTGATTGAATAGGCTTGATGGAAGTGAGCTTAGTATGAGCAAATCTTCAAAAATGGGAAATAAGAAAGGCATATTCAGGAAATGTAGGAAAAGAAAGAAAAACACTAACAATTACAGATTTCCTAATATGTGCTAATATCTACTCCAAGGACTATATTCAAAACAACCATAGTAGTATTATTATTGTCATTTTACTGGATCTCAGGGAGGTTTAATTACTTTCTTGCCCAAACATATCTGCTTATGACTCACAAAGGGTTATCTATTCAAATAAAAGTTTTGTCTTAACTTTTGTCCAGTTGGTATGTGATTAGATGTGTGGTTTTCGTGCTGGATTTCTTTTTCAGAGCCATCTGGGTTGAAATTTTCTGTTCATGGCAGACATTAGTAATTCCAATATTGTGAGACTTAAATAAGAAGTCACATCAGTTAAAGTACAGAATATTACGGGAGACATGTCATATCCATTACACAAATGAAAGATACCAGCTGTGGCCTTGGGGATTTTGGGGTTTCTTGGAGCAATTAATGCTTCTTGTGTCACAGCTACATGGTCATCCTGAGTCTGGCATCCAGGCATCTGAATGGTGCCAAGGGTAGGAAATCAGAAATTGGTGCTATAGTGCTAAGGTGACATGTCTCTGTAGAACTGGGAGATAACAATGAGGTCCTTTATTTGTATCATATTTACAATTTCAGGAAAACTAGAAGGTTGTCACTTAATATGACCATTGGCAGAGTAAGCATTCACCATTCTAAGTGTGTGATACAGTTATGCCTCACATCAGGTGGAAGAAATGAAGTGGAGGGACAGTCAGCAGTTGGCTTGACTTCAGGCAGCAGGGCAAGTCTAGATTAGTTGTCTTCATTGCAATGAGAACCAGGATGTTTTCACCCAGTTATAGCATCAAGTGCAGGGTGGATGACCTAGCTAGCTATTAACCAGAACCAAATCCATGTGTATAGAAACAAGCTAGGTTACAATGATGCCAGACTCACTAGAATAAACCAGCATGTTCAAACCCCAGTATATTTATGGTTATGCCATACTCCTACCCACTAGGCTTTCTGTGAGTAGACCAGCCTGACTTTTACAAAATGTCAGAGAATCAAGGGAGATAATGTGGCAAGTTAAGCCAATACTAAATTATGGAGACCTTAACAAGTGAAATTCTCAAGCCAAGACCTTGAAATTTGGCAGAACCCTCTTTTGTGTGTCTCCAGTTTAATCTCACACTGCACTATTTCCAACTTGCTTGATCATAAGAATCATATAGAGTGCTTTTTAAATGGATTCCTTGGCTCCTTTCTGCAAATTCTGATTCAGATGGTCTGGGGAGGACCCTGGAGTCTGAATCGTTAATGTGAACTCTGTTATTCCTTGGAGAGTATGTTTGAACGACCTAAGTGTCTCTCTTGCTAGTGAGAATATGCTCCCTTTTCTATTCAGATAAGGACTCATTCATTGAACACTTCCTGTGAGGAAGGTGCTATGGGAGATTCAGAGAAGAATAAAGTTGAATCCCCAACTTAAAGAAGTTTCCTTTGGTAATTGAAAGAGATACTTCTAGCATCACTCTGAACTACTTGTAATTATACAGCCATCTTATTAAGGGACCTCATTTTGATTTTATTTTTCTGGTTTTACAAAGAAGTACATTTAAAAGTAGTGATTACTATGCACTTGGCTAAAAAAAGATTTATGGTGTCTCTTCTTGGGTTTGTGTGTTTTCTGTATTTAATCTGGAATTACAGTGTTCTGAAAATAAATTACTTTTATTAAATACATAATCATAATATTTATGCTTCTATGTTAGTTTTGGATTTGAGATACATAATTCTCTGAATTATTAAAGAAAGGCTTAATTTCATCCAGAAATGGAAAGTTTCCATTGTTTATCTGTTCAACCAAGCTACTTGACGTTCAAAACCTCAGTTTGGTAGCTACTTTAGAAAGTGAGAAATATTTGAATTTTAAAATAAAAATCTTGGTACCTAAGCTCTTAACTCTTCATTACATAGAAAACATATAGAATTCAAGCCTCTGTGTTTTCATGCTAGCCCAACCCTATAAATGCATCATAGCCTCGGGTTTCCACAGAGAGTATTCACTGGGGGGCATTCCCACCAAACTAAAAAGAGTTCCCAAATGGAATACAAGTCACCATTAAGATTGTGTCCACACATGCAAAGTTAAATTAAAAATTGTGGTAATTATATGAATATTCCAAGCCCCAAATAGCTTTGCTTGAAATATTCAGATAATTGAGGCAATAAACATAGATTCTAGTAATTAGAAGGGACTCACAGATCCTCTAATCTGCCTCATTTCATAGAGGAAAAGCTGACAGCTCCTTTTTTTTAATTATAAGCCAAAAATACGCCTTTGCCTGAATTTATAGCCACCTTATGTAAAACTTCTTTTAAACTTGAATTATCCAGATAATTTTCTCACTTTTTACTTCATTTTGCTTAAGGTCTTGGCCCTAACTCCCACTTTAACATCTGACATCAATAGCTTCTCTTGGGTATCTGCAGCCTGAATTGAGAACACTGCTTTTCTATCTTGAGCAACTCTGAAGCTTAGATTAGACATGACTGAGTACAGTGGGTCATGTGATTCAGATCCCTGGGTGTTAACATCCTACCTTTGAAACTTGTTATGTTCTCAGCATTCACCTTCACTCTCCTGATTTGAGCACCTTCCAGTTTATTCTTCACTATTGGCTTTTCTGTTCAATTTAGTTCAGTCTAATGTTCTTCTGATTTTTTTTCTTTCTAAAGGACAATAACTAATGCTCTAATTTAGAGGACTCAAGTACCATTTTTGCCCATTCTTCATCAGAGATTGCACTATTCAAGTACTTTGCTTTTTTTAGATGAATGCCCTAATTTGTTCCTGTTATACAGACGGGAAAATCTTAGTTCTATATTAAAAGGTCTCATCACCAGCCTCAGACACCTTGGAATATGGAATAGAAAGAAAGCAGCATTGAATGAATAAATGGCCTCTGACTTTGGGAATGAAAGCCCACAAAATAGAAGTTTCAAATTAACGTTTCTGAGTAGATAATCAAAGGGAAACTTAATCATATTTGTGTGTCCAAAGATGGCTAAACTTGAAATTGCAATTTGTTAAAGGAGTATTAAAGGATATGAAGGAGTATTTGAAAGACAAAAGATGTTGATAAGTTAATGTAGTCAAGGTTTAAGGAATGCTTTGTAAACAGAAAACCAAAGAAGTTTGGAAGTACACAAGTTGTATTTTAAATGATTAAAATCTATTTTCCTGGCATCAAATTTAGCATGAGAATGAAATAACCTTTTGTTTAGCATTAGAATATAATGTGAAAATTTGACCATGTTTGACTAAGAACAAATTCAAATGTATTTCACCTGATAACTTAGGCTAGGCGTATTTCATTAAATATACATAGGAACTAAGAAAATTTAGAGCTTTTCTCAGTAATTTCCAGTCTTAGAGGCAGATCACTCAGTTACAATGAAGGATCAATTATATTTCATACTAGAGGAGGAAAATAAAATTTACTATTCTTTTTTGTTTGTTTAACATATTTAGAAGATGTGAGCTATCAAAATCATACGTCTAATATTTCACAGAGCTTATGTTTTTCTTTTTTTAAATTGAGATATATTTGACATAAAGCAAAATGCACAGAACTTAAGTATACAATATAATAAGTTTTTGCAAATACAGACAACGATGTAAGCCACATCTCTGTCAAGGTACAGAATATTTTCATCACCCAAGGAAATCACTATTTTGTCTTACCTCTTTCCTAGTCAATCAACCTATCCAGCCCAAAGAGGCAATCACTGTTTTGATTTTTATCACCATAGTTTACTTAGCTGTCCCATAACTTTATATAAATAAAATCCTATGGTACATGCTCTTTGTATCTGGCTTCATTCATGTGGTTGTTAGTACCAAGTTGCACATTCTCATTGCTGAGTAGCAGTCCTGTGAATACACCATAATTTATGGATGGACATTTAAGAAAACAAAACAAATTTGAATTTTTATGAATAAAGATCCTATGGTTATTTACCTGTCTTGTTGATTATGAATATTAGGTTTATTTCTTTGGGGTAAGTTGTTGGCAATGAAATTACTGAGTCATAGGGTAGGTGCATGTATAACTTTGTAAGAAACTTCTAAATAGTTTTCCAACATGGTACACCATTTTTCATGTCTACCAACAATGTTAAAGAGTTCCATTCCTCTTCATCCTTGCCAAATCTTGTGTTCTCAGTGGTTTAATAGCTATTCTGGTATATACATAGGGTTATCTGACTGTGGTTTAAATTTGCATTTCCCTGATGGCTGGCTTTTTTTTTTTTTTTTTTTTGTCTTTAGTTATTATTAAGTTGTTGAAATTCTTTATATATTCTGGATAAAAGTCCTTCTCCAAATACATGTTTTGAAAATATTTTTCCTAACCTGTGACTTGGCTTTTACTTTGATGGGAAGTTTTAAATTTTGGTGCATCCCATTTTACCAATTGTCTTCTTTTATTGTTAGGATTTTCTGTATTTTCTGTAAAAAACTTATAGCCAAGGTCCTGAAGGTATTTTCTTTTGCTTCCTTCCCAGAGGTATGAGAGTTTTAGCTTAGCTTTAGTATCATTTCACATTTTTCCCAGCATTAATTTGTTAACAAGCTTTCTTTTCCCATGAAACTCCAGGTCTACCCTGGAGTTTGTGTTCAGTTTCTTTTATTTGTTTGTTTATCCTTAGCCCAATACCACACTGATTTGATCACTACAGCTTTGTTTTAGTAAGCATTGAAATTATGTTGTATAAATCCTCCAATTTGTTCTTTTTTTTCCAAGATTGATTTTTCCCCACCAGATCCTTTGCATTTCCGTGTACTTTAGAAACAGCTTGTCAATCATGCAAAAATATCTGCTAGGATGCCGACTGAGATGGTAATGTACCTATAGATCAACTGGGGAGAATTGCCATTTTAACAAAACTCACTCTTTTGATTCATGGCATATCTCTACATTTATTTTGATCTTTATTTTTGTCATCATTGTTTTATAGGTGTAGTATTGAAGTCTTGCACAACTTTCATTGGATTTATTTCTCCCTGTGTGTATGTGTAAATTTGCTGTTAGTTACTATAAACAATGTCTTTAATGTTTTATTTTCCAATTGTTTGCTACTAAAAGTAGAATTGTTTAAAACATTTTTTTTAATGTTTATTTATTTTGGAGAGAGAGAGACAGACAGACAGACAGAGCGTGAGTGGAAGACACAGAATCCAAAGCAGGCTCCAGGCTCTGAGCTGTTAAGCACAGGGCTGGACGTGGGAGCTGGAACTCATGAACTATGAGATCATGACCTAAGCCAAATTTGGACTCTTAACCAACTGAGCCACCCAGGTGCCCCTTAGAATTGATTTTTGAAATATTGACATATTGGTGATCTTGTTAAATTTATTGGTTCTAGTATTTTTTAAAAAAAATTACTTAGAATCTTTGGGGTGCCTGGGTGGCTCAGTTGGTTAAGTGTCTGACTCCTGGTTTTGGCTCGGTCATGATCTCACAGGTTTGTAGATTTGAGAATCAGGCTCTACACTGGCAGTGTAGAGTCTGTTTGGGATTGTCTCTTTCCCTCTCTCTCTGCCCTTCCCCTACTTGCGCTGTCTCTGTCTCTCTAAAAAAAAAAAATTACTTAGAATTTTTTATGTCAACAACCTTATTGTCTCTGAACGAAGAGAATTTTACTTCTTCCTTTTCAAATGTTATGCTTTTATTACTGGTCTTTATTGCATTGTGAGCTCATTCTAGTAGATTGTTACATAGAAGTAGTAGATGTGAATATCTTTGCCTTTTCTCTATCTTATGAGGAACACATTCAATATTTCACCATTCAGTGTGGTGCCAGCTGTAGATTTTCACTGATACCTTTCATCTTACTGAGGAGGCTTCCTTCTATTTCTGGCTTGCTGAGATTTTAAATAATTAATTTTTGCTGTAGAGTTGTATATTGGTAAGTCATTTTTCTGTACTGATTGAGATGAGCATTTTTTTTCCTTTATTCTGTGATGGCAATAAATTATTTTAGTTGATTAATTGATTTTTTTTTGTATATTGAACTTTGTACTTCTGGGATTAACCGCACTTTGCTGTGTGATGCTATCCTTTTTATATGCTGCTGAATTTTTTTTTTTTTTTTTTTTGCTGATATTACATCAAGATTTTTTGTGTCTACGTTCATTTTCATGTAAGTGCTTGTCAGTTTGTGGCACCAGGATTCTGATTTTGTGAAGCATTCTTTCACCTTCTATATTTTGAAATAGTTAATGTGTTAGTATTATTTCTTCATGAAATGCTTGATAGAATTCACCTGTTAAACCTTTATTCCCTGGAATTTTCCCTCTAGAAATGCTTTAATTGTAAAGATATTTTTTAATACAAATGTAGGAATATATAGATTTTCTATTTTTTTCTTGTATCAGTTTAGATAATTTGTGTCTTTCAAAGAATATGACCACTTCCTCTTATCTCTCAAATTTGTTGGCATAAATTTATTCATAAAATACCCTTATTATCTGTTTCCTACTAAATAAATGAAGTTCTTCAATTTCATGCACCAACTCTCTCTATTCTTTTCAATCCTTAATTTTTATTTATTTTTTGTTATATAAAACACACTTCCATCCCTCTTCCTCCAAAACAAGTGTCTGGGTTCACCTTTACTGAGAAAAGCCCCGATTGGTTAGAAGTGGTTAAGTATCATAAATTGCTTCGTCTTTAATATTTAATCAAGATTTATTGTTAGTGTATCCCAAAGCAAAGGAAGTATTTACATGATAAGGTATATGGAATAGTTTGGCTTTGTCCAGTGGAAAGCTGTAGGGAATATTCAGGGCTTTTTATAAGTAAGGTACCCCTTCCTTTCTCTAGAGTAAGCATTAACTCCCAAGTCAGCAAGACTTGTTCAGTAGACCCAGGGGTTGCATTGTGAGATCAAAAGAAGCCTGTTGCATTGCACCTTGAAATAGCTTAAAAATATATAAAAAGATTTCAAAAGTCACATTGTTGGGATTATTGATCTCATTCAACACATAACACGAAATGCATGTTTACATCTACTAAGGTTCAACAATTATTTTCCAGGTTTTATGACGAGTCACTTGTATTTTAGAAAATCATTAAGGCAAGTGATCATGAATTAAAAAAAAAAAAAAGGAAGCAGAACACTATTCACTCTGCTCTTACAAATGATTCCTAGACTGTTTCTATCTTAAAAGAACTTAGAAAAGTCAAAATTATTTTTGACTTAGTTTTTTTTTTTCCTGCAATGTTTAACAAATGCTCTTATTAAACTTCTCTTGCCCAAAAGGAAAGAAAATTCTAATATCTTTCTACAACTTCCACATATGAAAAAGAGCTCATTTAAACACTGGTAATTGATTTAAAATTAAAAACCTCTTAATACGACATATATTTAGAACCATTATAGGTCCATTTCACTTTAGATTTTAATTTTACCAAAGAAAACATTTTCTTATTTGTACAGGGCTTTAAGTTCAGAAATAATCTTAAAAATAACATCGTATTTTTTCAAAAATATAATTTGTAAAGGACCATAAATTCAAATGTTGTTTGGCATAATGTAGCTCTATACAACCTTTCTAAAACAAATTTGGGATAGCCCATACTTTAAATATTGACCAAATTGTCAAAATCATGTCATCAAATTTCCTCTGTTGTATGGCCACGAAGGTTTGCCTGGAAAAGCCTATATAGTAGGCACATTGGTGCATATAATTTCAAATCTGATGATCTTTATTCATTTGTGTTCTCATCTGAAGAACACAGACTTGTACATAGTACACAGTTATATGAGTATAATCATAATACTACATAGTTATATGAATATAATCATTAAAACAGATTTTAGAGACTGTAACTTTCTTATTCACTGCTACTTCTCATGGCATCTGACATAATAGGCACACAATAAGTAGTTGTGGAATGAATATGTGAAATATCTGTCATCTCTGCTAATATTTAGCAATTAATTGTAAAATAGTAGTTGGCACCTTATTGTTATTACTGCCATTTTGTTAGTCTTTTTAATCTAGCTTTTACAGCCGCCCAGTGCCCTGTAGGAATCTGTGGTTCAACTTGGGAGATACGGCTTTAAAGGGCAGAAGAAGATACAGAATGGGGTCAGTACAGTCTATCTGGTGCTGGATCTGTGCATGACTATGAGCAAATAATTTAACACGTTTGATTCTCTGTTTCTTTATAATGAAAAATCTGGATGTCTTAGGTCATTTCTAGACTTAAAATTTTATGGGTCTATGTTCTGGACCTAATTTTTTATGTGTCTATACATACTTCTCTGGGAATCCTGCTGTTGACCTATTGTAGTACCTCTATAGAACCCACCAACTTTGAGACTCATAATGAATAAAGGTAGAGGTGGACATTGACCAAGATCATGCAAACAGATTCCTTTTTAGTCGGTCTTAAAATTTGTTACCTTAGCACTATCTGATGCAGGTGGGTGTGCATGATAGAACTAAGGGCATGCATTTGTCACACCTGGATTGAACAGTATACCTCTGTCAAGTCTGAAAGTCAGAGAAGGTATGTCAGGAGGACTGCATGTGTTTGCAGAATAACCACTATCTTGGTTGGTGCTGACAGCAGCTCACCCTCTTGGAAGGAACACCGTTGCACTGCCTGTGAAGTGTTGTAGGGAAACCAGAGCATTTATCAGAGATCAGTGATGAGGAGCAGTGGCTGTGGAAGGATTCTTTACTATAGTTTGGTGAAAGTGAAGATTTTAATTGGATGAGGTGGTATTCAGCTCTTAGGCACATTCTTTGCTAGTATTATTTCAGAGCTTTATTAAGTACCTTAATTAGGGCCACCAGCGATCTTGTCATTGAATAAAAATGCATACCAAAATGCGATTTCAATTTTGCTGTGTCCTATACTGAGAATTGCTACTAATTTGTCCTCCCCCTTTGTTTTGCAAATTTCCTAGGAATTCCAATTAAAAAATTATTTCTGAGACCCAATATTTTGGGGGATTTTTTTTTCCACTGGGATAATTATTTTGCATGCATTAACTCATTGACTTTTCATAACTGAGGAAGTTTAGAAGAAGTAACTTATCCAATGTCTCACAGAGGACAACACTGAACTCCTAGCCAAGTTGAGTCCCGAACTTGAGTTGTTAATAATAACTAAGCTCCATATCTCTCTGCAGCTTCTTTTATGTGGTATCTTTGTTTGACACGTATGAGTGCATGTGTGATTATAGCAACGGCACGCTGTGTGACATTCTGTGTCCCGACCTGATTGTAGTGCATCTGTGGTTATAAAGTGCCACTGCTAGTGCGGCACTTTTGGTCTGCACCCTGAATCTCTCTGCTTTGCTGCTCAATGCTTTCTCTGAGGAGAAGAGGCTGATTAACCCATACGCAGGTCCAACTCAGAAGTATGGGGAAGATGATGCCACCGGAAGCAGCCCTCAACCAGCGGTGTGCAAGTCAGTAGATGAAGTTCCTAGCCTCCCCAGCTTCTGGTGGAACAATTCTGAAACATGCTAGTTATTGTCTCTTTGAAGGTCCTCATCGGGACTGAGCCTTATATTTGTTCACATTGCTAAGCAGCGCATTAAAGGTACCCGTAAGTGGCTTTTCTCCTTCCCCTACCTCTCTCTGCACTTCCTCACTTTTCTTTCCTGGGAATTTCTCCCAAATAAGTGATTTGCATCCCTTGCCCTTGTCTCAGGCTGTGCTTTCAGAAGAACACAGACTGAGACTTGTTATTATGTTTTATGAGTGTCTGATTGTTAACCCTGGTAGTATACACTCTAAGTAACAATTCCTCTCTACTATTTCCACTTAGTTACAAAGACAAATTGAGTTTTTCTTCCCAATGTCACTTTCCTACTTCCACAACCCACCTCATAGCCCAGGCCTTTATCACATTGTTTCTGAGGTAATGTGTTGGGCTTCTAGCTGGCATACCTTCCTCTATCATCTAAGAGTTCTCGCATACTGATACAATTTTCCTGCAGTCGAAGATAATTTTCCTCCACTGTTGGTTTTACCTGTCACCCCCCTGTTAAAAACCTTCAATTACTCTGAACAATTTATCAAGTCCAAATTCCTCTGCCCGAGTTAGGATGTATTTTCTTCACAAGATTCTCCAACCCTGATAAGTTCCATTGATAATCCATGTCTCTGAATTCTTAGGACACCTATAATCTTGCCATAGAATTTAACACATATTGATTACTTATATTAGTTTCATATTCTTAGATGTTATCTTGGTCTGCTAAACCTCAGGCTCCTTGATGCCACAAACTTTGTCATGTGGTTATTTTGCTTTTTCCATAATCTAGCATAGTCATAGGTACAAAAATAGTGGTCTAGAAATACTTTTCAAGTATTTCTTGAATGATATTCATTCCTGGAGATTTCCTAAAGGGGGAAGTATCTATCTAATTTTACAGATATATTTTCTGAAAAAGACAAAATTAGGAAGGTGTTTTGATTTGCCCTGATTCTCAAAGCAAACAACAAATAAAACCAGTTCTTTTAACTTGCAGTTCTAGAAAATGATTGTTACTATTCTAAGTGGCAAAAGTCAACTTCAAAAGAATGTAAGATTTGCATGTGCTTTTAAATCGAGAGCATCGTTAAATATCTGACCTCAAGGCAATGATAGAAAAGAAAATGAAAGCCTTTTCATCGACCCCCTGAGGACTTTTACCTTTTGCAGCAAATTATTTTTAGCCAGGATGTCACTATTGTTTTGTCTCATTTTAAAGACATCTCTCAGTAAGTCTGTGGAACCATATGTTGATTAATATGAGATTCTGGAGAGGGAATGATTTCACATTTTTAAACATCTTCCCCAATATTCCAAAAGATATGTTTTCTTTTGGTTTAATATTTTTTTCCCAAAATGTAAGCTCTATTTGGGGGTTGTTTCTTTCTAGAAGCACGTAAAATGCACTTGTTTTAAACCAGATAATAATACTAAAGTGTGGAAAATTTAGCATTTAAGATACTAATTTGCAATATTCAAGGAGATGTGTGTGTGTATGTGTATGTGTGTGTTTTCAGAAGGTAGATAGGGACATACTTTCATAAAGTATGCAAAACTTGAAACCAAAAGATATAATTCTCTTGGAATTACGTCCAGGTGTTTTTCCAGGCTGAATTTTTATAATTACTTAAGTATGCTCCCTAGCAAAGGTCCTAATAGAAGCATCTAAATCTTACTGTGCAACCTCAGGAACAAAGATATTCTCTTAAAAACTTGATTGCTTTTCTATGGAAGCAGTTAGCTTTGATTTATATCACTTCTGAAGGGAGCTTCGCTGAGGCTTTGAGTAATCCAATAAGGATCATATAATACACTCCCCTTTACATCTCATAGAGTTGCTGTGTATGGAGCTCTTTGTTTATGATTCAGGAAATGGGCTAAAAGCTTCCTAGGTTCATCTCTGTTCACAAAATTTGTTCTTGGGGAAGTAATGGCCTTTTGCATTTTAATAAGCAGTAAATCTCAAGTATTACAATGTTCCAGTAACAAGCTATCTTTGGCAGTCTGGGCCTTCCCCTGCTTTTGGAGGTTGCCCTTATTCAGCAGTTTGGATATGAAGATATTTCTTATCTCATCACTATGTTTTATTTGAAGACACTGCACTGAAGGATGCCACCCACGTTTCTTTCTGAAAATAGTCTGAGCCTCTTTCACAATTGCCTAAGAGGGACATGAGAAATTAAGAGAAGTTTTATGAATGGACACAAGTTTTATTGAAGTCATGGAATTTTACCTAAAAAGGCAATCGCGTGTTATTTTACTTCATTTCTTTAAAAAATATTGATTACTTAAACATTTGTAGTTCATCTAATATTTAATGTAATGTCTTAAGTCCTGGGGATGAAACAAGAAGGAATATGATAAAACCTTGGCTTACCTCTGTTTAAGAAATTCTTCGTATGAATGAATTGCATGGAGTCTAACCAGAGTGGACCCTTTTTGTGTTTTGTGACATGGGAGCCCTTCTAAGTAGTTTCCTTGGAGAATTTGCCTCTCTTAATACATCATCTCCAAAAAAGACCATACACATTAAAGCCTGACTGTGTTCTTCAAAAAAAAAAAATAATAATAATGTTTATTTATTTGAGAGAGAGAGAGAGAGAGAGAGAGAGAGAGAGAGAGAAAGGGAGAGCAGGGGAGGGGTAGAGAGAGAGGGAGACACAGAATCCAAAACAGGCTCCAGGCTCTGAGCCGTCAGCACAGAGCCCAATGTGGGGGTGGAACCCACGAACTGTGAGATCATGACCTGAGCGAAAGTCAGATGCTTAACCGACTGAGCCACCCAGGCACCTCCAACTATGTTCTTCAAATCTATGTTGCTTCAAATGTCTTCTGTTTGAACAATAAGACATCAAACAATGGTGTGGCTTCCATACTTAAAAAAAGTTTTTTTTCTGGTAGTGAAAGTTTTATAGTTTGATAACTAATAATGAGCTCAAATTATTAGTTTTAGTACTAAAAGTAACATAGGAAGCAGACATAATTATGGCCATTCCTTACCACGCTTTATGTTTGTTGAGCCTCTTACATTATTATTTAGAGCAAATCTTGAAATTTTAAGAGAAAGAAAATCAAAGTAACTTTTCAGTTCAGCGAAATAATAAAAAAACATACTATCACGAAGAAGGAAAATGGCATGTTGGTAAGCATAGCAAACAAAATGCTAGCCTCATTTTATCAAGCAGACTTTTTATAAGACTTTAAAAATTATGCACTACGTACATACTTAATTTACATTTTGCATATTTTATGGCAAAATGGGTACTATGGTGTTGTACAAGGCAGATCTTACTTATAAAATCCACACTTAGAAACTTATAATGGGAGTTTTCAACAAATAAGGTTGTTTTCACCTGGCTCTTTGGCCTTATCTATAGGACTTGACATGCCTATAGCAAAGCGGTGTAAGGGTCTTGATTGTTTTAATTTTATCTGATCGCTTGCTTAACAATCAATTTGGTTGTGGTTAATTTGATACCCTTATGTAGATGTGTCCCTAAATTTGAATTTAATGGCTAGCTCAGTTTCTTTACAGCAAAACTTTCTCTAATATTCTGTGATTTTTTAAAATTTTACTTTATGAACATCTAGGCAGCCTAAGACCATGCAATCTGATGATAATTTAAAGCACCATTAAAAAATTCACAGAAAATATTCACAGAATTAGAAAAGGTACATGAACAGGTATTTTCTAGAAAACTTGGAAAGGATTGAATATTTCTCCTGAATTCAATATCTTCATAAGAACATGGAGCTTAGAGCTGTAAGAAATCTTTTAACTCCAGTCTGAATACCTTCTTTTCTAACTAAGATGGGGCCCTTAGATGAGAAGTGATACGTCCAAGATAGAAGCAGAGCTAGGAAATGGGCATTCGACTTTAAATTTAGTTTAAAATGAGTGTACTGAATTCATTGTTGTGTACGTTAAATGCATACATTTTATTTCTGTGAGAAGTTTTCTTCTAAATATTAATATACTGAAATTAGTATATACTGTGAATAGTAGCATATTTTCTCCTTTACCTCCCTTCTTTCTGTAAGTACAGTAAAACCTTGGTTTACGAGTATAATTCATTCTGGAAACATGCTTGTAATCCAAAGCACTTGTATATCAAAGTGAATTTCCCCATAAGAAATAATGGAAACTCAGATGATTCGTTCCACAACCCAAAAATATTAATATAAAAATGATTACAATTCTGTAATACAATACAAAATAATAAAGAAAATATAAAATATAAAGAAAAATAAACAAATTAACCTGTGCTTACCTTTGAAAACCTTTGTGGCTAGTGTGAGTGAGACAAGAGAGAAAAGGGTTATTGTGTAGGATGACTTTCACTATCAATAACAGAGTCACTGTAATCTATTGGCTCAGTAGAATCTTTTTTTGCACGGGGGCCTTTGTACATGCCTGCACAGATGTTGACTACAATACAGTATTAATAAGCTCTTGTCATATACTGTATTTAATGTAACTGGCAATAAGGCAGCAGAGAAAAGGGTCTATAGGCAGACTGACTTAGAATGACGCAAAGCATTCCTAAGCTTACTCTTGTATGGAAAGGTAAAGGACTGTTCATAGGTGCTTTGAAGTGATAAAAAATACACTAGTGCACCTTCCAATGTTCTGAAAAATCACTGATTTCTGCCAGACACTGTGGCCTGAGACCAAGTATCTGAGCATGGGAGACGATTACCCACAATCCTGTAGCAAGAGAGAGAGAGAAGAACCACTGGCTCAGTTGTGTCATGTGACGTTCAGCATCATGTACTATTCATATTGCAAGACATCGCTCATTTATCAAGTTAAAATGTATTACAAATGTTTGCTAATCTTGTGGAATACTTGAAGAACACGTTGGTCACAATCCAAGGTTTTAAAGTATTTACTGAATGCCTATTACTTGCCAGACACTAGTCTAGGTATAAGTGATATAGCAGTGAACACACAGATGAAGTCTCAGTGCCAGGAAGCTTACATGCTGGTGAGAGAGGCAACAAAGAAACAAAAAATGATCAAGAGAAATACGACATAACCACAAATGCAATGGAGAAAGTTTAATTGAGTCATATAAAGGGAATATCTTGCTGGTGACTATAGACTAAGTGGTCTGGGAAAATGGCTTTCTTAGTCAGCTTAGGCTCTGTAACAAATTACCATAGACTGGGTGGCTTAAACAACACACATTTATTTCTCATAATTCTAGATGTTGGGATATCCAAGATAAAGGTACCAGCATATTAGGTATATGCTGAGAATCCTCTTCCTGGTCCACATATGTTTCCTTCCTTTTGTATCCTCAAAGAGAAAGAGATCATTTCTTTGGTATCTCTTTTTATATGGGCACTAATCCCTTTATGAGGGGGCTCCATTCTCCTGACTTAATTACCAAAGGCCAAAAGCCTCACCTTAAAATGCCAACACACTAGGGATTAGAGCTTCAATATATGAATGTTGGGAGGATATAAATATTTAGTTCACAGCAATGACATTTACAATGAGATATAAATGAAATGGAACTATATACACCGATTGGGTAGGAGCAACTCATGGAGAAAGATGGGAAGGGATGAAGAATTTGTGGTGGGAATAAATCTGGCATATTCAAGAAATTGGGGAGGAGAACTACTTTGTCTGGAGTCTCACCATGCAATAGAACTGCAATTATAGCAATCTCTGAGCTGTCCAATACGGTAGCCATTAGTCACATGTGTCTGGTAGACACTTGGAATGTAACTTGAGGAAATGAGGATCTGAGTTATAAATTTTATTCAAGTTTAATGGTTTTAAATTGAAGTTGAAATAGCCACGTGTAACTAGAGGCTACCATTGGACAGCACAGGGCTAGAGTATAGTAAGAAGTGGGCAGTGTGGTGAATGTGAAGGACAGCACCATCAGGATAGGGAGAGACTATATTATATAGGTCTTTGTAAAACAAAGAGATACATTTGGTTGTTATTCAAAGTGAATTTAGAAATTATTGGGATGTTTTAAGCAAGGCAGTGGCATGATGTGATATTCCTTTTTTTCTCAAAAGTACCACTTCAGCTTCTGGGTAGAGAATGGAATATAGGCAGAAAGAATAGAGAAGGTTGGGGGGGGGGGGCTATCAGTATGCCACTGTAATAATCCCAAAGAGAGGTGGCAGTGACTTGGATTAGAATTGGACCTTTTTAGGAATATCTTTTTAAATGTGGTACTTTAAAACTTGATAGACTAGATGAAGGGGAAAGAAAGAGAACAAAAAAGAATTAAAGAAAACGTCTAGATTTTTATTTGAGCAACTACATGGTTTATGCTGCCATTTGCTAAGTGGGGGCAATTAGGAGAAGAGCAAATATGAAGGGATAATGAAGTCTTATTTATTCTTGAGTTTATGTCTTTTTGGCTATATTAAGATTGAGATGTCTTGTACATCTAAGTAGAGATGTTATATAGAAAGTTAAATATACTATTATCCTAGTCTGGGGTTCTACGGAGGAAATAGGACTAGACATACAGGGAGTCATGATATATGTAACAGTGTATATAAGCCATACATATATATGCACTCATAAAATCTAAAGAAAACAAACAAACAGAAAAGTAGTGGATTTTCTCTTTCTGTACAAGTAGATTACTTCAGCATAGCTGCTAAAGCAATTATTATTTGCAAATCAAAATAGCATTAATTATTAAAATAAATATCTTGACCACATGAGTGAGGAAAATTCCTATTAAGAAAGATAGTGCTCTGTATATACTAAGAGATTTCTCAGAATCAGCAAAGAAATCTCTCCAAGATACTGTGGTGGCATGTGTTGTCTGGAGGCAGTGAGATTGACCTTGTATCTCATTTTTTGCCTTTGTCCCCTGCCTTTCAATGTTTCAACCCACTTTCTGCATGTGGTATGTCTGTATGGTACTTAAAATAATAAGGTTTTCTAGAGACGTTCCAATGTCTCTTTGTTGATGATGGCCATGTGAGAGTGTCCAGGGGAATTTCTCTCTCTCTCTCTCTTTCTTTTAAAGTTTATTTATTTATCTTGAGAGTGAGGCAGAGAGAGAGGGAGAGAGAGAGGGAATCCCAAGCATGTTCTGCACTGTCAATGCAGAGTCCGACGTGGGGCTCGAACTCCTGAACTGTGAGATCATGACCTGAGCTAAAGTCAAGAGTCAGGCGCTCAACCAACTGAGCCACCCAGGTGCTGCAGCCACCATTATCTCTTACCTAGACCATTGCTGGGGAATCCTGTTAGTCTCATCCTTCTCAAGATGTAATCTTTTGTTAGCAGAGCAATGAACCAAGCTCTGATCTCCTCTACATAAGTCAGTATTACCAGTCATAGCTTTGCTAAACACAAGAAACCATGCAGGCACCAACATAACAAGGCTGTGGTGTGACAGAATTGTTCTAAACAGTTGAAGATGGGTGAAGAAAGGCTACATTTGAACACTACATTGCAAATTACAAAGAACATAGGCCCTAGGCATTCTCATGGCCATTAGTCCTATGGACTCCTGGACTGGCACTAGGTGGTCTGCCGAATTCTCTGGGTTTAAGCACCATGCATATGTGTTCAGAGGATTACTAGAAAGAAATGGACTGGGACACCAGGGTGGCTCAGTTGCTCAAGCATCTGACTCTTGGTTTCAGCTCAGGTCATGATCTGACGGTTTGTGCAATTGAGCCCTGTGTGAGGTTCTGTGCTGACAGTGTGGAGCTTGCTTGAGATTCTCTCTCCCTCTCTCTGCTCCTCACCCGCTTGTGTGCACACACCCTCTGTCTCTCAAGATAAATAAATAAACTTAAAAAAAGTACAAAGAAAGAAATGGACTACAGGAAGTAAGAAGAAAGGGAGAAAGTCAGAAAATGAAGGAATATCTGTTTGGGACCTGTTGGAAGGCTTAGGGAGCATTCATATAGAACATTTAATCCAAAATTTCTGGTGGTGAGGTACTTTTTTGCTGGTAAAATGAGTAAGAGTACATACCTCTCTCACTTAGATTCTCTCTGGCTTTGGAGCAATTGGCTAAACTTTCAGACAAAGAACTGCTTTATCATTATGATGGATCAGGTCTAAGAATCTAGGAAAAGCACTATTCACACATTTTCATGCTCATCTTTGCTATAAGCAGTGGTAAAGTTGTGGCTAACTAAATGACGATACATGGCAGGAAAAACAAACTATCCTCTGACTTTGCCTCACTTAGAGTTAGCTGGAAACTCTTTAGTATGACAAAGAATTAGATACCATTAACTTGGGCTATACTTTCAAATTTATCCACTTCCTTTCTCTGCTATCACTCCAGTTCAGTTATTCCCTTCCTCTCTCTCCTTTCCTCTGTCCCTCTCCGGCTCTCTCTCTCTTCCTTCTTCCCTCCCCCCCTCTTTCTCAGTCTCTCTCTCTCTCTCTCTCTCTCTTCTCTGTCTTTCTCTGTTTCATTATGCCTATCACAGTCCCTGGCACCAAGTGGGTAGTCAATAAATGACTGCTGAATGAATGCATAAATCAGTTTATTTTTTACAAAAGGCTATCATTATTCACAAGAAGATTACATTACATCTTAGAAGATAGATGCATGTGTAGGCACTTCACTGGCATAGTGTTTTTCAAACTTTAGTGAACACAGAATCCCCTGGAGGGATTGTTGGAACTCACCCTCTGAGTATCTGATACACTAGGTCAGGCTGTAGAATTAGTATTTTAACAACTTCTCTGGAAATGCTATGCATCACCCAAAGATGATGCTTTGAGAAGCACTGCCCTAGGAAAATCTTTCCCACCTTGGCCTTAATGCATATTCAGTTATGATGCACTATGTCTACAATCCAAAATCTGTAATACAGTTAAGATAGGAGTGACTCTAAATCATTCCTGTAAATGTGTTGAGTACTCTACCACTTTTGTTATCCAGTGTTTTCCTCAACAATTTCTTGCATTTTAAGATTATGCAAATACTGTGAAGAAAAATCTGTCTAGGAATCATAAAATTTCTTTGTAATGTTGCTCACAACGTGGCCTCTTGTTTTATTAGGGTGATATCTGTAAGGCAAAACAAAACTAAACAGTAGTCTATTCTAGTCTAGCTGAGGAATAATTTTAAAGCCAAAAATGCCATATCGTTTGGATCTGGCTTTTTCTTTGGGGGAAAATCTATATAACCTTCTTATTTAGAATATTCAGTGCATGGAGATTAATTTAAATGTAATAACACTTAATATTTCTGTGGCCCTGGGGTGCCTGGGTGGCTCAGTCGGTTGAGCAGCCGATTTCGGCTCAGGTCATGATCTCGCAGTCCGTGAGTTCGAGCCCCGCATCGGGCTCTGTGCTAACAGCTTGGAGCCTGGAACCTGTTTCGGATTCTGTGTCTCCCTCTCTCTGACCCTCCCCTGTTCATGCTCTGTCTCTCTCTGTCTCAAAAATAAATAAACGTTAAAAAAAAATAAAAAAAAATATTTCTGTGGCCCTTTATCTAAAAGAAAAATATAAAAAGATTAGATTAGTAAGATACTATTTACGAATTGAAGCTTTTCCTTTAAGCTGTTTTAAATTATGCTTAGTTTGTAAGTGGCATAAGACTCTAAATAGCTACCTAAGACCAAAGGCAAATGAAATAGTGGGGTATTAACCTGTACTCATACAAAAATATTTTATAATCATTAGTAGCCAAGGTAATTCCCAGCTGACATTTACTAGAGGAAAGGCGAAGCCTCACGTGACTTGGCTCCTGCCTCAGCTAGGCACTTTAGTACAACCTTCATTTACTTTTGAATGGGAAACTACTCCTTGTTCAGCGGGTCTCAAACTTAAACAGCATCAGTCCCTGGAGGACTTGTGGAAGCACAGATGTATGAGTCCCACCTAGATGGGGCTCCAAAGTTGGATTTCTTACATGTAGCCACGCGATGGTGGTGGTGCTGCTGGGAAAACTGAGAGCCCTGTTGTAGGCACTATATGGGTCATTGTAAGGGGTCCGGCAGATCCAAGAAGATCCTATTTATCCTACTTGTCTATGGCTAAGAAGAGAATGAAGGTAATTTGTCTGGAAACCTGGAAGTTTGTTATTCCAAGAAGTTGTTTTATTCTTCCAGAAGCAAACCTAAATAAAGAATCTTTCAGATCCCCGTGTCTGCCAAGTACCCGTCTGACTTCTTGAAGTTGTGCTTTGATCAGTATGTGCACCTTCCGTACAAAGGAGAGAGTTGTCTTTATATTGTGGCAAAAGGGTAATTGTTCTAATCTCATTAAATCCATTGCTTATAACATTTCAAGGTATTTCTTCTTGTTACAAACTTACAGTTTTATTTTTATGTGTGAGAAATTGTATACTGACATAAACAAATCATAAAGAGAATTTTGGACTGGGAGATTTATTGTGACAAGCAGATCATTTCAGTACATTTTTGGTCCCTCGTTCGTTGGTAAATGGTCTTAGGGCTAAGAAGTTAGTTGACTTAAGTGTATTGAGATAAGTGTAAGCTTATCTTAGGACAAAGGCCAAATGGAAAAGCTTATTTCAGTTAAGAAACAAGAAAATTAAGGAAACAACAACAATGAAATTTTCAATGCTTAATTGGTGTCAAAAGCTCTCTAAACTTGAAGTCTGCCCACAGTTTTACTTTGTTGTGATAGTCAGCAACTTCAGCACCACTTTAATTATTTTCATTATTAGTGGCCTAGATCTCAGGTAGTCCTTTCCTAAATAAAATGTTCCTTGTGGGTATCTTAAAATTGTCTCTGGCTAATTCTTCTCTTTGACATTATTTAGTGTAAACAGCACTTAGTGAAATTTTTAGCGTACATGGGTGTCACATTTCTGCCCAGTCGGTGGATGGACAGGCAGCTGTCTCCGTACAAGGAAGGACTGAAGAAAGGTGTCAGCTGGGAGACTGTCCAAAGAACGCGTCGATCCCCTTCAGGCTTTATCCTGTTAGAGCTTGTACTGGCTCAGGCATATTCATGAACAATCCATGACTTGCCATGGTTTAGTTTTTCCTTAGTTTATTATAGTAATGTTTTTTAAAGTTACATTTCTGTTACTTGCAGAAAGTCATGTATCTATGATAAGATATATGTATGTACATATATATATTTTTTTCTGAATATAGACAAATAGGTAGATAGATAGATATAGAAAATATGTATCTTTCCTTTCCCTGGATGTATAGGCTTACTTCTGTTCCTTTGATAGCCACAGTGATTGTGATTTGTTGGATTTCTGTAGGATTTGTTGTTGTTTTGCTTTCCATTCTCCAGTTTGGAATCTTTATAAGTACTGATATAGTTGCAGTTTTTACAGAATCTACAAGTTTATTTCCTGAGGTTAAAAAGTATATTTGGTGGCTGGTTAGTTAAGGAGAGTAAGACAAGTTTGGAACTCCAGAGAAGAAAAGACAGGGTCTTAGGAAATCATATTTTAGCTTGTCTTTCCCTCATTAAAAAAGTATCTGTAATGCTATGCATATATTATTTTTAGTGCTCTACCTATGTGAAATACATGATCAGATTTATTAATTTCATAGAGTAAAATAAAGTTTAAATAGTGAAATTATTTCTAGCATAAGCCCAACAGGAAAATTAATTATAGATCATTATGTTTCTAGGAAACTAGGGAACTTAGGTGTTTTTGTCTTTTCTAAATTTTAATTTAAAATTTTTATTTATTATTATTACTTTTTTGTAGCTTTTCATTCAGTCCCACGAAGTCTTTAGGCAACGGAACGTGTTATTTTGACAGTCGAAAAAGAGCCCTGTAGATTGCCTGTCTAGCCAAAAGACACCGTGGTTTCCTCGTCCTCTAAGGAAAATGCATGTTTGTGCTCCTGTTAATCTTTTTCAAGGTATCTGGTTATCTGATGACTGAAAGTCATATTGACTAGCTTCTTCTGGACCAGAGATTTTCCTGAAATTTCCAGAAAATTGTTCCTACTCTTCTTTTTATGTTAACTAACAACATTGTTTCAAAAAATATTTCCATAATTTTTTTCCATTCCCACTTTATGAAGATTGAGTCAAAGATGTAACTAACTGCCCCTGAAACTGGTGTTGAGCCCAAGACATACTTCGGTTTTATGCTACCTGTTTCTATTTTCTTCTTCTTTTTTTATTTGCAAAACATCCAAAGGAGTACTTTTCAAAAATATTAGCATTGTCAGTCAGAGAAAAGGAATTGAATATGATGGATTCCTCTTCTGTCTCTGAACAAACACACAAAGTTTGGGTGTCCGTAATTACCCTTATGAAATGCCTGAGGTTAACAGCACAGTGATTTCTGCAAACAAGAGAAAAAAAGATTCTTACTCTTAGCTAGAGGGAGTTTCTTTAAACCTCACCCAGAGAACTTACCCAAGAGCCCAGCTGGCTAGATTATAGAGAATGTGATTTAAAAGTAAAGTTTTCTTCTTTCCTGAAAAAAAAGAAAAACTACTTATAGAAATTCAGCTAATAACCTGCGCTAAAGCAATCAGTCAGCTAGGCAGGAGCCTCACAGTTTTTTTTTTTTTTCTTCTTTCAGCTAAGGATAAGAAAATAAGTTGTAGAGATGTTATAAAATTTTAAATGAATCATATGATTTATATTGAAATAAAGCCTGGATATTCCTACTTTGTATATATAATTTTGTCTTATCAGATCATTTTGGATTCTTTTTCTTCAGTTATTATAATGATAGGTGGTTCACTGCCATAAAACTGTTGTTTTCAGACTATTTGCCAGTCTAGAACAATCTCTTTTTGGGTCCATGGAAGCAATAAGAGGAAATTCAAAGAAGACAGATCCTTTTGTCTCCAGGGTAATAGATGCCAGGACTCAACATGTTTCAGTGGGAAGTTTGAGTAGCTTGTCTATAAAGTTGTGAAATTTGCTTCCAGTTCCCCCTGTGTATGGTGGCATTTCCTTCCTAGAATACCAGTGATCATTTCTTCACTTTTTCTGATTGATTGATTGATTGATTGATGGCTCTGAGCTAGTTATCACCACACAAAGGAGAGAACAGCTTGTCTTAAGTGCTACTGATAAATTTATTTCTCTTTTAACACTCCTTTGAAAGAAGCATGAAGATGAGCTTTTGAAAATGACAAATGCTAGCAGTGTGGTCATCTGTGATCACTTGTCCTGCTTTTTGTGATTCTGAACTCACTCTCTTTACTCTTTGGTTGCCAGAGATATGGAAATGCCTTCCTGAGTACCTCCATGTTGGACTAGTTTTCATTGTTAACACTTGTTCAGCTGATTTTTTAGAGCAACTTTTGAACAAATTTGGAAAATTAGAATCTTTGAATTACAATTTAAATAATGTTATTTTAATAGAGCTTATTGTTATTGTTATCATTTTGATGTATATATCTGGAACATTCCAATAGACTGAATTTGGAATGGAAAGCCATCATATCACAAAGAATTTAAGAGTTAAGAGTTTTCAACCAGTGGGAAGTAATGGTTGAGAAGCAGGAAGAACTAATGAGGTGATGGCATTGCTGACTATGACTCCCGGTACAGAGCAAACACAAAACCAAACTCTTGGAAAGCCACTGCGTTAAAAACAATAACAGGGGTGCCTGGGTGGCTCAGTCAGTTAGGCATCCGACTCTTGGTTTCAGCTCAGGTCATGGTCTCATGGTTTTGTGAGTTTGAGCCCTGCATGGGGCTCTGTGCTGGTAGTGTGGAGCCTGCATTGGATTCTCTCTCTCCCTCTCTCTCTGCTCCTCTTCCCACTCATGCTATCTCTGTCTCTCTCAAAAATAAATAAAACTTAAAAAAATAACAGACTTCCTTGGCCCGAGAAAATTATGAAAATTAGTATATTATATATGAAATAGCATCCTTATTGTTCCTTGTTCACACAAATAATCAGCGCTGTGCTTATTAAAGTTCATATCATGTTTGTGTGTGTGTGTGTGTGTGTGTGTGTGTGTGTAGGACAAAGAGCTCTGAGAATGACCTTCTGAATATCAAGTACTAAAGTTTTGCAGCCCAGATTAAAGGACCAAAGGCAGCTGGTGTTCTAACCATTTGGAGTACCCCTGCCCCACGCCGACCAATCCTTTTCTTTTTTTGGTTATGTTTAAAACGACTCTGTTTACTCAACAGCCTTCCACATCAGTGTATAGTCTTCCCCTAGGCAGTCACCGATCTATTCACCTGGATGTGCCCTAGTGTCACGCAGCCAGACCACTACCATGCCTTGTCCACAGAAACTGTGGAATAATTACACACTGAATTAAAGTCTTTGTGCCTAATCTATTTATAGAGAACAGAAGTAAGCGATGACAATTCATCAAAGCCAAGTAGCCAGTGAAGGGTTTGATCTTATTCACTTATTTACAGTTGATTAATAAATACTTCAAAACACATGTGGTCATCATATGCAGAAACATCTAAATTTGCAGTGACTTAGCTAGTTTTTTAACTTCAATCAGGATGAAGCATATTCCTGACAATTCTTCTGCAGCTGTGGAACAGAGAAAGTAATGGCATTTATTTCTGTATAGTACAAAAATCTAACTTGTGATCTAAGATTTTCATTATTACAGTGAAGGAAATTGCTGAAGAGAATGTAGCCAAGGCCTTCCTAGTAGGCAACAGCCTTTTCTCTTTTTCTATATCTTATACCACTTGCTTTATTAATACTCACATTAAACCCACATATATGTACATTTTTTTAAGTAGGCTTTGCTCCCACTGTGGAGTCCAACTCAGGGCTTGAACTCATGACCCTGAGATACAAGACCTGAGCTGAGATCAAGAGTCAGACACTTAACAGACTGAGCCGCCGAAGCGCCCCTGTATATACATTTTTGATGTCAGGTTTTTGTGATACTTTAGTGCATTACTGGGTTATCAACTCCGTAAGGGCATGCACCATAAATTATGCATCATTGTATTTTATGCAGCATCTATTGGAATGCTTTGCACATAGCAGTTTCTTGCATATTCAGTGACTAAAAACGTATTTTCCATGGGAAGATCTGTTCATTAGAAGCAGCACTGGAGAGAAGTTAAAGATTATGGACTCTAGAATTAGATCACTGCCTGGTTGGATTCCTGGTTTGATCACCTTTTATGCTTGTAACCTTGAGTGAATCACAAAACCTCTTCTAAGCCTCATGAACTTATAAGGAGTAAAGGGCACAATGCAGGTAAGTATTAGAGCAGTGCCTGTCTCATAGTTAGTGCATCCTGTATGTTAGTTTTTGTTCTGCATTTCCTACTGTAAATCTTGCCTTCTGGCTAAATGTGTTACAATGATAGAATTTTATGAAACTCTGGGATGTTAACTTTCTTCTAGATTTCCATAACAACAATGTGAAACTTTGGATACCTTTTATATTCATGTCAATATTACAGTAGAACAGATGCTCTTATCTATGTATGCTCTTTTTTTTTAAGTTTATTTATTTTGAGAGAGAGAGAGAGAGAGAGAGGAGAGAGAAAGGGAACACAGGAACACCAGAAGGGGAGGGGCAGAGAGAGAGGGAGATAGAGAATCCCAAATAGGCTCTGTCCTGTCATGCAGAGCCTGGGTGGGGCTCTTGAACCCTGAGGTCATGACCTGAGCCGAAACCAAGAGTCAAATGCTTAACTGACTGAGCCCAGGCATCCCAATGTATGGTCTTTTGATTCTTCTCTACTTGATATTACTTTTCATTTGGTGTGGTGGAGTTCGAGAAGAATTAAAATTTTGTTTATCATTTAGATATTCTGGTAGTATTTTAATGTCACCATTTTTAATTAAAGAAGTGTCAAAATCTTGTCTACAGTGCATACTGACAAATACCAGAGGGATTTTGCTGGTTCTCAGTGTTATAGCTAGGGAATAGAGTATGCCCAAGTGAAGCTATGTCAATCATTTCTTTTTTTTTGAAGTTCTTGAGGAAGGTATGCACATAAGGAATAATGACAAACAAGATGTCAAGGGCTGTTTTACATCTGCTGGCCAGCAGTCTGGTCCTCCAAAGCTGAGCTCTCTGTTCAGTTCTGTCAGAGGATCTGCTTCACATTCATGACCCTACCGGTCTTCTCTTTGTCATTTAGCTTGTGCAACTTCTCACTTAGCTACTGAGTCTACATCTGTGAGACCTTCGAGGGACCAAGTCTCTATGTGAGAAGGAAGAGAAAATGAGAAGGCATGGCCTTGAGAGGCCTTGGCAATGTTTACCAACCCCACTCTCAGGACACCTGTGGGTTTCTGTCCACCAGTGAATGCAGTGAAACAGTGTCCTAGATGTGACCAACCAGATTTGTTTTTCCTCTTCTGAGGCAGGGGAAGGGACATGGGAAAAGAAGAAAGACATCTCTGGTTAAGAAGAGAAAAGGCAAAGTTTCCTCCCAGTAGAGGCTGAAACACGTGTTCTCCCAAAGAGATAAATCCTGGCTTTAGACGTGCAATAGTTTAATACATGGAGGTTTGCATCATTACTGTTATGTAATGGCCAAAACAAGTGCACGCACTTTACAGAAATTGTCAAGAATTAAACCCCCTTTTTAATTTTGATATCTAAATACTCTTAATATTGTCCTTACTTGTACATTTATTTTCTTTGCTGTTAATTTGTATAGTACTGAAGTCCTCTGTCAACAGAAAATACTTTAATAATCTTAGGTTATTAAAAATAGCTTTATATATTTTTAAATACATCCTGCATGTTTCTAAAGTGAGGATTTTTATGTGTCTGTAAAAACTCTGATAACGAAAACATTTCTCAAATTTTGGTCATTGCCTTTCTAATTCATTTGTTTATTTTTAAATTTTGTTTATTTTAAAGGCACTAGAAACTAGATTTATTTAATTGTGACTCTGAATCCTTTAGTTTGTATCTATGGAATCCCTAGCTTTGTAGTAGCTGATAATTAGAGGAAAATTTAATATTAACTAAGTGGAGGTAGTTTTAATAAATATTATTTCTTGTTCTTAGTGTGAAAATGTGGATTTCATTGTTCTATATATACATTTTAATATATGAATATGATAATAGGTGATTATTAATTCTCAGTTAAGAAATTTGCGATATCTTGGGCTTTTTATGTAACATAATGGAGGGATAGTGATTTTGTTGGTGGTAATAGCAAAAAACAACAACAAAAGAGCTCAGAGGACAGATGATTGTAGAAGGAAAATACCATTTATTTTACCAACTGCCAGGTGACAAATTGATCAAATTTTGCATGTTATCTTATTTAACTCTGACACTAACCCTGTACTATTGATATACATGAAAAGGAAAAAATATGGCTTATACAGAGGATGAATAGTTTGCTCAAGAGCATTCCTTGAATAAGGTGGTACAGAATGAATTTTAACTCAAGGTTTTCAGGCTTCAAAGATATATAGATATAGATCTAGATATAGATATAAATATAGATATAGATATATAGTATTTACTCTGTGCTTAAAGATGTATCACTAATGTGACTTATGCAGTGGGACTTTTCTTCCCATGAGATGGGAATCTTTGTACTATCACGTAAGGAAATGTGGACTGGCCAACTGGAAGAGGAGACCATGGGGAAGGAAAGACCTCCAGTGTTCTCACCAAGCTATCACAACCATTCCAGTTGAAGTCCCAAATATGTCAGTGAGACCATTCTGTGCTATTGAAGTTAGACCAAAACACCAACCCACCCAATGTAAAAAGTTATGGGAAATACAGGGAAAGAATTATTCATTATTGTTTTAGGTAATTAAGTTTTAGGATGATTTGTTAGGTAGTAGAAACTGACTGATACACATGAAGTAGTTTTTAAATGAAAAGTGTGAGCTAAGTTACAAAGAATGTTTTAGAATTCTTAATTGGAAAGAATTGGAACAATGTGATAAAGTGAAAAAGGAGTGTTAGCCTCAAATTCAAAGACAGCAACCTAAACAGTACATAGTATGTGTCTTGTACTGTGCTAATTTATTTTTTAACATACACGATCACTTTTAGTTCTTACCACTATCTCATGGGGTGGATGTTATTTATCTCTATTTTACAGATGACTAAACCAAGATTCAGAATAGTTAAACAACTTATCCAAGGTCATGACACTTAATAAGTAGCATTGCCAGGGTTTGAAATCTCATGGGGCTATTTGAAAGTCTTCTATTTAGCTTTCAAGAAGCCTTAAGATAGAAGTCATGGAAGAGTGGAAGAAGTGATATGAACAGAGGAAGTTCACAGGCAGATTTGCTTGGCTAAAGCTGTCCACTCAAATTATGAGAACCTGTCATTTTCTGATAGGGTAGCCTTACCTCTTTGTTAAAAATGATGGATTGGTAGGAAATATCCTGTGGTAAAGTTCAAGAAGATTATAGGATTAGGTGAGAAAGGGGAAAAAAGTTAAATGGAGAAGGAAAGTAAATGAGAGAAGAATATTGAAAAAAAATCCATGTGACAATTCTTGGCTGGGTCTAGTAGCCAGCCTAAGAAGTGAAGAGGCATATGAAATATGTTTGTGACAGTCTGAACCCAGGATTTAAGAGAGGAGAGAGCCATGGTTGGCAGATAATTTAAAAAATGAAGAATCTCAGCCTTATTCTTACAGCAGTCTCTTCA
Source organism: Neofelis nebulosa (assembly GCF_028018385.1). Taxonomy (NCBI): domain Eukaryota; kingdom Metazoa; phylum Chordata; class Mammalia; order Carnivora; family Felidae; genus Neofelis; species Neofelis nebulosa. Next base: position 72,726,215 of record NC_080782.1, read on the forward strand.
TCAGCCTGGATACCTTGTCTTGGGCCATTTATATTCTCCTTGTGCCTGATAGACTTAAACTAATTTTGACTAGCTTATTATGAGCAGATGTTCATGTCATATATTAGCTATGATAAATTCACTTTTTCCCTCTTTCTCTTCTGTTTTAGATGAATTGAAAACAGTATTGACAAGGTTTAACTTAAGTTTATAGCATACAAACTGCTACAATTTTGCAGAAGGTATTATTTGAATTACACAGTTAAGAGGCATCAGTGGTATAAGCATCTCAAATCAAACCTCGCTCACAGGAGGAAATAAAACCATCAGGAGCCACATCTTTGAATCATGAGTATCTTAATGTGCGTGTAATGGCAGCGACCTTCTCCACTGAACAACGTATGTGTAGATCTTTTCTTAACCAAAGAGTAATATGGCATAAACAAATTAAAAGTGGTGTCACATGACTTCACAATCAAGTAACCAGAATATAATTAGTTTGATTTCATGTGGAAAGCAAATTCATTATTGCCAAGACAGTGATTCAGTGCTCTATGCTAAATGAACTAGATGTGGATGTTTAACAGTCAATTTGCACTGTGTGTTTCTGTTAAAAAAAATTAAACTATAGTTATAAGAAAACTCTTTAAGATTTTAAAACTGAATGGGAAACCTTGGTATAAGACCAAATAAATAGAAGTGTTTTGTAGTTATAGCAAGAATTAGCAGAACACTTATTCCATGGAAAGTAACCCCGTCTCTGGAGTAGATTTATGTCTGTCATCCCTGTTTCACAATCTTCTTTGCTACATTTAAGATACTAATGATTTGGAGACCATGTGGAATAACTTAATGAACTACACATGTTTAATGGAAACACTTTCATTACCAGTCTTAATCTATTTCAGAATCTCTTATAGAAACTCTCTACTATCAAAACATTTTCCATGAAAATATATTGAAAAATCCAATAAAACTCCAGATATATATTTTGCCTTTACAGAACATAACAATAAAATTTATTAACTTTGTGTAAGTCTTTACATTGTTTTTGTTTGTTTGTTTGTTTGTTTGTTTGTTTGTTTTAAGTAGACTTCATGGCCAGCGCAGAGCCCAACACAGGGTTTGAACTCAAGACTCTGAGATCAAGACATAAGCTGAGATCCAGAGTCTGACACTGAACTAACTGAGCCACTCAGGTGACCCAACTCTTCACATTTTTATTATGCTTCCATCCATGGGGTTCATTTGCTCTTCATTATATTGGCATGGCCTAGGTAGGACAGATGAGATTGCACCCATTTTACATATGAGGTGGCTGAGACTCAGAGACATAAAGTCCCCTAATTATGGTCACTCTGCCATCAAGAAATGAAAAGAGGAATAGAAGACAAATTCTCTAATTTTGAGAGAAGATCTCTTTACAAATTTTTATACTGTTTGTTCTCTGTAGTACTAAATATGTTTTCTACTCATCTAAGTAAAAGTTACCTAAAGCATCTAAAAGAAAGAGTTATCTAAAAGAAGCATCTAAAAGTCTTTCGGAGACTGACAATGATTAAGAATAGTTTAAAGCAAGAAATTTATATATTTCCAGAAATGTAGCTAAACCTATAGCTTTAATTCCAAGCATATACCGCAGCATCTTTGGAAAACAATTCCTATGTAAATTTGATTCTCATTTTCAAAAATTATAGGTTCTAGGAATTTGGGGGTTTGTTTACTCAGGGCAAAGCCAAATGTATAGATAGATCTTCAAGATAGGACTGTAAATCTTGTGAGAAAAGCCTTTTCTATCACATTCCCATCAGTTAGATATTTTAGAGAAGATAAATAAAACATAATCTATGGCTAACAATAACTTTGAACTGGGAAAGAAGCCATATTTCATGTTAAGTAATTTAGGTGATTTGAATTTGAAGACACAATAAAATAAAAACAACAAATACTGGGGCAGTTGGACTAGCAGGCACTGAGTATTAATCTTCTCAGGTTTTTCCAGGGTATTATTGGTGTGATTCCCATTGATTTTAATAGAAGTCCCATGTAGAAGTAAGAATTCTATAAACATTGATAGTGAACTATAATAACATTATAGTTCTGTCAACTGAATAAAATATGCTTGATTATGTTTGACTTAAATTCAGAAAAACACATGCTGAAGAAAACACTAACTGAAATTGTTCTCTGACAGTGTTCCTTTATACGGTCACTAAGAGTTGATATTAATATAGTTTGAATAAAAAGTCTAGGAGAGTATTTGAGACAATTACATAGAAGTAGGTATAATATTTTTGAGGATTCCCCAACATTTATAAAAATGCACACAGTCTAGATATAATGTGACTTACCATAAGATATTAACATTTGTTTTTCTTTTGTGTTCTATAATAAATTATATTGAGTTTAATTTAAATCTAGAAAAAATTTCAAAATACAAATTACCAGGTCACAACCCAGACATGCTGAATTAGAATTTCCAGAGGTGACACTGGGAGATTTTTATTTAAAAAAATTGCTGGGAAAAAAAGAATTGGGATTCTCCTAATTAGCTTGTTTTGGGGGTTCATTGAAGCTAATTTACTAGTAATTTTCTATTCCTGCTCTTGGATCCCTCCCTATTTTTTCCCCTAGACTTTCAGAAATTACCATTTCGAGACCCCATTTTCACTGATAATTCCTATTCCTCTTTGTTCCCCTACATTTTGCTAGGAGCCTGCAGGGTCTTAAGTTTTCTTTAAATATCCACTTCCTGCTTGACCATTCTCACTTTCATTCTGTCTCCTTCTCATCTCACTTTCATTAGCAACATTGAGTTTTCCAACTGGCCTTACAAGAACCATTCAGACTTCCTGCTTTCCTATAGACATTGTAACTTGAGTGTACTCATACAACTAGAGGCAAAAAAACTGGCAAGGGCCAATGTCAAATTTTTGGAAACTATTCCTAAGTGAATAAAAATATGTATAACGATTCATTTACTCATCCATGTGTCCCACAAATGTTTCTGGGCTTATATGCTGTATCTTGGTGTTGTGCTACATTCTGGGAATTCACTGATGAACTTAACTCCTGCTCTCATGGGAATGCTATTCTAATGGAAAAGACAAAAATACTTAATTAAGCAAACAAATAATTTGAGAGAGTGGTAAGTGCTTTGAAAAAATATGTAGCAACATAAGATGTTTATCTCAGCACAATTAAAATGACTAATAATTTTTAAAAGTTGGACTAAAATATAATCAACCTGAGGGACATCATTCAATCATTTATAATTTGCTATTATCAAGACTTCTCCACTAAAGGTAGATAATACTTATGATGCAATATTTAGTGAAAAATATAGGATAAAGGTGTATCATTATGTCTCTGTAAAGCATGTAGAGAAGAAATCAACATTGGAAGAAAATCCATTTTTTAGATCATGTAATTTTTATGATTACAATGTTACTTTGTATTTATTCATTAAAAAGCATGGAATGTGAAAAAATAGAGATTATTTGATGTCCTGTTAAGCAAGGAGTTCTATTACCTGGTTTACCTCTCCACTACTGCACTTGATTTTTCTTCCTTCCTTCCTTCCTTCCTTCCTTCCTTCCTTCCTTCCTTCCTTCCTTCCTTCCTTCCTTCCTCCTTTTCTTTTTTCTTTTCTTTTCTCTTTCTTTCTTTCTTTCTTTCTTTCTTTTTGATTTTTTTTTAAATGGTAAAAGTGAGGCTTTAAGGTATATTTTGAGCCATCAAAGAAAAGATGATACTTTACTTCACCCTAATTTCTGTGCAAAGTATATTTTATTGTGGTTTAATTTTTCATAATCACTGATATATACATGGAATTAAGTAGGATAATAATCTATTAACCAGAATATATGATCAACCAGAACACATCATTTCCTGATATCCTAGATAAGATCAAAATGAATAAATTAAACCTCAACTCCAAACTGCTTTTTGTTACTTCTCAATTTCTTAGAAGATGTTGGTTCCCAAATTAGAATCCTGCAAAGTTATCCTGAGAGCATAGAGATTTGTTTCTTCATTTCACTTCCAAGTTATTGAGTGCCTATTCTTCTCCTGTTACTGGATTTTGGGGACAGAGAATTGCTAATAGATCTTTTGTGTGTGTGTGTGACTGATACTAGTAGTTCAAAACATATAGTATTCATTAAAAATAAAATAAAATAAAATAAATAAAATAAAAGGGTGCCTCGGTGGCTCAGTTGGTTAAGCCTCCGACTTCAGCTCAGGTCATGATCTCAGTTTGTGAGTTGGAGTCCCATGTCGGGTTCTGTGCTGACAGCTCAGAGCCTGGAGCCTGCTTCAGATTCTGTGTCTCCCTCTCTGTCTGCCCCTTCCCCGCTCATGCTCTGTCTCTCTCTCTCTCTCTCTCTCTCAAAAATAAATAAACATTAAAAAATATTCAAAACATAAAATATTTGTGCAAGACTATCATATCAATGATTATAAGATGTATTGTTGAATTAAATACAGGTACAGAAAAAGAAATAATGATGTTAAATATGGGTAATGAAATTTTTAGTTACATCTCAAATAAAACAAATTAAAATGTTAAATATGCGTCAGGATCAAAGGTATATGGTACATTTTCTGGAGTGGTTCACAAATTTATCTGTAGGTGACTCAACTATAATAAAATTCCTGGACTGATCCAGGAATTTGATTCAGCACAGATCCTGGACTGATACTTGGAAGCAGCTGCGGCAGACAGCAGATTCCTAAATGGGGATGTATTCTATTTGGATATAGATTTTTCATCAATGTGTGGTGAAATTACAAAAGAAAATAGCAAACTTTTCTCAACAAGAAATTATTATAATTTAGAGAATAAAATGTCCTTTCTTTATGAACTGATGATTATTGTTATGTAAGCTTTCTGTATTTGCTTTAATGTGCTTGGCAAGGTAAAATACTAGTAATTTTATGGCGGCCTCCCAAAGAATTTTGGAAAGTTCTTGAATTTATGAAATTCAATGAGTATAAATGCTCTGGTGGGAATAAAGGTAGACTTACTATCAAAAGGACTGGGACCAGTTTTGCTCTGTCAATAGCTCTGTGTTCTTGAATACGTCCGAGTCTCCATTCCTTCATTTGTAAAATAGCTTCACTCCACAGTGCATAAGCAATACTACATCAATGACGCAGTATTTGTCTTTCCACATACGTTCCTGCTCTGCAACTGGCACTGTTTAATTTAGGTGATTGTGTTTGGTCAACTATATTGTTTAATTCCAGTTAATTAGCCACTCCAGGCTAACTTCCCTTGAAACCTTAAAGTTCCATTTGTACCCTGATAGAATCCTCAAGACACTTTCATAATCCTTTTGCAACAATCCTACACCATATGATACTAACTTAGCATTTCCTTATGTCATCTGAACCTCTCTTAACAATCCTTATTCCAGCATTAAAAAATTTCCTGAGCACACGGTGCTTAAGCTTTTTCTTTCCTCTTTGGGTGTATACATGGAGGCTTTTCCATAAGAGATATCGGCCACCCTAACTGTCTGGGATGATACACTTTGACCTGGGCATAGGGTTTATGCTATCCAGTTTAGATTGAATTCATGTGGTATCTCGTGTTGTTCATTGCTGTAATGGTTACTTTGTTTGGAAATTGATGCTGTCTGTCCTTCAATTCTTTGAGTGACACAAAAACATGGCACCCTGAGTGCCAATGAGCATGGATTATAGAATGAAAATGAGGTACAGAAACCATAAGTTCTCCAGCCTGCAAATCATCATTAGATCATTAAGAATCCAGGACCCTGAGGAAACATGAAGAGAAACAACCCTTGAAAACTGAAGAAGGAGCAGTAATTACCTCTCTATATTAAGAATCACAAGGCTCTCACTATAGGAAATGTTAGAATGGAAGATAAAAATTGGTGAGTTGAATATTATTTTTATTAGAATAAATTTTCAGGTGGAATGTCAATTTATTTTTGAATCTGCAATCTTGCCAAATCTAAATCTCTCATATATAGTACTTTTAAATTTGATCTCTTGGCTTGTCAAGAATTTTCATACTACTCTTCTAAAATAAGATATCTACCTAATAATGGAAGCATTTATCTCAAAATACAGCATTTAAATTACTACTTTGAATGACTGCTGAAATTAATCTAACCTCAAGTTTATATACCTTTATAATTTTTTTTTATTTTGACAACATGGTTTCATAAGCTATGATTAGTTCAGGGATTTTGTGGGTGTAATGTACAAGATAAGCAGGTTGAAAAGTTTTTTTGACTTATCAAAGCCACATTTTGTGAAGTAAGGAAATGCAGCTTTCTTGACTGGCATCTCCATAATTATTTGCACAATTTTTAGAGCTATTTGACAATTTCCCATTTGTCTTTAAAATAAGAGATCTATAGGGAGAACAGCCCCAGACCTTTAAGGCATTTTAAAAATCTTCCATGAACAAACAGTATTTAAGGCCAGAGGGGGAAAATTGACACCTTTTGGATTTTTAGGTCATATCATAATTCTACGATGCCAGATCCACTGAAATTTTGGCTCTAAGGGACATTTTGACATCATTCTTAGTCTCTTTGAATTAACATTTAAATATTTATGCAATTTTTCAGTCTAGAAGAGGAACTGTAAGACTTCCCTGAATGAGAGGTTAAGCAAAGGTTATGATGTTACAAATTAGAACTAAATAGGACACTGAAACTGAGAAACTGGAATCCTGTTAGTTAGACTAATAATGAATCAAGTCAATGAGACAAAGGGTCCCTCAAGGTGAGGTTTGCTAGAGTCTGAATATAAATGGCCATATTATTATTAATGCATCCATTCATGAAAATACTGTAATACTAGTTTATGCCATAGAGAAGACAAAGTATGGGCTAGCGTGAAGGTATGGATAAAGGAGAAGTATTCTTCTTAATTTGAAGAAAGTTTAATAAAGAGACAAATTAAGTTTGCCAAATTTGTAATTTGCATTTTTTTTTGACTTCCAACGGAGCATTCCTATTGGTTCATCTTAAAATAAAGCATTAAAACAAGCTTAATTTCTAGGATCCATCTGAAGCATTCAGTTGTAACATCCTTTTACATAAACGATTTTTATTCTCCTGGTCCTTTTCTGCCCATATACTTGGAGGGATTGAAATAATGTAAAAATTACAATGATATTTTTGTTCTCCTACCCAAAGTTTTTATCCCTACTTTTAAGTATAAGTGAAAACGGACTTTTTCTGGCCTGTAATTTTGAAGACACTTCAGAATTATATACAAGGAAACTTGAACATTTCACAAATTAAATCTGTCTTAATCATTTTGCTTCATCTTTATATTTGAAAGATTATTTCTGTGTAATTAGTTTTTGTAGAAATGACATCCTCTGATCAAAGGTTTTGGAAGTTAAAGGTCTTCTACTAAGTTTGGAGCTGAAGAAAAGAGCTGGCAGTTGAAAAGATCAACTTCACCTTAAGTTTACTGAATGAAATGATTTTATATGAAGCTGAAAATAAAAACAAACCTGCTTTGCCCCCAAATTTGGTTATCTTTCTCTGCAAGGCTATAAGAAGTCATACTGTGCTGAGAATGATATTGTTGCAGTAACATTTAATGTTGTTTATTGAAACTTGAAGTTTAAAAATTGAATTAGATTCACATTGTTCTGCTTTAGCGAACTTTATCTGGAATGTGATGCCAATAAAATTTCTACAAATACTCATTTATATTTTCTGATGTTTTAGTGGATAAGCCTGGACACACATTAATTTTAATATAGTACGTATCAAGTTGTTTGTCTCACTCTTTCCAAAACAGAAGAATTTAGATATATTTAGCACCAAGGAGAAGGTGCATATGAATGAGCATTGTAGCTGAGTTAAGCACTGTAAATAACCATCTATTTATTTTGTACTATTTTTGAACCTGGTTCTGTATCAAGTTACGGGAATATAACACGTGCTAAACAGATGAAGTTTCTGCCTTCGTGGAACATACTGTCTAATATTATTGGAAACTTTATTAGTAATAAATAACTTGTTCTGAAGTCAGTCAAAAATGTTGCAAAATCTTTTACAATCAAGGATCTTGTTAATTCTGCCTCTCCAATGTCCTGCTCAAAGTCCTTATATTTTGAAAGACCTGCTGATAATTCAGGCTCTACATATAAATAACATTTCCCATTTGAAAACTCGCAAAATATAGATGCCGGTGACAATCAAATTTTCAATCACATTATCATAACCATTTTCATATAGTGAATTAAAATTGATGAAGCATTTTCTTGAGTAAATATGCTTTAAGCACTCTGGAATTGTTCATAAATTCTGGGGAATTGCCCGGAGTGAACACCATGCAATAACAAAGTGTACCTTCTTAGGTTCTTTGTTGCATTGGCTCTGGGGTTTATTAGTCAATGCACTTAAAACTGTCAGAACATTATGGTTTCTCAATTCCCTTCACTCCTTAGCCTCCTCATGATGGTTTTTGATTCAGGCACTCTACACATAATTCAAGGGCATAATCCAATGTAGAAGAATATTTACAGTCCCACTCTTTTATAACCTCACTTCAGATTGTGATCAATTTGACAATCCCTAACCCTTTGAAAACCCCTCTTCGTTTGAATCGTATAGAATCATTTTCTTCCATTTTTTTCCTCCTCTTCCTTATGTTCTTTGATCAATCCTTATTCATTTTTCTTTTCTTTTTTTTAATGTTTATTTATTTTGAGAGAGAGAGAGAGAGAGAGCGAGCACGAGCGGGGAAGGGCAGAGAGAGAACGAGACAGAATCTGAAGCAGGCTCCAGGCTTTCAGCTGACAGCACAGAGCCCGACACAGGGATGAACTCACGAGCCAAGAGATCATGACCTGAGCTGAAGTCGGAGGCTTAACCGACTGAACCACCAGGCACCCCAATCCTTATTCCTTTTTTCTTATGTATAAATGATTTTTCCCCCCAAAAATTCACCTTTGATCTACTTCTATTCACAACTTGCATGCTCTTGTTAGTAACTTTCATTTGCACTTATGATGTCAAATGCAATTTACAACTTCAGAGAACTCACATACCCACATTTGCTATCCTCCTGTTTCCAGACCCATATCCCCCATTTTTTGCTGGATATGTTCATCTTGATATTTTGTAGGAGCTTATCTATAGCTAAACTCTCCTGCAGTTAACCTCCCTATGTCCCCCAAACATATCCAAACACATACATAGACAATCAAAATGTTTCTCTTATGTACTTTAAATCTTTCCTATAGGAATTAGTATTAAATTGTATTGATGTGCACCTTTGCTAACTTCCCAGACCAGTTCATCACAAAATTCAGTCTGAAGTATATTTTGTACCTTCCATTTCCTCTAATTTAGTTAATCTCATTCCATCCTACAGTTCACACACATTTCTTGAGCTCTGTATTAGTTTTCTAGGGCTGCCATAACAGTGTTCCACAAACTGGTTGGCTTAAATAACAGAAACCTATTGTCTCACAATTCTGGAGGCTGGAAATTTGAAATCAAGGTATTGGAAAAGGTACTTTTTTTCTGGGACATGTGAGGACCTCTTCTTATGTTTCTCTTCACATCATCTCCCATGTGTCTGTTGCTATATCTAAACATTTTTTTTATAAAGAAAATAGTCATATTGGATTAAAAAATTAGAATGTCATTAGGCTCACCCTAATTACTTCATTTTAGCTTGGTCACCTCTGTAAAGACCCTTTCTCCAAATCAGGTCATATTCTGAGGAATTGTGAGTTAGAACTCCAATGCACACTTTTTGGGATGACACAATTCAACACATGAAAAACTCCTACCATGTGCCAGGCACTGTTCTAGACACTGAGAACACCATGCAGAGGGAGAGGTCTCTATCTCATGGGGCTTAAAAACTAAGAGTAGGAAACAAATGACAAATTGTCCTTATAAGTGAACAATATAATTTAACCTAGTACTAAGCACTATGGTTAAAATAAAGCAGAGTGATGTTGTTCCCTTTTGGGGACTTTTGTAATAACTTGCTACTTCCCTCTGCCACCCTCCCCTCTACCTATTGACTCTACAACATTGCTTTTATAGTTCAGTATCAGCAATTAGAACCCTGCATTATAAATTATCTGTGTATATGTCTATCCCTAAAACCAGTGAGCTCATGTCTCTATCCCCACCAAATAGCATAAATCCTGGCACAGGGTGGGTTTTCATTAAATATTTGTTGAATGAGTTCATTTTCTAGTCTCTACTTTGCCCCATGCAGAAAATTCAAATAGGAATAAAAATCACAAAAGCAATGCTCTCTAAGGAGAGATACCTTTTTTGGCTTGTCTACTGTATATAAAAGAATGGTTAATAAGGAGGAATTCATCTTATATAGATAGCTATCTATAAATGCAACTTAAAGGATTCAAAAGTTGAGGGCTTTTGATGATAATAGAAGCATTAAATAGCATGGTTGAACTCACATTCTCGAATAAAAACAAGATAGTAATGCTAATCACCTGTAGAGTTTATATACTGTTAAACTCTGATAGAATTGTCTATGTTTTCCTCATTAGGGATTGGTGGAAAACCTTTAGCCAAATTTGGCTTCATCAAACATTGTCTGTCTTATGGTCTAGCTCTTAGTTTTCTTCTTGGGTAACTCTGTACTGGTGATCATCTTTATTATGTTATACACAATTTGACTCTGCTATATTAACCGTAAAACATTCTCAGACTTTGCTTCTATATTTGCTTCAAGTTCATTCTTGCGCATACTTTATATCAATGGTGTTTCCAAGTAGTCTTTGTTTCTTTCTAGTAAGAACACTTTTTTGAACAGGATTGGCTTTGGTACCTTTTTGCTCTGTCCTCACATGACCTCTTGTTAATGATGGGTAGAACATAACTAACCTGGCAGGAAATGTAACGGAAGGAATTTCTATGGAAGAATCAAACTGATAGGGACAACCCCATTGGGTAGAACTATGAACTCGACAGTAATGTCTGCAACTGCCTAGAAGTCGTAGGACCTCTGTTTGTGTGTTACTTGGCCTCTCACAGGTGACATCTGCTTTTTCTCCTCACAAGATTACTGAATGATAGATGAGAAAGTATTTGTGGAAGTGAAAAGTGTCATATAAAGGACTATGGTAGTGCAATTATGATGACTTGTTGAGGACCCAATGGCTGATATGTAATGAGTCAGTTTGAAGACAGGGCTCAAAATGAATTTTGGCCCCAAGATACTGTCTCTTTGCACTGAGTTTGGCATTTTAAGAACAGAGAGGAAGAGACATGATTTTTTTTTTCTTTTTCAACTTATGAGCCAAAAACCCTCTGACAACCTTATTTCTGAATATTTTTTTTGTTGCACAATCAGGAGAAGGGAGAGCTTGAAACCCAAGCAGAGATGTGCATGGCAGTTGGGGCACTCAGCTGGGGAAAAGAAGTTGACATAACGGACAGCTGGGAGAGAGGAGAATTGTGAGAAAGCAGAAGAAAAGTTGTGTAAAAACCCTGGAGGTTTGTGCTATGATTTGGATGGAGGTGGCTGTGGTTTACAAAGGAAATGGGTCTTGGAAAAAGATTTGGCAAAGTGTTTTTGAAAGCTAAATATTGGATCCCCCTTAATGTTCTTTTAAGACCTGAAATAAATTCTGAATTTCCTTTCTAATTATGTGACAGCTGGATTTGGCTTCCTTGAATTCTACTCCATACATTGACTGGATGATGCAAGGAGTCACATTTCAGGGGTCAGTTATCAATATAAAGGTAAATAAAGAAGAAGTCTGGATAGAGGGTCTGGATAAATCTAGCATTTGAATTTTTCAGTTTCAAATTTGCCTTCATTACTGAGTTTGAAGAGTTGGTAGCCAAAATTTTGGGTAATGACTGAAGTAAAAGAGCAAATTATGATATTAGGATTCCAAGAGTAACTGGCACTTCCATCCTCTTTTTAACCAGAGGTACCGAATGCAGAAATACCGAGACGTAAATTTGGGGCTTTGGGAGAAACATTTCTGCTTCCAGGCCACTGGGACATCATTTAGTAAGCTGCTTCTCCAGCACTCTGACTGGAGCTGCCAAATTTCTATGAATTTAGGATTAGAGTCAGAAAAGGAATTCAATCTATTTCAATTATTAGCTGAAATGGTGTGTCTGGCTGAGTTCTTATGAAGAATGAGTTCATTAGTGCTGAATGCCACCTATGAAAATCAGCCTTCTTTCACTATCCATGTCTGCAGGACCAATATCTCGTGGGTAGAAGTCCTCCCATCTGGCTTTCGATTTGAAGATCAATCACCGGCTGTGATTTTTAAGTAGCAGTGCCTCTCCTGAGCTGGACATATGGATGCATTCCCTGAAGACGGTCTGGATTATGTGTGTGTCTACATAATGCAAACTGAAGAGTGCTGAAGGGTCTTTCAATCTTACATCACTTCCCTCTCAGACTTTTGGAAGACTCCAAATTCCCACCATTATTGCCTCTCTGTTGAGAACCAGCTTTGGCCACTGAGAAATGTAATTAAATATTGTTGGAGCAGTGACACATTTTGGCATTTTCATTAGGGTTGCTTCAATTTGAATGTTGACCAAATGGGCTGGCATAAACCCAGGGCCCTCAGGAAATGAAGAGGGAACAATGTCTGAGAAAAGAGGGGGTGAGCAGAAGGGTTAGAAGAACAAGGAGAGAGAAGGAAAATCATGGAATGAATGGTGTGGGGAGTTAGTGAGGAGGCCATAAGGAGCTCCTTCAAAATTTGATGTAATCAATCCTTTCCTGAACAAGTGACATAAAATAATCCAGCTAATTTTTTATAAATTCAGTAAATGGGGATTTTCCTTATTACATTATTGCAAGAAGTTTTCGCCTAATCTTTTCTATTGATGATAATTAGGTTATTGCAAGAACACAACAAATGGGAACAAACAAAATTCTTGGATTTCATACCCAGTATATTTAAAGGTGAATTTTAAAAAATTTATTGCAGTAATTCTTTACATTTGCAAAATGTCTCTGAAACTAGATTCTGATGTTTGGGTGGGATGAGTGGTAAAACAAAGTATTTATTATCTGCTTTATTCATAGAGAGTTCGTTTTATTCATACAGAAATGCAATGTTAAGCTCTTGTATTCTTATTGAAAATAACATCTTAGAATGCATGGAAAGAAGGCCCTAAGCATTTTATTTAATTTGATCTGAAATCCATATGCTGTCATTTAGAGAGATCAAGTATAAGAACCTGGTGGGTATAAAATGTGCTCCGCATGGTCCTATTTAGAAAGATGCCTCAAATGTGAGTTTTCACAAGTTCCACAAAACACATTTTCACACCAAATTTGATACAGACATGTATTACAAAATCTCCCTATTGCCATTTGAATATAAAATGGAAAAGTTTCCCTTGAGTTTGCAAGAGTGTTTTCAAGTATAGGTAGGGAAAGTACAAGCTGTATTAACATCTGCCACTTGAAACTGTATTGTGGCATTTAAGCTTTCAAAGAGATTATAGCAAAGAGTATATCTTTCCTTGATGTAGGTCCAGAGGAACTTTACGTATACAAAAGAGAGTCTCTAATGGGTTCCCTCATTAACTTCCAAATTAAAAATGACTTCCACTGCATGCAGAGTGCTGTTACCTCTGGCAAAAGGGATTGGGAAAGAGCACGAGGACTGGATAGGTCCTGTGTCAATGCATGCAATTGTTTAGGTTGTAGAGTTGTCAAGGGAGCCGGATCTATGAGACTATCAGTCACTCAGTCACATTGTACGCATGCTCTAACTTACAGGCAAGTTTGCAGGGTGTCTTGCTGACTCTGGCTTCTTGGTTGAGGGATGGAATGGTGGAAGAGAACCCAGATTGGCACACATGTTCAAACACACATTCAAGTGAGGACACAGAGCCTGTCTTCACTGAGATAGAGAGGGTGGTATGGATGCTCCTTGTCCAAACCATACTCTGGCATCACTGAAACTTGTGTGCTGCTAAGCCTGTGCAAAAAAAAACACTAATGTATATGTTTGGTTTACATCTTGAGAAAGGAATAGCTATTTAAAAAAATAATAATGTTTATTTATTTTTGAGAGAGTGAGAGACAGAGTGTGAGTGGGGGAGGGGGGAGAGGTGACAGAGAGACAGGGACACAGAATCCGAAGCAGGCTTCAGGCTCCGAGCTGTCAGCACAGAGCCCCATGCGGGGCTTGAACCCATGAACCAAAAGATCATGACCTGAGCTGAAGTCAGATGCTTATCTGCCTGAGCCATCCAGACACCTCAAGAAATAGCTATTTAAATTCACAAAGTTACCTTACAGGGTCGTGCCAATTCTGGGTGAATGAGGGGATGTGTCACTCTTTACACACTTCTGCATCGCTTCTTCTATTTATTTTTTTAAATTTTATTTTGTATTTTTTATATATTTAAAAGACAAAAAAATTTATATAAGTAAAAAGCAAAGTTGATTCTGTAAGAGGTACCTCATAATGTCTAATACTGTCACACATTCAGAGTATTTTTCTGGAGATCCCTGAAATGAATCTTCTTAGTGTGCTGAAATAGAAGCCTGTTTTGTGGGGAAATGACTTTGAACAATGTGCACATGAATTTTGGTTTAATGCAGCTTGTGTGTGTAAGCAATACTCTGATGTGGGGTTCTAAAAGATGTGGACATAACTACGGTGTCTCATTGATACCAGACTTAAGTCATTCAGAGTTGAGCATCTATAAGGATGCAAAGCATGTGATTGTGTCATGCATGGGCAGGTGTCTGTGAAATCACAAAGCTCTCCAAGGCATACTGGAAGAGAGGTACATCTGTTGCAATGTCTAAGGTTTCTCCAATTACATCTTGGTTAAATAGTCAGTCATTCAGCAAGTATTAATTTAGCATTCACCGGATAGCAGGGGAAGAAGAACTCACTGGCCCTGATCCAAATTTTTGCCTGGGCTTACACTGCGTGTTTCCCAGCATTGTCACTAACAGCATTTCCCTCAAGATGGCCAGATGAACATGCTGCCCAGTCAGCCAGCTGCTACCCTCCTCTGCAAATCATCTCTTGTTCAGTGGTAGGCTCAAGTCACAGGAATGAGAAACGGAGGAATCTGCATTCAGTGTGGTCTCAAATGGATTCTCAAGATATTTTCATGCTGCAGCAATTAGGCTTTTCATTCTATTGTAAACATGTTTGCTCTGGAAATTCAAGTTTCCAAAATTCTGCATAGTTTAGGCTAGTCTTTATTATCTTATGTAGAAGTTTGTGGTTTTAACTACATCATATAAAGACACGTGTATATTATCATTATTATAAAAACAGAAAAAAATCAGATGTGCCACTTCCTTTTTGTTGTTGTTGTTTATTTATTTTGAGAGGGAGAGAGAGAGAGAGAGAGAGAGAGAGAGAGAGAGAGAATGAGAGAATCCCAAGCAGGCCCCAGTGTGGAGCCCGACTGGGGTCTCCAAGTCGTGAACCCTGAGATCATGACCTGAAGTGAAACCTACAGTCAGACGCTCAATTGACTGAAACACTCAGGCATCCCAGATATGCCATTTAAAAAAAAAAAGTTTATTTATTTATTTTGAGAGAGACAGAGTCAGTGAGAGTGTGGGAAGGACAGAGAGAAAGGGAGACAGAGAATCCCAAGCAGGCTCTGTGCCATCAGCACAGAGACCACTGCGGGGCTTGAACTCATGAAACCGTGAAATCATGACCTGAGCTGCAACCAAGATTCAGACGTTTAACTGACTGAGCCACGCAGGCACCCCCAGATATGCCATTTTTAAGAGAGTTTCGCTGTATGACTTACTTCACTTAGCATAACACTCTCCAGTTCTGTCCACGTGGAGGAAGCCAAACCATAAGAGACTCTTAAAAACTGAGAATAAACTGAGGGTTGATGGGGGTGGGAGGGAGGGGAAAGTGGGTGATGGGCACTGAGGAGGGCATCTATTGGGATGAGCACTGGGTGTTGTATGGAAACCAATTTGACAACAAATTTCATATTAAAAAAAAAGAGAGAATTTCGATCATGTGAATCTATAGGAAATGTATTTTTTAAAACGGGGATTATAAAATGCATGCTTACCTGTGATCTGCTTTTATACTTAAAAAAATATGATAAATGTCACCCTGAAAGAGCACTTTTCCTCCATTTCGACCTTTAGTCTGCACTTTCTAGTTGATTAAATTATTTCCAGCTTATCTCCTAACTCAGGCAAAAGACCCAGTGGGCAAAGCGTCTCGTGATGGGAACTGAAAGTACCCCTCAAGCAATAAGCAAAACCCCACATGATTGATTGACCTCAAGACAATGATCGATCTGACCTTTACTGCCCACCCTGCATATGGCCACGGACCTTTGTCCTGTATTTTCCTAACATGAGCCTAGAAATACTTTCAGCACTTTGGAGACTGTCCTTGAGACGTTCGTCTGCTGTTTTCCCAGTGTTGACCTCACTGAAATAAATTCCTTTCCTCTTTCGCCACCACCGGTCTCTCTGCCTTTGGTTTTTGTAAGCGTCCAGTGGCCAAACCTAGTCTGTTTGGGACCTCCAGAGCCAGGTGATCTGCAAGCCTGCACCCCAGTTATAATACTGATAAATACACCACTTACACCATCTTCTCTCCTGTATAATATGACATCTATGTTTGTTTTTTGAAATCTTTAACACTTCCATTTCTCTAACACTGAATTTTACTCTTTAACAGGAATCAGTTGCACTTAGACTTTGCTGTTGGTAATCTATAATCCTGGCTCCTATATTAATACAAAATGCTAAGTTTCACTTGCCAGAATGTTCCTGAGGCTAACCTCTTCTGTAACCTCCGGGATGAAATGCTCTGGAATTCTACTTGTACGCTGGGAAGATTCCATATGATTTTTTTATTAAAAGTTTGTATGTGCATTTTTTTAAGTACTGCAACCTGGAGCTGTCTCTTCTTTCTGAATTTCACAAGCTTAGTGGTGTAAGGAACAAGGGGCTCTGTCTACTATCCTTGGGAATGTGTCCTATGCCCACAGTCCCCAGCTTGGTGACCGCTCCTCTCATGTGTGGGGCGATGCCAGTCCTGGATCCCTGTGGTTCTTTCAGAGTAGCTTGCTTTTCTGGAGACTTGGTGTGCAGCAGGTTCAGACTGCCCTGGGCTCACAATTTCTTTTTAATCAGTAGCTGGCATAACTCTAAATAGCCATTCTTTTGCTTTTTAATAAGGCACATTTATGTTAAATGGAAATGCAATTTAACTTTGCAGAAGCAGTAACACCGGTCTATTCCCAAGGCACTTTGTCCTAAAGGGTTGAGTAGAAAGAGAGAACACTTTTTCTTTGATCCTGTGGAGCCGTTCACATGATGGAATTTACCTTTGCTTGTACTAGGATTCACAAAAACCTTACGTAAATAGGCAGGTTTCCTGAACCCAACCTCTGAATCTTCAGATAAATGACTACTCCACGTCTTACTTCTGTTAGAAAAGCAATTAGTCATTCCAGCGGAGTATTATGGGACTCAGAGTCCACCAGCTGACTTTCTCTTGGGTCTGGAGGTTTCTGGCCTCAGATGACTTGGCAGTAATTATCTTCTGGCCAGACTGTTTGGTGTCAGATATATAAGTATCTCTTGATATACTGAGTGTGAAGCATATAATTAAGCCATGTACTTTTAATGTGTTAGGCATTATACTGGGTACCTTGCATATATGATCTAATTTAACCCCACAATCTGCAATGGATTCACATCACACTTAAAAAAAATCCAAACTCCATAGTAGAGCCTACAAAGATTTCCAAACTCCATACATAGGGCAGGGGCCCTATGATGTGGCCCCTGCCTATCTCAATGGCCTAAATTCTTACTATTCTCCTCTTTGTTCTCTCCAATAGTCAGTCATTTGTTCTAAATGCTTGCTTTATTTTAGGTAATGCTTCAAGTGTCTCATCTCCTAACAATAACCTATAAAGTATGTTCTTTTCTTAGTTTCGTGTTACAGACAAGGAAGTTGAGGCACAGAAAGTCCTCTAGCCAGTAAATTGTGTCACTGGGATTCAAACCTAGGCAGATGGGCTCCAAAGAATGAATTCCTAAGCACAGAACTTTGTAACGTTATGTTACTTCTAGGTAGCATTACTAAAAGATGATGAGAGCTGGGTGATCTCAAGGGCTTTCAGGCTCAAAGTGGTGGATTCATGTGGAACCCTACAGATCCCTTTGAGGATAGCTGGTTGATGAAGAAGGGACTGCCCTTGCAGTGGCTGAGTGAATGCTGATTTTGGCAAAGGAAGGGAGGACATGGCTTTAAATCTTTCCTTGCTACATGACCATTCCTCCATTCACAGTCCATTTCACATTTGAACATCTAGATGAATGGCCACTTGAATAACATGTCTCATGACATGGGATATTTCTCCTCTTACCATCCCCCAAATACCTAGCCATCAATAAATATAATCATGTATTCATTGTTAATGTATTATTCAGGCTGTTCAGGGCTGGATTTATGCAATGTGGTAAGCTAAGCAAACATTTAGCACATTAATCAAGCAGGGTTAATAAAGGAAAATAAGAAAGATAAGGAAGAAAAGAATAGGAAATATAATTTCAAAATTCTTTTGAAATAAAGTTAATTTCAAATGGAGCATTAAAGGAGCTGTCTTTGTGGAGAATTCTCAATCTTTTTGACTCCCGGTGCACTTATTTTTGGCACGTGTGCTGTATTTATGTGTATGTGTGTACGTATGAGATATTATGACTTTTTAAATGGTTATGGCCTCCAAAGCCTTAATCCCTCTCACCCCCTGTGGGATTGTGCTTCACTTAGAGAGGTTCAGGGAAGGCAAAAGATGAGATGGAATTACTGGTAAAGAAGTGGCACCTGAAAGTGGTAGTCGTGTCCCTGATGAAATAAGATTTTGTCAACAAACGTATCTGTTTCGAGATGCATCAAGGGAAGGAAGTGTTGATATTAAATGAAACCCTCCAAAATGGGACACTATTATGGTGAAACATGGGAGTTATAACTTCTTCATCATACTTCTGAAATTATTTTACTTAGGTTAACATTAAACTTTGATTGAATAATACAACGGGAGTGACTAAATTTAAATGAGTTTAAGATAAGGGCTAGAAAAAATGTGTGAAGTTCAAGACACCTAGAAGTTCTTTTCATGAGAGAAAAGAATTTATTAAATTTTCCAAGAAAATCTATTTTATATGGAGTATAATGTGACAATAGAATTCATCTACCATTACTAGTAATGAGCTAGATTCAGAACTGTTGCTCAAGGTTTAGAGTAATACAGTTTGGGGAGCTGAATAAACCAATATCCTTTTTTTGGTGACCTGACTGAAAATCTCTCTGCTAGGTTCGCATTCACTAGGGCTTTCTGTAGAACTTGCATATTTAACAATTTCACTATTTGGGGTAAATATTTCACTTTCTAAAAAGTTTACAAACTAGAGAAAGACATCTAGGATTTAAGAAAAAAATCCTTCAACCAGGTCAATCTTGTCTTGTGCTAAATATATTTGTACACATATTATTATTTTGTTTTACCAAATTGGGATCAGAGTATACATCCCACTTTGTTATTTACTGATTGAGCATCTTTCTATGACACTAAATATGTTTTCTATATCATTTTAATGACTGCAGAGCATGCCATTGTGTTTCATATTTATTTAAGGCAGCAAATATTGTTGGACATTTAGTTATTTTCCATAGCTTTCTTATTATAAGCATGCTTAAACAAACATTCCTACAGGAAATCTTTATAGACTCCATGCTTATTTCCTAAAAGTGAATTCGCTGGATCCAAAGTTATATACATTTTTAAAGACTTTGATCCTGACTTCTAAGTAGCCCAGCATAACAATTTAGCATATTCTCTGATTACCAGGTACATTTTTTTTTCTTTTTCTCTCAATAAATAACAGAATTTGGGGAAAAATGGCATAAAACATAGGCCAGCATGAAAGTTAAAGGGAGTGTAAAGAAATCAGTCTTTTTAGTGTCATTGGCCTACTTCTTAACAAGCTGTAATATTAAAACCTGTTAACGTTCATCAAGTATTCACTACGTACCAAACACTACGCTAAGTACTTATCATATATTGTCTCATTTAAGCCTTATCTCAACTCTCTGAAACATAATTATTCCTTTGAACAGCTGCAATATTGAGGTGCATACAGGTTAACCGACTTACTGAATGTCATGCAACATTGCTTAGCCAGGATTTGAACTCAGTTATGTTTGGTTGGAAGGTCTATTCTCTTGACTAATATACACATTATTCTCTTGGCTATTGTAGAAGGACTTGGGCAGTATAGACAGATTATAGTACTGGAAATCAATTAGATTTGTGAATATAAAAAGGGGTAAATGAGATACTGGGATCCTGGGGCTACCAAAAACAGTTTCATCTAGCACAATATAAGAGACAATCTTCAAAAACTGAAATGGGGTGCCTGGGTGGCTCAGTCAGTTGAGTGTCTGACTTCAGTTCAGGTCAAGATCTCATGGTGGTTTGTGAATTCAAGCCCCACATTGGGCTGCTGCTGTCAGCACAGGTAATCTGTCCTGCTCTCTCTCTGCCTCTCCCCCACTTGAGCGCTCTCTCTCAAATATAAAAACATTAAAAACTGAATTAATAAACCACTAATTGGATTGCTCACTACTGACCATTATGCCTATGCTGAATGTGTAAGTTTTAAAGTCAATGAGCAAATAACAAATGATGTACTAGTGCTGCGTTTACATTTCATTGTAAATGGAATAATTTGGAGGCCAAGAAGAGATACTTAAGCTTGTATCTATGTTCTGCAACTCTTCTCCTAGGTGATGACTAGAATGTGTCACTTAACAAAAGGAGTGTTGGTTCCAGCTGGTATGTTAGGATTATTGGCAATGGAAATGAATTCTTATCACAGTTGGAGTCATTATTAAGGTTGCTGATAAGTGACATTTCATGTAACTTGCTAACAAGTATATGAGAATGGGAATTTCCACTCTGGTTTCTTTAGCTTAGAGTTAAGTGTATTCTCTTTCTTTCTCCTCCATCTTTGCCCACTCTTCTGTCTTCACTTTCACCTCATTCCTTTCATTATATATTAGATTCTTTGGGGAATGTCTTATGCTGCTTAGTATAAATGACACAAACTTGAGTTTGATATAGTAAAATAAATATCCAGCTGTAAGTACACACCTTTATGAAAATCACTTAGATCAAGCAGAACCTTGGCAGGTAACAAATATTTTACCCAAAGAACACGTCATGTCTCCTTATCTACTGCTACTTGATAGGCTTTAAAAATATAAGCCAGACACAGAAAATGAAAAATTGCGTGTCTTAAAATGCTTTTGGACACACCACTCTCAGAAGATAATTTGCGTTCATTTAGCTTTAAACTTGTTAAATTGCATCTTGAAGTGTACTATTAGTTTTGAGCATTCGCCAGTTAACAAGTGCTTTCGTGGCCGATGTTTCACAAGTCTTTGAAACCTGAATTTGAGTTCACTGATCATTTGATATCATTTGATGGCAGCAGTCTTAGAAAGAAAAAAATATTTGTAAATATGAAAGAGTTTAGTATGCACACTTTATCGCAGTGACTAAAGTTGTATGTGGAGAAAATCAAATTGATCTCTCCATGTGTTCTTTGTCCCTTGGTGTTTTTATAAGTGACAAATTAGCTTATTTGGTTTGATTCTTTAAAACTGAATTGTATATATATTCTAATCAGTTGAAAGGCTGCATGCTTTGCAACTACCTTAACATTCCCAACCAAATTTTTCCCTCTTACAGTGACTATGGGTCTATGTTCTCTTATATGCAATATCACCTTTTTCAGGATTAGTAGAATCCATTAACCCATATGGAGAAAGTGGGGAATGTGCTTGGGGAGGTCCAATCTTCTACAAGGCTCTAGCCATAGGAGATGAGCAAGTTAGCTTGAGTCCAGCAGCTGCTCAGTTCAGTTGCCTATAAATGCATGGGAGCTTTTGGGGGGTCAGCCTTAGGGACTGGCTCTCAAAGACAGTAAAATTTGTAAGAGTAAGGTCTTTGTCTCTCTTGTTCTCTTAATATTTACAATTAAGCACTGTGCTTACCATGCAACATACATTTGTGAATGAATTGTAGTTTCTATAAACTTGTATAATTATGATGACGTGTTTTTGATTTTTCTGATTAATTATACATGCCCTAGTGGCAGGAAGTCCAATTATCTTCATTTAAATGGCTTGCCCTGAACTTCTGATTTGTTCAAGAACTTCAGGAGCATACTTAACTGGGAGTGGGTGGGTAAAATTATGCTTGTAAAAACCCGTATGGTTCGCTCCTCATCAGGGAAATACAAATCAAAACCACACTCAGATACCACCTCACGCCAGTCAGAATGGCTAAAAGGAACAAATCAGGAGACTATAGATGGACTGGAGAGGGTGTGGAGAAATGGGAACCCTCTTGCACTGTTGGTGGGAATGCAAACTGGTGCAGCCGCGCTGGAAAACAGTGTGGAGGTTCCTCAAAAAATTAAAAACAGATCTACCCTATGACCCAGCAATAGCACTGCTAGGAATTTACCCAAGGGATACAGGAGTGCTGATGCATAGGGGCACTTGTACCCCAATGTTTATAGCAGCACTTTCAACAATAGCCAAATTATGGAAAGAGCCTAAATGTCCATCAACTGATGAATGGATAAAGAAATTGTGGTTTATATACACAATGGAATACTACGTGCCAATGAGAAAGAACGAAATATGGCCTTTTGTAGCAACATTGAGGGAACTGGAGAGTGTTATGCTAAGTGAAATAAGACATACACAGACAGGCAGATACCATATGTTTTCACTCTTATGTGGATCCTGAGAAACTTAACAGAAGACCATGGGGGAGGGAAAGGGGAGAAAAAAAAAAGTTAGAGAGGGAGGGAGCCAAACCATTAGAGACTCTTAAAAACTGAGAACAATCTGAGGGGTGATGAGGGGTAGAAGAAGGGGAGGTGGGTGATGGGCGTTGAGGAGGGCACCTGTTGGGATGAGCACCAGGTGTTGCATGGAAATGAATTTGACAATAAATTTCATTAAAAAAAAAAACGTATGGTAAGAACAAGAACAACTACAGAGATCACTTTTTATTTACACATAATGTGAGGAGCCCCGGTTTCCAGACCCAACTTCCAATTTTCTCGGAGTAGGTTTTGCTTTTTGTATGTTTGGGGACTTTTTCTGCCAGAGAACTCCTACCAGGTCACTTGGTCCAATCTTGGTCTCCATCAGTTCTGTCACTGAGATCTATCCCTCTTCTCCCTGAGGGCTCTTTTTGGGCTGCGTTTGCAAATTGCCTGTCTGCCATCTCTGTTTTTTACCTTGCATACCATCTCTTTCTTCATGAGGAAAAGTCTAATATGTTCCAAGGAGACTCACTTTTTTTACAGTAAAAAAAGTCTGACACTTTTTAAAATTAATAAGGAGGGCATGCAATAAGAAGTCTATTTAATCTCTCCTGTTGCAGCTGCCCTGTTATAGAATGAATAGGACATTTAAGCAGGATCTTCTGGGAAGCTGTATCTCTTTGTAAAATTGTACTAAAAATTTCAGAATAGTGCACATACATTATAAAGACACATACTTGGGAAGCGCTCCATTTTCTCACCAAATGTCATCCTTTCTTTAAGATATGGATCCAGTCACCTCCTCTGTGTCCCCGTGATGCTAACATCATCTTCCCTTGGGTATCATTTTCTCCTTACCCTCAGTTCTGTATGCCTCTTCGACTGGCCCTGAGCACGAGCAGTCTCATGTTGATAGGTGTCCTTTTCTGCATATTTCCGATGTCTATAACAGGATATTTTAAGAACCTGAGAGCAGGGGCTTCCTCTTGTGTTCTTTTTACTAGTTCTCATACCCAGGGAGTACTGAATATGTGTTTGTTAATAGTGACTTTGCCAGCACTGTCTGTGCATTTAGTCTGGAAGAGAGACTTCCTGAGCTGTAGTGCTTAAAAGCCTGCAGGAGGATTCATAGCTTCTCCAGGATTGATAGGGGCTTGGGAAAACCTTTTCTTCATCTGGAAACCATCTCTTCCTTTCAAGGATGCAGACGAGACCCTTCAGCTTTGTTTATTTTGTAGTCTGAATAGCACTCATACATAACTGAAATTTAGTTAGTGGGTGATGGAAATGGGTATTCTTAAATATGGTCTGCTGATTAAGAGCATTCGCATCATCTGGGGGCTTATCAGGAAAGGAAACTCATGGACCCCAACACTAGAATCAGCCTCTGAATTTTAGCAAGATCCTACGTGCTCCCCATGTACTCTCAAGCTGGAGAATCAGCGATTTAAACATTCTCCACATTTTGGCCACTTAGACTTAGTTACTGGCCCTCTTCTATGCCTCATATTTGGAGATTGATTTATAAGTATTCTATCTTCAAGAGAAGTGCTTTCTGTATGTCTTTCATACACAGCATGTTCATTTTTCTAAGGACTCATTGGGATAAAAGGAGAAAAATGAAATGCAATATAGCTCAAATAATATTAAAGAAAATTATTGCTGCTTGTACAGTGTTTCATTCTAGAATTCAATATGTTACTCAAAAGGTCAAATAATATATCTAATACATTCCCTAAGGTTCTGAGGAATGATAATGAAACTGTCCAGAAACCAATTCGAATACTATGTGCTGCCATTTAATCAAAGAAACTTAGATAAGGTAACACTTTGTGTAATGAGTAGGCAAAACATTTCATATTAAAAATTCATTATCTGTTCAAATTGGCCAATCTTCATTCATGCTTCTTAGCATCGATTTAACTTTTTTATTTTTATAACAATTTCTTCCATAAAGGTGAAGTTGGGGGCTCTTATAATCTTAAGGGGAACTGATATTCACGTTTTTGCCCAAAGAATCTTTCTTATGGTATGGCTCACAAAGAAGTAACATTGTTCAATCACGTTCAGAAAAACTTCCCCTAAAACATTTATTATAGAATAATAATAGGAATTTGAACTTATAATAAAATAAAATTAATCATGAAATATCGTCATCATTCCAAATAATATTTAAACTTCTTACTATAGTACAAGTTAAACCTATGACACCTGCCATCTGGAAGATTGTACTTAAGTAAACAATTTTTGTGGATACATAAACTGAAAGACTGTGTCTCTTAAAATACTGCTACCTCCTTGTCCTGAAAAAAGAATACCATTTAGAGTGAATTGATTTTCTTGGGTCAGAATATGTAGACCAAAAATGATGTTTAAAAGTAGATGTCATTCCTAAAAGATTTTACTTTATTTTCAGTAAATGAAGCTGAAAATCAACTTCCAAAACAACTGTTTGGTTGTCATCTGATGTAGATTTACTAGTGTGAAATTTGGATAAATTCTTACTCTTGGTGGCCAGATAATTTCATAGCTATTGATGTATCATTATCTAATTTCCCAATGAAGTGGCCGATCATGAATATTAATTTTATGTGGTTGCTAAATTAACAGTTTGGAGAAATTTGCGGTGGTGAATCCTAACACCACAATAATCTGGCCATTTAAAAAATTCTTTTTTATTATTTAATAGTGTGTTCATACCAAATACTAGGCACTGCTGCAATTATAAACTATTGGGTCAAATTGTGATATCTACTTTTTTTTTGAAGGCATTTGTGATACATAACCTCAAATTGTTCTCCAGAAATGTTATTTCAAGAAACCCTCCTGCCATCAGAATATGAGGGGCCTTAATTCTTCGTATTATCAATAGTTTGGGTTTGAAAGCTAAAACACTCTTATTCATAGTTTATATTCCAGTTAAATAATTTTATACTGTCTTTGCTATTCAAATTCCTCATTTGTGCAGTATCTCTTCTTTTCTTTTGCCATTTTTTGAGTAATGTTGTACATTACTATAATAATTATTTTTCATTTGTTATCTTCGCTTTCCTTAATTTGTAATATTTTTAAAATTTACTTTCACTTTAATTTATTATAATAGTAATAATAAAAAAATTAACATTTATATATTATAATATATACAATAAAGTGTATAATAATTTATTCCACCAATGTTTTTGTTTCTTGGTTTTTTTTCGCCCTGTAATAAAGAGAGAACTCTGCAGGCTGAGTATTTGTGTCAGAGACGATCTGAATGTTGTTGACTCAGTCAAATTCCTCCTTTTTCTATCTTTAACTGAAAGTCGGACCAATATACCCAACTTTAATTACCAATTGCTATATGGCATTTTTTTTCCATTGCGACTGCTGAATTGAGGGGGCACATTCTTTTACCCTTCTGCCTGACTCTCTACCCCATGGATTGTGTAAAAACCATCCTCTGCCTGCAACTATGAGAATTCTTTGGAAGATCTTCCTCAGTGGAGTGAACACAGTGCTGCACCTTTCTTATCTATACTTCTTTAATTTTATATGTGAGGATTTCAGTCCCTGAACAAGTGTGTAAAGGAGGAAAACAAGTCTTATTTATTTACCATAGTAAGAATAGTGCCTATGCTGTTGATAGACATTGGCGATTTTTAAGGCTTATTTAGACCCTGGGTTTCTGAGACAACTGGGACATCATTAAAATGTCTATACTTTCCTTAAGGCTGGCAGATATTTAGCAAATAATTTAACAATAATATTCACTCTGATAGTGTAATGTTTTGTGAAGGAGAAATAGAGGATATTATGAGAGTATTGAATAGTGGGATTGATTCTCAGCTTTAGCCCCCATGATTGCTTGGGATATTGGTATTTGATCTCTAATATTATGCAACATGGCTTTATGAAGACGTAGGAAGTGTAGATAGACATCTTTATTTAGTATAATTATTATAATGATTCAGATATATAGAAGTTTGTTAAAATTGAGATTTAAATATGTTTGATTCCAATTAATTATCCCTAATCTTTCCTCATCATCTATGCAAAGTACCGTGCTCCCAAAATATCCCTAATGGTTTGTTTTAACGAAACCAATAGTGAAAAGGAGAGCAATCTGAGCCTACTAAAACTGATGTTGAGAAGAGAATGTAGTCTTAAAAAACTATTGACACAACTCACATGAATCAATAACCTCAATAATATATGAAGAAGAAGGTCATATGGAAATTTTAGTTGGTATTTAAGGTAGCTAGAATTACAATAGCATTTTTACCATCGTGTTCAATTTGATCACATATAAATCATATATTTTTGCCTTTCTATTCTTATTAATATATTATTAGTATTTTAAGGATTAAATACTTGTGAATCATTGCCTTCCCACTTTTATACTTTGTTTCCCTTCTCCATACATGACCAATATTAAGTTTGTAGTGTTTTGGGAAACAAAATGTCCTATTAGTTGAACATGAGTATAAAATATTACAATACTTTTCCTGCTATCATAAGGATATTGTTTCCGCTAGGCCCTAGGTCTATGCTTCAACAAGAATAATAAAAATTCAGTAAATATTATTAATAAGTACACATACTTTCATGTCTTTCTATTCCAATTTAAAAGATATACCAATAAATATAGGCTAATGTAAATGCAATGGGCATTTAATGGTTTGATTATAGGAAAAAAATTGATGCAACACTTTAAAAGTGTTATTTGCTAAATTGATTCAAATTTAGAGTAGATGTGAAAATAGTCATATGGATTCAAAACTATCTCCAAGACCGTAAATAACGCATAAGAATAAAGTGGCAATTGCAGTAAAAGTGTGGGAGGTGTTTATGGGGGGTGCAACAAAATGTGGTGTTAGGGCTGATCATTTTTAACATTTATCATTTATTAATGATTCAGAAAGAATCTGAGAATAGCACATTGAAGAACTTTACAGCCTGTGCTAAACTTGGAGGTGTTGTAAGCAACAGAAACAAAGAAATATAATTGACCTAACAAAGACATCATGAAAATGAATAATTTTATTATTATCAATGTAAAATGTGTATGTTGAAAATAATTTAAAAAATACAGCATTATACAAAATGCTAAAAAGTGATCAATGAATTGTGAGACAGATGGTGTTTGATATTTCTAAGGTGAGGACTCAGTGTTTTTCATTGTGACTCACCCTTGCACCATCGTCTGTCTTCCTTGCCATCTACAAAGCATGGATGCTCAGCCCAAACTGCCCTATTATCATCTCACTTGACTACATTTGTCTTAACAACCCACTAAAGGATTAACATATTAAAAATATTTGCTTTTAGGCATGTATAGCACACATACGACTCTTGAGTCAGTCATAAATATTTGACTGATATATTGATTGATAAATATAAATATCTGATTTATGGCTTCACTACTAGTTATGTCGTCTGAGCTAGGTTACTTAATATCTCTGTGCCTCAGTTTCCTCATATGAACAATGTCTAATGCTGTGAAAATACATAAGTGAATGACATAGAAATACTACATGTATTTTCTACCAATGCAGCTACTACTAATTTCTTCATTAGTGTATGCCTTACAGAGATTGAGCAAACAAGATTTGTCAAGTTCATGTCTAAAGAGAAACAATGTGACAGATACTGACTCTTCTGGCTTTGAAACCGCCCCCCACCCTTTAAGTGAGAGGTTCTCCTGGGCACCAAGCTTCTTCAGTGATGTTTTAAATTAAAGGCACGTTGGTGCCCTCTCATTGAATTAAAATTCTTTTTAGGATTGTGATATTTTAAACATCTAGTTCTTTTTTTCAATTAGGTAAAAGCTATTATCGAAGTGGGTATTGGGTCATGCTATCAGGATAAGTGTCAGAAAGTTTATTTCAAACCTAGACCTGGCAAAGCATAATTTAATGTGTCATCAGGCAGGCAGGCAGGCAGGCAGGCAGGTGCCCTGACACCATGGGTGTTAGATTGAGAAGAGAGGCAGTATTTTTTCCTGATGAGCATGAAAAGGGAAAAACGAAAAAAAATCAATGACTTGCTCTATTAAGTTGTCACTGACCATAACGTAGCTAAGTGAAACCATGGAGTAAAATCAAAACTAAGTAATAAAGAACATACCTTTATCTGGTATAGATGCATTCTGTCAGCTAACAGCAAGAAAAAAATGATAAAGATGTATCAAATCTCATATCAGTTATGTAGATATCAATGCTCATTTCGTTATCATAAACAGAAGTAAAAGCTTCCACGGAGTGACTAAAATAATGCCAGCGGAAGGAAAGGTAATATTTCTTCTTCTGTGATACTAATGAGAAAAATTCCATTCATTTGGCCATCTAGGATCCAAATGATACAAATAAACAAGTCTAGAGCTGTGCAGCTAAAGCTGATTAAAGAAATAGATGATAGATTTGTATCTAACTTTGTAAGCAATGAGGAATACGGAACATGGAAATAGGCTAGGCTGTCTATCTGACACTGATATTGTAGCAGAATAATTTAGCTGAAGGTTGAGGGTAATACTGGAAATAAAACAAATGTGGCCTGATTATCAAGAACAGCTTCCCGACCAAAAGAACTATTTACTGCTGGAAATCTTAAGGGAATGGGGACAGACTTAAGATATAGACTAATTAAAAGTGGAAGAACCCTCCCCTCGACCCAAACAGGACACAAATCAAGTCATAGCTGAAACTAAGACCCCAATCTCTCATTCTCTCACTCTTCCTTCCTCCTTTCCCCTCTCCTTTCTTCTCTCTCTTTCTCTTTCAGCTCTATTGAATCTATTTCTCTCTCTTTACACCCTCTTGGTGGGGGCGGGGGATAGGGGAGTTGTAACAAACATTTACCATGAAGTTGGAAAAATGGATGACCTTTCACATTTTGGGTTTACATGGATTGTAACTTAACAAACAAGAGGTAAAAAGATACAACAGGAGATTAAGCGCCTGGCCCAATGTGGTGTGGCAGAAATTTGAGTTTTCTTTCACTGTTTTTTTTTTAGTTATTCTGCAGAGGCTAACTCATCCTTCAAAAAATTTAAGAGGCATTGATGCTTATGTAAGTTCTATAAAATCATAGAATTATGATGAAAAAATAAAAATATTCAATATTTTATTCTAGCCTACTTTTCCTCAAAAATGCTTTCAGAATAATATGCTCCTATGTAAACAAATGGTTACTTTTTTAGTAATATAATTTTAGGTACAGTTATATATATGTAACATATATAACTGTAACTAAAATTACATATTTATATATTTATATAATTGTATATAAATTAGGATAGCTTGCTAAAGACTAGATTTTCCAGCCTCCTGGTTAGGTATAACCATATGGTTGTGTTCTCGTCTTCCCTCTATTCTCCTCCGACTAATTGGAATGAGGTCATGATGGTGAGAGCAGGTGCAACCATATTGCACCATGAGTTGGAAACCATATTTTGAAGACAATAGAGCAACGAGACAGAAGGCAGCTGGCTTTTTGGCATTTGTGGAAGAGAACTGACATACACCATCTGTATCAGAGAGAAAAATAAACTTTTACCTTTTTATTTTGCCATTTCATTTACATTAGCCAAAATGACATCCTAACAAATACACTTCTCTAAAATACAAAAAAATGGGGCTTAGCTCCTGCCAACTCAACTTTGAATCAGTTCAACTATCTACATTCATGGTACCCAAAATGTGGAAGAAATCAAATAATTATGTAGACTGGGCAGGCAGATCTCTGTGGTCCCCCACCTCAACTGAGTATTTTGGGCAGTTGTACTACATGTCAGTATCTTTACATGTTCCTGGGTCTCCTTTCCATTCACTCAAGAGTACTTCATGGCATTATCATCCTGCTCAAGCCATTTACATCAATGCCTCATCCCCCAACAGTAAGCATTGAGTATGTAATGATAAATCCCTCCATTGCCCACTCCTATTCCCAAGCCTAGGTAAATCTGTAACTCATTCAAACCTTTTTTCTTTGAGATACTGAGGAAAAAGTGACTCTTTTTTTTTTTTTTTACTTAAGTTTATTTATTTTGAGAGAAAGAGAGAGAGAAAGCATGAGTGGGGTAGAGGCAGAGAGAGAGAGAGAGAGAGAGAGAGAGAGAGAGAGAGAGAAAGAGAATTCCAAGCAGGCTCTGTGCTGACACAGCACAGAGCCCAATGTGGGACTCAAACTCACAAACTGTGAGATCATGACCTGAGCCAAAATCAAGAGTTGGACACTTAACCGACTGACCCACCCAGGCGCCCCTCCCTTACCATACTCTTGTTCACTCTGTTTCCTTCAGGACCTGACTTATTCATTGATTCCATCATTACCTTCTATTCTAAATTTTTCCTCTTATATGCTTGCCTCACATAAGCAGAAAAACACATGCTCAGGTCTGTCTCCACTTGCGAAAGTCCTTGTCTCTTCTTTTATCTTTTCTTTTCTACTTATTGCTATATCTCTCTTTTCTGAAGAATCAACCAGTTTCTACATCATTGTTTCTAATTCACTCATTGATCAATCCCCTGCTATCTGGTTCCAGCTCTAACCTTTTTTCTAGCAAAAGTCACCAATGACATGTTAATCAACAAACGTAATGACTTCTATGTGCCATACAACTTGAAAATTCCCATCATGAAAATCTCACTTTTTTTTTTTTTTTGGATACTCAAAGCACCAACTGCTTCTTTTTTACGTTCCGACTTTTCATATTCATCTCGAATCTTTCATCCCCTCTCTCTGTGCGTACCCTTTAGATATTGATATTTTCTTGGTTTATGTCCCTGGCCATGTTTCTCTTCACTGCTCGCTTGCTTGTCTTCTAATGCCATATGTTCTCTTTTATTGACATCTACTATAATATCTTTAAACATCCTTTTTATCTTCATGCTTAATTTGGTAAATGTGTCAGATCGATTGACTGAACACCATTCCAGTTCCCTACTTGAGGCTCTATTTAGAGACGGGAAAGCTAAAAACTATATTTCCCAAACACCTTTGCAACCCTTGCTATTTGTTCTAGCTTCTGTGAAGACAACGCACCGTGTGAAAGTTGCAAAGTAGTTGTGGCATAGAGCTTGCATGGATCTTCTGTTAGGCAAAGTTGCTGTGCCTTGATTTTCATCGCGGAGGCCCTGATGTCTGGTCCCTCATTTGTTGCATGTCCAGAGTCAGGACAATGGGATCTATTCTGAAAGCATGAATTTTATCATATTCGGCATTGGTTCTGATTCTGGCAGATGTGCCAGCAGCTTGATGATTCTATTGCTTCTTCATTTTAGCAGATGTAGTAACTCCATTGGTGGGCCAGGTTTTTGGTGTCATTGAGGGTGTTGTTTATGGAAAGATTATGCTACAGGCTTTCCATGTCTACATTACTTCTGTATGTGTTCCATATCACTTAATAAATCTCCTTCTAATTACCCTAACTAAAAAAAAACATTGTCTAGTTTAACTCCCAAAACCAGGTCTGCCACCCAGCCTTCTCCTTTAAAGTCTATATACCTTAAGTAGTACTGACTACCAGGTAACTCACCTTGGTGACCTACATGGCGCCCATTCAACAGATTGAAAACTGAACACACTGCCATTCCTCCGCAAACCTATGTCTGTTTCTGCACTCCCAAGCTTCGTTAATAATACCATTGTGTACATGGTAAACCAAGGTCCAAACCTAGAGAACATCACTTTCTTACTTCCTACCTCTAAGTTATCATTGTCTGGCAGAGTCTATCTCATTAATAGCTCTCACATCCAACCTATCCCCCTTCGCTTCATTATCCAAGATTTCATCTATTTTGAATTGGTTTATTGTCATAAGTTTTCAAGTTACCTTTTCCTCTATTCTTGATCAACTCCAATCTAGCTGCCTCAATTTCAACAATCTCTAGGATAAAAATTTGAACAAGCTACTCTGTTGCTTACTGTTCATAGCTCCTCAAACACACCAGGCTCTTCATGCCTCTGTATCTTTGTCCCTTAGCGTTTCCTCTTTCCTGAGAGAAAGGTGGGAAGTGAAACTTAAAGCTTTTGTCACATTTTACCAAATCAACCTCTTTAAAAGATAGGCATGGGATTGGCATTCTTTTTGTTGTTTGTTTGTATGAAAAAAAAGTTATTCTTGTCACATATAGATTCAAGAATCATACTATTTATTTTAGGGATTTGGAAATTGAATTTACTTTCTCAAGGTTGTCCAGCAGGGAGTGGCAGGTCTGGATCTTTCAGTTTTCTTCTGTCAACCCAGTACTCCCCTTTTCATTGTCATGAAATGCAGGTGCTATCAAAATAAGGGGAAAGGGGAGGGAACTGGAAGGTGATAGGAAGGTAGGGGCCTTTACCCTACTGATACAAATACTTCATATTTATCATGTAGTACCTTCCTTAAGAGCTTCTCCAAATAACAAATTGAATCATTTCTATCATTCAACTTGGGGGGGTGTATTATGGGCTCTTGAAAAATTGTAATCATTACTTCTTTTAAAATATTCATATAGTCTCTTCCTAATTACTACAAATTAGAAAACTGTAGCTATTTGGAATGAAAGAATTACTGCTTGAAGTATGTTTTACCTTTAAATTGCTTTACAATACCAGTTGATATTTAAATTCAAGGACGGATAGACAGATGACTAGTGTATTTTCTTTTGCAGAGATGGAGAAACTTGAGGGAGAAGTGAAATGATTTGGTCAAGGTTATGGAGGTGTGGTGCACAGTAAAATTATCCTTCTTGAATACTTGTTATTTGCCTTGTTTTTTTTTTTTTTGTGTGTTTTTTTTTTTTTTTTTTTTTTTTTTTTTTTTTTTTAAGTGAAATCAACAGCTTCACATCAGCTACTGATCAGGTACCAGATGGCGAAAACTTTCAGTCACTACCACCTAGGGCTATATTCAAACCAATGAAAGGCCTGTATCTCATTATCGGTCCCCTGAGCTCTTCATTCTCCCACATGGTACGTCCTTTTCAAGTAGAAAAGTGACATTATTTTTAAAACTGCCCTTGTTTCAGATAACCAAAAAATTCTGATAATTTAAACAGGTTTGTCCTTTTAGTTTTTTTTTTTTTTTTTTTTTTTTTTTTTGCATGACATTATTAAGCTTGGACTGAATACCACTGCAACAGAAATTGACAAAATCAAACTAAATCAAACTGAACTGTAGGATAACATCCCAGAATTTTGCTTCATGTCAAGAATTATAGGTGAATGAGTAAGGATGCCAGATTTAGCAAATAAAAACACAAAACACTTAGTTAAACTCGAGTTTCATACAAATGTTTAGATTTTCAGTGCACATATGGCCCAAATATTGAATGAAATATACTCATACTAGAAAGTTACTCTTTGTTTATCTGAAATTCACTTAGCTAGATGTGTTGTATTTCATCTGGCAACCCTATGAACAAAGAATGGGTATTTCACATTATTTTGTATAACTAAAAACACAAGGACATGTAAGTTGCTTATAAAAGTGTGTGATGATGTCCACTAAAGCCAGTTTATGCTCTGTGGGAGACAATCACGTCTTAAAACCACGATTACAAAGCTGGAAGTTTACAAAGAATACAAGGGGGAAAAGGTGACTACTGTTTCAGCTGGAAAATGGAATTATATTTTGCTAGAATGAAAAATAATGCAGCGCAATAAAAGACATTGTGGATTTTGAAAGTCCCTCTTAGAGAAATAGACCCCAAGAAATGGTTTAGCAATTGTTTTACGTTTTTTCAAATAAGAAAAACATGCTACTCCTAGCTGGAAAACTACTGGGCAAGTTTTAGGTTCAGCAGCGTTGTTCACTGAATAATGAACTCAGAATTTTTGCATGTACTGTTCCATTATTCTCTCTGTCAGGTTAAGTCTGCGGAGGTAGAAGTGCAACTCTTGCCATGAACACGAGTCAATGGTGTCTATAATTAAAAGCTAGCACACGGATAAAAAGGCAAATATGGAAGCATTTGCCTAGTACAGATTTCATATTTAATTTTTTTCTTTTATCTCGCTTCAAGAGCAATGAAAGAAATGTGCCATTTAATATCTTACCTTTCTAATATGCATGCATATGAACTCAAATTACACAGCCATGGTAACAAGGACGTTAATAGTAAATATAAAGAGTACATTAGAATCCCCTGTGGGTGTATGTTCTTATCTTGATCCATAGAGATTTATACATCTAACATCTTTTAACATTGATGAATATAAATCTCAGGCACTGAGGAAAGAGTGTAAATCCTTATAATTCAAGATGTAAGTATCCCTACCTCTAAGGGCCAGCCTTATGAAAACCAACAAAAGCAATGAAATGGAAAGTTCAGGGAGCTGACATTATGCTCTTAACCCATGATAATGTAATATAGATAGTAAAAGGTTTTTGAACTGTAAGCTATGCATTGTGATAATAATTGTAATGTGAATACTGACCTCATGCATTATGCTATAACCATTGTTGGTATTTTAACTCAGCTGTTATTTGAAAAGTGAAACTACTTTACTGTACTTTCCACTTTTTTTTTTAATGTGAAGGGCAATAAATCTATCTTGAGTATGCTGCCGGCCATTTTGTCTTCTGAAAATTCAGGACATTTGAAAACCTTCAGTGAATACTTCCCCTTCTCCCCCCACAAATAACATAAATACTTAGTGACATGAAATGTCTTCATAGAACAAAAATAGAGAGGAAAAATTACAGAGGAAAAAATAGAGAGGAAAGAGATATTTTTCAGTGCATTACATGATGTTTTATTTTATGGACATCTATTTTTACTGACTTTTGAATTCATGTCTTAAGCAAGTTGCCGTGTATCTTGTTTCGTGATTTTAAAAATTAAAGTTATGTCTGTCAATCCATGCTAATTTTAAATATTTCTATTGAAAAAAAGAAGTTATTTCATTCCCAGAAAGTGGTATGCTTTTGGAATACACTGATCTTGTGGGTGGCGTGGACAGCAGGTGCCGAGAAGCCCTTGCTTTGTGTCAGAGAGCTGGAGATGAACCAAAGCTGAATCCTCAGTGACATGTGGGAGAGACCAAGAAGACCGAGGGTGGTAGGGATTTCATACACACTTTAAAATAATGAAAAACTGTTATTGGGAAAATGTCATGTACTCACAGCTCACTCTACATGCTGCTTCTAATCTTATTTGTACAAGTACAGGCAACATCTACTAACAACAGAGATTGTCTCTTTTCCTTTGTTACAATTTAGTATTGATTGCTGTACAGGAAAGCTGACATGAATCCCAGAATGGGTTTAATTACAGGTATACACAAAAAAGTAATTGGCAGAATAAGCAAGGGGTTAGTTAGCAGGTTTCTTTTTACAGAACCACAATATTCAACTTGAGCAGCAGTGGTAATCAACAAAGAGGAAATAAAAAATAAATATGTATTAGGGTCCTCAGTCCAATTTAAAATTCATTTATCCTTTTCTCCTTTAGCTATTTCCACAATGCACTTCAATGTCATGTTTATTATCTTTGTACACAAGTCACCAATGACTCCATAAATGCCCAACTGGAAAATTAATGTAGGATGAGACGTAGAAGAACGAGAGTGGGTGGTTTGAGGAGGCTGACTCCCAAAACTTACTCAAGTGTGATGTGATATGAAACACAATTCTAGATGTCAATATTTTTGCATTTTGGCAGCCTTCAAACAGGCTGAAAAGTTAGCCTAGTGTTACCTTCTCTGCTGATAATTTTTATAGTGCAAACAGAATAAATTTCAGAAACAAGAATTTGAAACTTCATTTTATAATATATTTCCTTCCTCTTCAGCTGATTATGTTTACACGATCTCACTTTGTTCTAGGGACACAAATTGGTTTCTTGAATCATGCTGTTATTAATATGATTTTTTAGAAATGATTGAATTTAACACAGAGGTCGGTTGAGAAAACAGGCAAAATGAAAATGATAATTCTTGGTGTGAAAACCTCAAAATGGGAAATAGAACACAATGGTGTTCTTTGTCTTTGCTTACTTCAAAATCTCTAAAATATGCTGGACTTATTGATGTTACAATATAACAGAAATAGGGCTTGCCAGGACATTGCTGGTCCCGCGGTGTGAATGGTGCATTAGAAACTGTGCTAGGAAGCCAAGAAGTACTTCGTGGGGACTTATTTTGTTTGGATCTATTCCAAGCTTAGTGTTTTCATCCTATTATAGAATTATTTTCTCTGATAAAGCAATGTACTATTTATTTGCTATAAAGTTTATAATAAACTTCCATCTATTAATTACTGAGTTTCCCTCCTTCTCCTATCTTATTCCTTGTAGCTTTAAGTGAAAAGCTTTTTTTTTTTTTTTTTTTTTAGTAAGTTTAACCAGTCTAAGACAACCTATTTTGGAGTAAATAAAAGTGATTATAATCTTCATTTTGTAAAACTAATGTAATTTAATTAAAACTTTTTCAAGATGAAGATTGGTCTGTTAATTAACCAATAACTACCAGCCCTAATTTCTATGCTGGAAGCATAGTGGGTTATTTAGTAGTGACTGGCAACTGATAGAAATACCAGAGTATTTCTTTGAAATTTTACTTGTGTTGACATAATTGCATAGGAGACAGGAAAAAATAAAATGTTCTAGACATTTTTGTTTTAATGTATATTTTATCTTATATATGTTTTTCTTTAAAAAATTTCCATAAAGAAATACAAAAATGATATAATGATTTTTTGGAAAAAAGATTAAAAAAATCCATTCATTTCTTAATTCAAAACGTATCATTTTTGTTGCTACAAATGAGTGTGGTTGGAAGACTTTGGTTAAAAGAACTGTAATAGGAGTGTTGCATTTTAACATGCACTGACATAAAAGGAACTGAATCACATCTACCTGTGTGACTCAAATTAGTGAGGTAGGAGTCTTTCTGTCTAAATGCTGTATGTGCTATATGTGCTAAATGCCATAATGCCACACAATTAAAACACAGAGTCACCTCAGCCACTGAGATGTGCCTTCTCAAACTCCTGACATAGAATCACATCTTGGCCCTGCAGTAGAATATGACGTAATTTGTTGCAGCAGTTAAATGTGATACATATTTATAGATGGAAAGTGAATATAACTTATTAAAAATAGAAAGGATTTTTTAAAAATGTTTATTTATTTTTGATAGAGCACGTGAGGGAGAGCAGGGGCCGGGGGGGGGGGGCGGTAGGAGCAGAGAGAGAAGGAGACAGAGGATCCAAGGATCCAAAGTGGGCTCTGTGCTGACAGAGAGCCTGATGCAGGGCTCAAACTCAAAAACGGAACCAATCATGACCTGAACCAAAATCAAGACTCAGATGCTTCACCCATTGAGCCACCCAGGTGCCCCTCTTTTTTTCTTTTCTTCTTCTTCTTCTTCTTTTTTTTTAATTTTAGAGAGAGAGAGTGCGAGAGTGCCAGTAGTGGAGATGGGTGGGGTGGAGGGAGGGTGGAGACAGAGAGGATCTTAAGCAGGTTGTACCCTCAGCACAGAGCCTGAGAACTGGGGCTCAAGCTCCCGCACCTTAGGATCCTGACCTGAGTCGAAATCAAGAGTTGGATGCTCAATGAACTGAGCCACCCAGATGCCCTGAAAAAATTATTTCATATGATCTTCATGAAAATAGAAAATAGGTGGTATTGTTTGCCTACCGAGCTTGGACTTAAACTGTGAGCAATCTAAAATATTTTAAAGGTAGGCAAGGCATTTTTAGAAACTGAGATTATTGCATTCAAATCTTATATTTGAGGATATTTTTGCAATAGTTCAGTGTTTGCATTCTTTCTAAGGTGTAAAGACTGAAAATATAAGGATAATTTTTTTTTTCTTGGATGTGCAACATTTTGCTAGAGGGAAAATCCCCATGATTTACATAAATGTTATCAAAATTTTTGAAAAAGATGAATTTTATTGCTCTAAAAATTGTTTGACTAAAAACACAAAAATATAATGATTAACTGTGCTCTTTATGTGAAAATAATCAATGTAAATTTCAAGTACACTTTAACCTTTTGATTGAGCTACTTTCAATTTTAGAATTTTAACAAATGGTGACTTTGAAAAGTTTAGGTAAACAATGACATAAATCATACTGGAATGGATATGAATGCAATCTAACACCTATCCCTAATTTTGCATCCTAGGAAAAGGCACATCAAAGATCAAGTCCAAGTCATTTACTAGTAAAGTCAGGGTGAAATCTTGATTTCTCCAATTCCCAAACAACTATCCTTGACCACACTGCCCAGATCATGTTAGAGGCTCTTGTGAGATTAGAATGTGTATATATCAAGCTGGATTTTAAAGGGAGTAGAAAATTTTGTTGCCTATAGGGACCGCACAAAGAATCCTTCAAAGGCAAAGAATGTACGTATGATATAAATAATACTCTTCCAAAATGGTGGAAAATACTCTAAAGGAGCCTCCAGAAGACATGGTTTCCAGGCTCTATTTTGACAATAACCAGAAGCTGAGTTAGGACACTGTAACTTTTCTCTCTCTCAGTACTTTATTCTGTACAAATAAAGAAGTTGGATCACATAATTTTTGATACACTTTCTAGTTCTAACACTCCAATTAAGATCATACTAGGAATTATAATGACCTGTAATAACTGTTTGGGCCTTGGACTAGTGGCTTAATTTGACCTACAAGTACCCCTCTACCTGAAGAAAAGTGTTTACGTAACCGGAATCCTTAAGAGGGAACATTTTAATGGTTCTGTCCCGAGCCATTATTTTTTGCAAGGCACACGTTTCAAAGGGTTTCTGAGATGTACCTTCTCAAATGCCTGATAGAGAATCATATCTTGGCCTTGCAATGGAATATGAGGTAAGTTGTTGCAGCAGCTAAATGCGTTACCTATTTATAGATGGAAAGTGAATATAACATAGACACACAAATACACAGACGTGCTCATACACGTCCATTCCTTGTTTTAGTTTCTGGAGTAGGTGAAATGGTTAATCTTTTAGTGCACACACAAATCTTTTAGCATACTTTATATTTTATCTGGGTAACATGTGCTGAGTTCTTAATGCATTAGAGAAGGATTGAGCTCAGTTGGCATCTTCCTTTCTTATCGGTCTTAGCAAAGGAGAGGGCCTTTTGTGGAAAGGAAAATGAATGAGCTGTCTTGGATTTACTTCATGCAATGAAGTACAAATGATCTGTTTATTTTCTCTTACTATGTACAGTTGTTTTTTGGGATACTTAAAATTTGGCAAATGTTCTCCTGTCACTTTCTTTTTGATACATCCCTACTATTTTGCTTCCATTTTTATAGTTAGGAATGTCCTTTTTTTAAGAGGGCGCTGTAAAAGTTGTTAATTTTTTGTTAACTTGACAAGCCTCAAAATTGGGAAGCTAGAACAGCTAATTAAAACTAAGCAGGAAAAGTTAATTACGTAAAGGTGAAGTTACTATATGAAATATAATAATTGCCCATGACTGGGCTTCTCAAATACAACCCTATCAACTGAACGGTTATTTTGGCTTTATTTTTCATTCTAGGCAATCTGATTTTTTTCTGTGTCAGCTACAGCAGTTTTATTCAGCTGCAGCTCTAACGTGAGGGAGACACAGACTACTTCATCCAGTTAATGAAGTTTGGGGAAATTTAAGCATTAGTATGTGTTATTCAGGCGGACAATAATAAATATTAACTACATATTTGAAGGTGGCGCTTATTTGGCACAGTGTGTCGCTTCAGGTCAAGAAAACACTAGCTGCATGGATGTTCCATTGAGTGCTTAGAGGATATTCTGGCACTGGAATAAGGAGACTTACTGAGGTATACAAAAAAGGGGAGCTTTCTGATGGCATTCACAGATAACTTGATTTTCTTGAAAAGAACAATTATTTATAAACTTATAGTAGAAATAAAAAGCACTCCAAATTTTTAAAGTGCATTAAAAGTATTTAAAATGTGTAAAAATAGTAAACGCACAATTGGAAAGTGATAATACTATTGTTATTGTTTAAGATTTGATAATAAAGAACATATAGGTAGTTTTTAGAGTCTTTGGGAGCTGAAAGGTCAGATGTAAAACTGTTATAGCTCCTTTTGTTTTTAAAGTTTATTCTCCTAAGTACACCACTTACATATGATTACTGAGTAAATGAAATGAATGTGCCTAAAATTAATGGAAGGTGTTTGTCCAGG
The DNA here is from genome assembly GCF_028018385.1 of Neofelis nebulosa. Taxonomy (NCBI): domain Eukaryota; kingdom Metazoa; phylum Chordata; class Mammalia; order Carnivora; family Felidae; genus Neofelis; species Neofelis nebulosa. The sequence goes on from NC_080782.1 coordinate 72,767,175, forward strand.
AATAACTTCAGAGTCAAACGAACTCAATACATAAAGTGGAAAACATCATATTTTGAAACATGACAGAAAAAATAACTACATTGTGATAGTGGTAATTTGGCTAACATTTTTGCCTTTAAAAGGCTTTTCAGCTATTTTTTATCGAGTAAGGAAATGCTGCCATTTGAGCAGGCTGGATAGAGAAAATTATTGGTGAATGCACCTGGAGTTATCGATTATGCTTGGGCATTGCGAGAGTTGTTAAAAGGAGGCTGAATCTGGGGAATTGAGCTGAATTCTCTCTCTTGGACTTTCTTCACTTTTCTTCCCTAAACATCTCCTCTCTCCTTGAATAATCTTCAAGATCACAGGTATGCACTGAATTTAAAAATGTTGCTGAAAAGACATTTATAATATTGTGTGATAATGAGGTAAGGAAAACATAACACAAGGCATATTTATCAACCCAATAGTATGCACTTGCATGGATGTGGGAGAAAAAAGGATTGGAACTTGAAGATGGAGCCAAATCACAGAAGGCTGTGAGTGCATGTTAAAGAGGTTGGCTTCATTCTTTAGCTAGCAGTGGGAGTAAAAATAACAGAACTCTCAAGGCTCCTCTTCTACACTTCTGCTTCCATTTTAGGGGGTTGTTTTAATATCCATCTTTAATAGATTGTGCAATTATTTTTAGGCTTTAGTTCTCTTTTCTTTTTGTTTCTTCCTCTTGTGTTTTTCGTGTGTCGCGAATCCAGTTCACATCTGTCAATTACCGGACATTGCTCTGGGATGCCTGATGTAGTGAATTTAGCAAATTTGTTCCAAGTCTCTTTATTGGTATTTACTAATTTGATAAAATTTCAATCCTGACAATACATATAAAATGCAAGTCCCTGGTTCAGAGCAAGAACTTTCCTCTTCAGTGATCAGATGATATGAGACAGCTAGCTTATGCAGCTGCAAAAAATGTTTAGGAACGCTTAAGAGTGAGAAGACATTCTAATCATTACTGGGGAAAAGCAAGGATATTTCATTTGGAAAGGAGCTTACGTAGAAAGATATGTGGAGCTAAAACAAGGCAAGGCAATAAACCATGCTTTAAACACGTCGGGCATCATATAAATGCTAAACACACTTTCTAATACAAAGAATTGCAGATGCCATTAAAGATTTGTCAAATAGTCATTGCAAGATTTAGAGAAGACGAGTGTGGGACTCTCATCTTACACAAGTCTCTAGGGATTTTGTCAAACACTTTTTAAGGGAACAAGTATTTTACTCTGAACTTGAATTTGCCTGCTGGCTAATTCAGGCTCAATGGGCAGTTTTTATGTTTGATTTTGGTGTGTGTGAAACTCTGTAAAGTAGCTGGATAAAATTCTACATTGTCTGGTAGGTAACGAGTCTGGGCTGGATCAACTCTTGTCAGGTTCAGATTAGAGTTGACCTTATCTTTAGGGTCACATTTTCCAATACTCACACCACTTTACAAGCTTCAGTGTGCATGAAATTATAAAACGTGGAGCATGAGAAAATATCTCCCAAGTTGTTTTTGTGGCAAGAGAGCCCAGAGAAATAAAGTGATTTTCAGCCCTTTGAGTTTTATTACTTTCTGAAGAAAGAAAATTTGGTTAGGGTCAGTTTTCAAGTTTAACAGTTCATCAGCCCATAATTGCACTCATTATTACTGTAGCCAGCTTTATATTGGAGTTTGATTAATAACGATATGCACTTCACTAACGCTTTCCATTAAGTGGCACTAATTACACTGTAACTGCTGTTCAACAACCAAGCAAGTGTAACTACAATGTCATTTTTATGGAGCCAGATTTGCTCAGAAGACTACTTTGATAATGCTAATGTGGGAGTTAAGTAACTGAAAGTCTGGGGACAAAGTTACTGTTACTTTAAATCCTAGAGATAGGAAATCATGGCATTCTGAGGTTCTTATGGTAGGAGAAGCTTTTGATATGGACTTAGCAAAGGTCTTTGGACAAGTACTATCAGCATGGGCCACTATTAAGAAGCCCAGTTATTGATATAAGAGCATAGGATTTGATCAGAAGACTGGGCTTAAATCTTCAGTCCACCAATTTATTTCTCTGATCCTAAACAAAGTATTTAACATCCTTGAAATTATATTATAAAGATGCCTACTCCTGTATTTGTGACATTAAGATTAAATGTCAGTTACTGTCTGTAAAGATGCCTAGTTTAGTGCCTGGTCTATAGCAAAGGTGATTCAAATCTTTCATAAAGGCAAGTTGACCTCATTCTTTCCATCATTCAGCAGGAGGGAATGGACCCTTGCCCTCTCAGTAAGACTTCTACTTGAATTAAGATTAAACAAATACAAATTCCTTAAAAATCTTTATGTAACAGGGAGGAAAGGTGTGAGACTCTAATAGGAAATAATGCAAATTAATCATCATTGTATTATGAAACTGGAAAAAAAACCTATAGGAAGCAGGGGGAGAGTCTTAATTTGATTCACAAGCTATTATGTAAAGAGGGTATTCCATATTTAGTAGGGCTCAGGTCAAAAATTTCAGCAGGTCTTAGGGATGAAAAAAATATTAGAAATAATGGAGCAAGTTAGGAAAAATTGTAGAAAAGAATGAACGCATATTATTTAAGAGTGGTTGAATTTGTCTGTACTATTTCTGGTTCTTCTGCTGATCATTGGCTTTTGTTTTTGCTCTAAAAATGTTGCTGAAGAAAAAAAATTAGAATAAATTATTGCACTTCTCAGAATGGGAGATAGGATTTTTTTTTTTCTTTTGAAGAGAAACCACAGAGAATGGGCAGTGTTCCAGTGTCTGTGGCAGTATGGTTTGCAGATAATGTATTTAATAGTGAGTGGTGACAGGCCAACTGAATTAGAATTCATGTAGGGAATCACAAATATTTGGTAGACATAAGGTCAGATGATCAGAGAAAGATCAAAATATCTTTATATTCTGATGTGTCTTCTGATTATTTCCTTCATTCGAGCACCTCCGGTTTTTTACTTTTGAAAATCACTTTATACACTTAAAAGGTATAGACCTTGAGTTATAAGTTAAATAAGGAGTAGGGATGTAATGTACAAAAGTATGACTATAGCTAACACTGCTGTGTGATACATAAGAAAGTTGTCAAGAGAGTAGATACTGAATTCTTATCACAAGGAGAATTTTTTTTCTTCTTTCTTTTCTTTTTATTGTACCTATATGTATGATGTATTTTAGCTGAACATATTGTGATAATCATTTCCCAGTACATGTGAGTCAAGCCATCATGATGTATGACTTAAATTTTTACAGTAATGTATTTCAAGTATTTATCAATGAAACTCTAAAAAAATACAAAGGAATTTGAAAATTATTTTTAAAATTACCTCTAAAAATTAGCTCCTATATCTGGGGTTTGATGTGAAGAGAAATGTATATGAAGCATGGAGAGAAATCATTTACATACAAGTATGCCTTTGTAGTTCTGGGTTATTAGAATAGTAGAAGAATGAAAAGATAGAAAGAAAAGAAAAAAGAAATCTGAAATGATATTTCTCTTTTAAACAATGTGCCCTTTCATCTCAGTTTCTAATCACATGACTTATTGCTAGTGCCCGACTACATCATGCAATAATTTGGCAACAAGGCTTTATGACACACACATTTGAAAGACTAGGATCTATTGAGTTAATGCCAAGAGGCAAGGAGACTTGGGTGTAATGAAAAACCTTAAAGGTTGGTTAGCTTACTGACAGGGAGGGGCTCTTTCTGAATGCTGGCATCGCTGATTAATAGCTGGTAAGCATCAGTAATTAAATATTTGGCTCTGATTTTTCTGGGTTGTAATAAACTCTCAACTTTTGCTTAAACTTGTTGAAAGAGTTTTCATATTTCCCTTCAAAGAAGAATTTTGTGAACTTCCATTTATCTAAAAATACAGAACTGTGAGGAAATTATAGGTTCCCATAACATTGATATTTGATGGGAAACAGTCACACCAACAATGGGCAAAACCACCAGCTGAACAAGGAGGCAAAACACCCAATATTTGGGAGGAAGAAGACTCAAAACCAGCTCCAGCCAAAGATGTTCTTGAAACACTGATATTCATGTGGAATATTTAATCACTATTCTATTTTGTTTTCTGTAAATATATTAAAAGATGATATTGTACAGAATTGTGACTGTTTAAAAATACTGAATTTAGTACCCATTTATATAGGTGTATATTAATTCACAGAGTTATGTGGGTTACATATATACTATAAATATCACCTTTTTAGCTTCTGATATTTCTTTCCAAATAATTCATTAACATAAATTGTAAAGAAAACTTAAAAATAATAAACTTCTTCACTCATGTTAACTAACTGAAAAATGGGTTCATGTAATTCTATTTAAAATACTGAATTCACCATAAAAATATGACTTGTTATTGGAAAAACTGATGCCTGTAGAGTTTCTATTGAGAGTGATTTGGCAGCAGACCCAGTATAAAATAATGAATGGAATAGAACACAAAGAAGAGAGGCTTATCAATTCAGAGTATAGCATAAATTAATTAGATGATGGTTACTTTGTCCACTGGTTATAATCAGCCTAATGTATGCTCTGTATGATCTAAAGGAATAAATATTTATTTATAGTTAGTAAGGATTCTATGAAAACCCTACATGTTTGGTATTGGATAACTATATAAAGATCATTTAACATTGAAAACACAGCCTTTTTCTTGTGTAGAGGTTTATCTGTTGTTAAATGCATTTGGATTTTGTTAAACACTGGTATGATCTACCAGTTTCAGATTTGGATACATCTGATAGCATGACACAATCAAATACTATCTTGGGTACCTGTAAACACAAGTTACCCAAAATTTCTAAAAATAGAGTTGCTCATTACTCTCCAGCTCTGAAAAAAAACAATATAAAAATATGGTTTTGTGTCATTAGTAACTGCATGAAAACTAAATGGCAAATTTCCTCCCCAGTTGCAAGACTGAAACTTTTATAGGGTCAATTGTTTGCCTCACCAGCATGACCTTTTGGTGGCAGCACCAAGGAACATGTAAAAAGGACTTATTTTATATCAACTTGAGAATGTCAGTGCTTAAGAACTTCCCAGAGTCATAAATATACTTTATTTTAGATTGTCTCTGAATTATTTGCATGGTCAGGTTAATTATCTCTTTTGAATAATACCATTTACAATCTAATATTATTTTACTTGCTTAAAATTTCCTATAACTAGTAACTAGGAATCCCTAAGGCTAATCATTTGAAATTTTATTGTAAAATCCATGTGCATTCTAAATGTCCTGTATCTAATAGTGAAGGCGTTGCTAATTCTCCAGATTGAAGTTAGGACTCCAACAAAATTTTGTTCATCTTGACACTTGCTCACTTTCACTTCTCCATCTTTATCACATCATTTTTATAGCTCTTGTGGCAGAATTCTGCTTTATTGGGAGTTTGTGATAAAGCTTCTCTTTAGTTCTCAATATATTCCCATAGGGTATAGTCTAAACGTCTAAAAGACCATTTAAACATTTAAAAACATTATCTAAAAAGAAAGTTGAAAAAATTTCCCAGACCTTTACCTCATTTGTAACTGGCAGTCTACTTTTTCAACTGTTTTCCCATATACACACCATCCATTCCTTTCTGGAAATACAGTTGACCCTTTAACAACGTGGGTTTGGACTGTGTGGATCCACTTACACTTGGATTTTTTATAGGATAGTACTGTAAATGTATTTTCTCTTCCTTAAGACTCTCTTAATAACATTTTCTTTTCCCTACTTACTTTATTGCAAGAATACAGTATATAATACATCTAACATACAAAATATGTGTTAATTGTTTATGTCATCAGTAAGACTTCTCTTCAATAGCAGGCTATCAGTAATTAAATTTTGAGGGAGTCAAAAGTGGAGATTTTCTCCTACATTGGGGGTCAGCATCCCTAACCCTTGTTTTATTCACCTGTGAACTGAATTTATTTGTAAAAAAAAAAAGTAGACAGTATTTTACTATTCAATCCAATACAAATCCAACTCACAAATACTTTTTAACATGTATTTTACTTCGAAAATTATTTATTTTATACTCATGCATGTATTTATGCCATTAATTTTTATTTATGCAAAAATCAATAATTATCTTTATTTATAGATACCATTGACAATTGCTGTAGATTATCAGAATTAATCTGGACCTGCATCTGTGTGGTTAGAGTTGTTTGAAACATGGAGGTGGGACATAAACTAAGGTCTTTCAAAGAAAGAGATTTTTCCATACACACATATGCATGCACAAACACACATACACAAACACACAGTCACATATACACCTTTGAGTATATTCTGACTGAATATCCATGTATCTATGTATTTTTGGGTGTTTCTAAAGTTAAAAAGGACAGTAATTTATTTTACTCTGTCTATGCAACCTCAATAACCAGGATAAGGTCTACAGAAAAATATAAATGGCTCATGCCTCTAATTTTTTTAAATACTCACACTTTTCCATTTACTAGTGAAGATAGTTCTCTGCCTTTCTGCAACGTGTGTGTGTGTGTGTGTGTGTGTGTGTGTGTGTGCGCGTGTGTGTGCGTGTGCATGTGGATGACCATAGACAGCAAAACACAGCTTTATTTTTCTTTAGTTTTCTTACTGACAATTCATATATGTTAAAATAGAAAAATTTGCACCAAGGTGAAGATATTCATATATATAGAGAGAAAAATCCTTGTTTTTATCTTATAATCCTACTATGCAAATGGATATTCCAAATAAAAATGACAGGGTAGATATAAGTAAGATATATCTACACAAATAAAAACATTCAAACTGTACTGGGTAGTCTTATTGTTAGGTCCCAGTAGGTTTTCCAGCCCATAATTTTGGTCTATCTATCAGACACTTCTTATATACATTTTTTATTCTCCTAGTCTCTCCCATCTCTTGTTTTAGTTGTTGCTGAGACAACCCAGTTCTACATGGGCTTCCATCAACTTCACAATGGTATAACCTAAGATTGCCTCATTGCAAGTTTGGGCTGTATACCCTTAGTTTTATGCCTGTAGCTTCTTGGTTCACACTAAAGCTTGAGACTTCTCAGGGCCCCCTCAGTATCCACACATGTACAAGCTAGGTGTGTGTGAGTTAAAACTCTGTGGGTCAAACCAATGGAAGACAGGAGGCCTGTGGAGTGATCTATAGGATACAGGAAAAGATTAATATATTTTCCTTCTCCTTTTGAGTATGGACAGAACGGAGAAGTAGTTGTTTACATGGCCTCTTGGAAGAGGGTGTAAGTGAAATCAACCAATCAATTGGTTGCACTTGATACAATGCGGTGGCCAGTTAAATAGTACATCATTTTACTGATACTTCCTTCTTTCTGTCTCACTTCTCATTTCTCCTCAGTCCCTCTCTAGTAAAAGTTCAAGACTTTAGTCTCTGCTTTCTGGGGAACTCAGATTAAAACTAGGATCAGAAACAACCCTCAAAGACAAAACTCATGCACATCTAAGAATTCATTTGTTAATAATATGCAGGTTGATATCTCATGGTGTATAGTAGCTTCACAATTACTAAAGATTTGATCTACAGCTAAAATAGGATAAGGTTCAGATAGAAGGTAAGGTGCTACTTTTTACAATGGCAGTTGCTCTTTAATGTTATGGGGGAAAGATAATTATAAGAATTGTGGAGTGGCTGGCTTTTGTTAACGGCAGTGGAATCTTTTGCAGAAGAAAATAATAGACTAAAGGAAATCAAATGCCTACGGAAGTCCAGGGACCTCTACTGCATCTTTTAAGAAACTCTGTTGCCCTATAATCAGAAATCAGACTGTGCTGAATACATATCTGAAACACCTCTCCCATATCAAATCAGGTCTTTAACAGAAAAATATAGGGACTCTAAGACTTATCATGAGGCCATTTGATTGGGGAAGGCTGAGATTCTTCATCCTCTAGATTCCCTTAAAACTGTAGGATGGTGGAAGCAACTCCTTTCCTCTTCTTTGCAGAAGCAGACTCCTTTCCCATGGAAACGATGCAATAGCCACATCTGAGGAAGTTGCCTTACAAGATGATGCTTGTTCCCCTCAGCATTTGCACCCACTGCTTCTCATTGACTTCAGGACAATAACCAGGGTAGATCTCTTAGCACAGCCATTCTGAGAAATACAGCTATTGTTGTTCAAGCCTATTTGCTTGAGGAGTTTTAGAAATTGGCTAATATATACCAGCAGGTACTGAGGGAACAGGGAACATGTTAGAATAGAAATAAGAATGTTCACCAGAAGAATACAGACTATAAAGCTGGAGAGTGGAGAATTTATTGACCCTGGAGCACTGATCCACAATTTGGGATTAAACATTCTGACAAGGATCTAGTCATAATAATCTGCTGATTTGATTCCTTAAATCTAGCCCTTGATTATGCCTTATAATACAGTATGTTTTGCTTTCAAAATCTAAAGCAGCCCACCAATCACTGTGTCTCTTTCTTAGTAGTAGGAGTCGCAAAGTGAAATAATTGTCTTTTGTTTTAGAGGACATAACTCAGCGTGCCCCAGATACTGGGCCCTAAAAACCTTCTTGAACATGGGAGGCTCCTGGACCTTTTGAAGCTTTATTTCCCTCTCATTGACACAAAAGTATTTTATTAGGGTGGCCACAGTGATGTCCACTGCTTACCAGATCTAATTTGTTTGATGTCATAAATACAGTAGACTACCTGATATTCTGTAGAATGTGAAGATGATCTTGTCCCTATAACCATATTTCTTTTTTTTTTTTTTTTTTTTTTAATTTTTTTTTTCAACGTTTTTTTATTTATTTTTGGGACAGAGAGAGACAGAGCATGAACGGGGGAGGGGCAGAGAGAGAAGGAGACACAGAATCGGAAACAGGCTCCAGGCTCTGAGCCATCAGCCCAGAGCCCGACGCGGGGCTCGAACTCACGGACCGCGAGATCGTGACCTGGCTGAAGTCGGACGCTTAACCGACTGCGCCACCCAGGCGCCCCCCTATAACCATATTTCTATAAAAAACCAGAGAAGATAAAATAACTCTGGGGCAATACATTGAATCTGAACTGCTACAATTGCTACGTGAATGCAAACTGCTTTTTCCTTGCCTCTTGTTTGGGTTAAAGAAGAAAACATTTGCCATCTGATCAATAGCCTTATACCAAAATAGAGAGGCTGTGGATCTGCTCCAGTAAGGACGCATTTAGCATGACAGCTGTGACTATCTGGAGAAATTTACATTAGTCTACTGTCATTTGCCACATTCCATCCATTTTTTAAGAGCCAGATGAAGGAAAATATCATCCCTGAATCCAATGAAGGTTTGATAGTGGTACTAATCTTTGCAACACTATTCCTCCTGAGATGTTCTATTGCTTCCTATTTACTATTTTGACCAAGGGAAAGTGGGTATAGTAGGCAATTTCAGAAGCTCTCACTTGGCCTTTCCTCCATAATGATGATACTTACTGTACCAATCAGACAGGCAATGTGAAGTTCTGGAAATACAATATATATTTATTCTGATTGTATACTCAAGGGACCAGGTAATTAGTTTCAGGGTTGAACAACAATGAATAATCACAGATTGGCACCAGTGTAACTATCCATAGTGTGGAATTCCTATAAATAGACTTGGGTCCAAACTGCATTTATGGCCCCATCTCCATAATATAATCTTCTATCTAATTAGAAGAAATTGATGGAGTTTTAGGTCCTCTAGTATTGGTGTCGTCTCAAACCTTGTATCTCATCGTCCTCAAACTTTTGGCTATGTTCACCTTCCCTGTGCATATAGCAACTGTGCAGATAACCAAAATTGGGAAAGGATTTGTGAAATCTTTACTGTTTATTTATAGGACAGCTGTCCTTGATAGGTGACCAGGATGCATCCAGTGCATCTATGCAATGTATGCGTTTAGAAAGAAGCATCTGCATTGAATCCACATCAACAGGATGAAAGGCATGAGAAATGGATACAAAACAGATTGTGATGGTTAATTTTATATGTCAACTTGACTGGGCCACAGGGTGCTCTGACATTTGGTCAAACATTATTCTGGATGTGTATGTGACAATATTTCTGGATGAAATTAAGCTGAGTAAAGCTGATTACTCTCTCTAATGTGGGTGGGTCCTATCCAATCACCCGGAGGCCTGAATAGAACAAAAAGGCTGACATCCTCTTGAGTAAGAGGAAATTAATTCCTTCCTAACTACCTTGATCTGGGTCATTGGTTTTTTCCCTCCTTTTGGACTCAAATGGAACATTGACTAAGACACCATCATCCTCTTAGTTGCTCATGTCAAATATTGCATATGGCCATCCTTGGTTCTCTCTTTCCCTCATACCCACATGTAGTTTATCAGCAAGACTGGTTGATTCTATCTCCAAAATATTCCTGAATCCATCTATTTCTATTTTCAAATCTTTTTAGTTCAAGCTACCTTAATCTTTGAGCTGAATTTCCATAGGAGTCTTCTACCTAGTTGCCCTTACTTCTGTTCTTCAATCAATCCATTCTCCATTCAGCAGTACAGTGTTCTCTTAAAAATATAAATTATTACATGTTCTTCCCCTATGTAAAATTCACAGTGCTTTCCCATCATGTGGAAAGTATATTTCAAATGCCTTGCCCTGGCTTCCCAAGCTCTCATGGTCGGCCAGCGCATGCCCTGTCCCAATTTCTCTCCACTGTGACACTTGCTCAGCACTCTTCAGCCACACTGCTTTTCTATCTGTTCTTGACCATGCCCAACTTATTCTTGCCTTAAGGCCCTCTAATCACTTCTTCCTTGCTCTTACATGACTTCTAATCATGCAAATATCAGCTTAAATGTTTCCACCTTAATGCAGGCTTTCTTGACTACTCAATATAAAATAGCTATGCCAGCACCTGCTATCAATCTTTACTGAGTCTTTGTGGAGAAAGTATCAAAATGCTAATTAAGGCTTGACTGAAGAAGGATGTGGTCAGAGGTGTGACAGATAAATTCTAGGGCAGGAATGTTCAGTGGAGTACAGACTTAAAAAAAAAAAAAAAACGACTCAACATAAGTTAGTTTCTTGAAAAAAAAGTTGTCTCCAGAGACCTTTGGACAATCAGGTTAAAAAAGAAGAGACATGCAGTAAATAATGTGAGCCTCAGGAAGGGCAGCAGATATTACATGTGGGATTTTAAGTATTGCTAAAAGAATAAACGTTTTCAACATGCATTGCAATGTTCAGAGACAGTCTCTGGGATCAAGAATGACTTTGTAGTTTTGTACCTATTTAATAACTTTATTACTTGGCAGGCTTTACGATCTAAATACTACAATGGACAGAAAGACAAGTTGGTATAAAAAGGATGTTATGGCCATCCTTATCAATAAATGATATTTAAGCCGATTTTAAGTTTTTCTTAAATATCGGTTGAACTACTTACACGACTCAAACTAATATTAGCCACATGGCCAAACTCCATTAAAATGCAGTGTAACTGTAACAGTAGCCAATTATTTATGAATCAGTGGAAACATCTGGAAGCTTGACCTCTTTTTTATATGAAAAGGACTTGGAGCATTTGCTGTATTTCACTATTAGTGCCACTTCAGTTATTACATGCTCTGCCAATGTTTTATGTAACTGGACTGATTTCCTTCCGACTCGTAAGGTCAGCTGCCTGTGAAGGGATTGAGTTTTCTAGGCACTACTGCCTGTGTCTATCTCCTTATGGATACAGTACCTGCTACCTATTACTCATACACAGTGGAAAATATGTTATTCTAGCATTATATAGCATATTGTGTAAGCATTAAAGAGAATAAACTAATTTATTTTCCTGAACCAATCTTACCTTCATGCTTTTTAGTATTTCCAATCTTTTCCCTTTTTGATATATGCATGTCTCTGTACACACACACACACACACACACGCTTAAATGTTTCTTATCTGTATCTAAAAAAATACACAGGTATAATTTATTTCAGCCAGTTAAAAAAGAATGCATCTGTTTTACACCAAATATATTTCCAATGTACTTTGCATGTAAGTAGAGATGGAGAAAGTATATGTTCAAGGACTGATGACGTATGCACCAACATATATACAAACATACACGTCTGCACAGGTGAATTTGCAATTCTATCTCTGGCAAGACAGAGAATATGCAACTAAGTGGATGTATCCTACTTAGTTAGATAATCCCAAACTGCAGGCAATCAAGTTATTTGTATTTTTCTGCTAACAGAATTTGGTTGTAATTCATGTTGCATAGGCGTATTTTCATTCATGGAATATTTATTGTGAATGTTCTCTGTATCAGGCATGATACTAGACACTGGAGATAAAAATGATGAATAATAGATAGTCTGTGGTTCTAATGGGCTTCAGCCTTTTCACGTGTTCTAAACACAGAGCAGCACAGCACCAGGATGAAATGTTTAGGGAACTTAAATGGGAGATAGGAGTAACTGTTCTGACATTAAAAACAAATATAAACAAACAATCAAAACAAACTGCCAGTTTAGTACTAAATCTGATTAGTTCCCAAAGCTCCTATATTTTCTTATCAGGGTGAGGGCATGGAAAACTGAGAACTCTGGAGGATAGAGCATAGTTTGTCCCCTGAAATCGCAAGAAAGGACACATATCTAGTGTCTGTCTTAACCCCTTATCTATTCCTGGCAGCTTCTTGGGCTCTTGTTGGTATGATTTCTGCCACATAATGCCACCGCTCTGTCAACTGATGATTGGATCAGCAATTTGACTCTAAAACCATTTTAGATGGAAGATTGCAAGGGAGCCTGTCCCTAGAGCCCTAACAAGCACGTTAAGCCTCCAAAGGTCCCTAGGCATCTTGCTCCCTAAACTGAGGGTGATTGACTGACCCAAAACCCCTTTTCCCTTGGAGGGTTTGAATTGGAGGTATAAAAATACAGGCAGCAGCTGGCAACAGTAGAGGGCTATAGAAAGAAGTTGAGAGTTACACTGAAAGAAGGCATTATGGGGAAGTCACCAGCCTATGGAATCCATGTGATTTGAAGACAGACGGGAATAAAATGGGGGAGGTGGTAGGTAATAAGCAAGCAAGAGAACTGAAATAGAGAAAAGGAGATTAGACTAGTGTTATTGGGCAGAGGCAGGCATGCTAACGTGGAGACAGAAAATAGCTGAGTCATCTTAACTGCAGGACTCCGGAGTAGTGAGCAATGAATGCCTGCTTTGAAGATGAGCCTCATGGGTCTTTCAGCTAGCCAGGGGGGCAAACTTTAATTAAGAAGTAAGCATGAGCTATGATTACCACACTCTTTCCACAGAAATAAAAGCGTCAGATAGTCTTTCTCCCATAGTAAGCCCAAACACCTAAAAGAAACAGATCTTTGAATAAATCACATGGGAAAATGGGTTCCCTAAAGAGTAAATAAAACTTTTCTCCATGATAAATTACACCCGCAAAACGTCTATTTGTAAAATTAATCCAGCTAGAATTTTGACAAGTTGTCAGGATTCCTTAAATGTCCCTGTCTTTAGAAGCAAACAAATTGGGTAATGGAAGGCCCATGTGGTCATGTGGTAATCATAACTCTGAATGCGGGATCATTTCATTCAACTCCTTTTCCCCACAGGGGAAAGAAAGGCTCCAAAGGTCTCTAGGCATTTTGCTTTGTGAGTGCATGTATTTCAGTGAAAACATCTATAAAGCAAATCCATTCTCTTTCATGATAAAATCAATATTCTGTTAAAAAAAATGGAAATAAACTTCTTGACTATGGAACGATGTTCCTTAAAGACAACATCAGGAGGGAAGAGATACACCTAGGGTATACTCTGTTGAAGGGTGTACAAGAGAAGCAGGATGTTGAAAGGGTGAGGCCGATTTCCTTTGTGAGATCCCACTGTACACCATCCAAATGCTTTTCTCCTTTTCAGCTTGTGTGGCATCTAATAGAGTTGGGTTATGCCACATTTCTCACTTTCTCTCTTCCAATAAATGAATTGTCACAGTTTCACACCCAAGCCCAACCCTCACTATCTTTAATGGGAGAAAGTGAGGCCCTGAATACTCATAAGCAAGGAATAGAGCACCAGAGCTCCTATTTTATCCTTGATAGCATCTACCTTTCTTTATGAGACCTGGCTATAGGATTGCTAGAATGGTTTCTTCCTTTCGTTATATTCCTTGATTTCTCTCATTAAGCATCAATTAATAGGCAGGCATAGGTTTTCTATAATCTCTTATACTCAAGAGAAATAGTGAAAATGAAGATTCAACACATTTTAGGGTATAGAGAAAGGAAACTAATGACAGTTTGCTTTCCTTCTGTAAGTAATGGAGGAGGCAAAGTTAACCACACAGAGAAAGGTTGGGATAGGAATGGGTAATAAAACTGGGAATTGCTACTGTGAAAATATGGCAGGGAATCAACTAGAGATGAATAAGAAAATTGCAATAAGGGTCCAAGAGCTGATGGATAGCATGCCTTATTACAGTGATTTGCACATTTTTTCCCTTCAAGTCATGACCAAATGTCCTTTGGCAGAAGTCCATGTTTGAGGATGGGAAAATTTACATCTTTATTTTCAGTAACCTTGAACTGAAATTTACATTTCCTTCAATTGTGAATATAGGCCACAAACCACATTAGTATTAGTAGTTCTTGTGACATTATACCCAATTGAAATGTTGGATATTTTCATATCATATTAGAGTTACAATATTTCACATATCATCTATTATGCTCCAATGGTATCACTTTTTATTAAAAGTTATTACAGAAGAACGTATAAAAAATTTCATTTTTTAGATAACTGTATTTCAATACAATTAGTTTCCTTTGTATTCTATTTTTTTAATTTAAAATATTTTTAGAAAGATCCTATTGTGTTCCTAGGCTTTATTAAGTTACCAAAGGGATTCATAGCATATAAAAGGTTAAGAATGTCTGTTCCTTGGTGTCTCAATATTTGCCATTCAAAATATAACACTTAAGACTAAGGAGGATGGGATACAATAGAATGAAATATTGTTACCGAAATGGGAAGAAAATATAAGCAATTACTTAGGCTCATCAGCTACTATGAGATGCTGCTTTTTTTATGTCAAAATCTTAAATATAATGACTTAAGTGGTATTTTTCTTTTACAAATGCCCAGGACTTTTGTTACAGTCAATTAAACCTGTCTCATTTATCCTCTCTAACCTTCAGTCAGAATCCGCACATAATGTAGCATTCATATTTTAACACTGGGTGTCCAAAAGCATGATTTAAGGCTGACGAAGGCTTTTCTGTATGGGTACTTTGTTTGCTGAATACCCATGGATGCCATTTACAAGTCCTGTGGTTGCTAGCATCAGGGATTTTTGTAGGTAAATATTGATTGTGGACCTTTGATTTTTTACGGATTGATAAATCAGGGCCTAAATGAGGTGACTGAGGAAGACTGACAATTTAACATCAAAACAGGACTATAATACTCTAATGGATATCTGTTCCTCTTTGCATTCTCCGTGTCAATTCCCCTTCCCCATCAATTAAGAAAAAATTTTTTTGAATGTTTATTTATTTTTGAGAGACAGACAGAGAGAGAGTGGATGAGGGGCAGAGAGAGAGGGAGACACAGAGTCCAAAGCAGGCTCCAGGCTGTCAGCACAGAGCCCAACTTGGGGATGGAATTTACAAGCCCTGAGATCATGACCTGAGCCGAAATCAGATGCTCAACAACTGAGCCACCTAGGTGCCCCTCCCCCATCAGTTTTTTAGGAAAGCAACCAACCTTTTATTTTATTAAAACATCCTCCCCCTTTCAATTCCTATGATTCAGTTGGGGCTGGCCCTTTCCCTAGTTTCCAGAGTGGTGAGTACATAACTGAGGTGAATCAGAGCATTCTGTTCTCTTTTCCATTGTGTTGTCATAGGGAGAGGCATAAATTATCGAAGCAAATAAGGCTCATTTTGAGAGACAGTCATCGGAACTATTGAGAAAAAAATTGGTGTTGTTGAGAGATTATATGAAGCCTGGAGCTGTTGGCAGCCATCTTTCCACCATGATAGCAGAGCCTGCCAAAGAAATGAAGTTTCAGAGAAAAGCATTCCTCAGACAGGGTAAGAGCCATTTTCATTCTTGAGACCTAATTAGAGTGTTGGATCTAGCTGTGCCTGAAGTCAGCATGTGGGTTTTCATTTCTGTGCTCCTAACCACGTGAATCTAAGTATATTAAGTCACTTTAAGGTTCAGTTACCTGGAACAAAATGAGTGTGGACTAACAGACACTCTTGCTAAACTCTAAATTCTAATTAGTTTGGGAAGTTATTATTAACTATGAAATACTTATTAGTGATGCATAAATTAGTCCAAATAAGAATAGCAGCAAAGGAAAATTATTTCCTAGGTCTTAAAAATCTTGTTTTAAATTAAACCATGACTAAGCTATGGAAAGAGGGAAAAAAAAGCTGGATATTTCAGGTGATCAAGAAATTGTATGTGTTAATTACTTGAAGAGATTCTGCATTTATCCTCCAGATGCCATAATTTCTAAACTGGCATGCTTTCATCATTTGAACACTTTGTAGTTGAAGAACCTAATCAATCTTCCTCCTGGATTTGTATTCCTATAGAAATGATGGCCTGTTCTAGGACAGCCAGTGTCGCTTGGCCTATTGTACTGAAGAATAAATGAGTAAGAGTCTTGATTACCTTACAAATAAATCTGGTTAACAGTTATATTAATTAAAATGCCTGGTTCTGCGGCTATTCTGAACTATTTATACGTGATTTAATTCATATCAGCAGCTAATTTGTATTTAATGCAAACTAATGGGTTTTATGTAAATGGAGCATGTGGCAGTCTATTTAAAAAACAAATTATCTCTAGTTTCATTTCAGTTATTTTAATTAAATTTAGAGTGTGTGTGGTGGTGGGGGGGGTGAAGGGAAAAGGGATGTGCTGTATATGAGGTGATGATTAAATCCAGTTTAATTCTACAGAATAAGAAACAAGTAATTCTCTCAACAGTCACATTGGCCCTTTCATAAAGTTTAGAGAAGTCAAGAGGGTTAGTATACAGAAAAGCCTCTAAGATTCTAGATGGCATGTTTCTTAAGAGCGCTTGTAGAAATAAGTTTCTCAAATTTTTGTTTTTTAATTTGGCTCATAGTTATTTATGCCTTAAATGCCTACTATATACATATATTTTCCTTTCTTTGATTTGGAAATTTTGAACCCATTTATAAACTGGTTAACTAATGTTTCTTTACTTGACAGCCAATAGCTTAAACTTATGGGATCCTATTTTAACTATAATAAAACATTCTCCAATCTATAGTTTATACATTTATAAATTATCTTTGGTCTTTTTTTATTCCAAAGAGCATTTTTTTCTCTATTTTTTCCCTAATTTTGATATGTGTTCTATAGCTAAAGAGAATTTTGGCACATTCTTCATAATTTTTGCTATTTAGTCCTAGACTAGAACCATCTCTCAACTTGTAAAATTTAGTTAATTTCAAAGTTGATATACTTCCCATTCTTTTTCTTGCATTATGGTTACTTTTTTCTGTGTTTCTAGTCCCTGCTTGCTAGATCATAAGCTTTTTTTTTTTTTAAGAATAAGAACTATTTTTTTCATTTCCACACAATCAATATGATTTTGTTGCATTTCGTAGCCATTTAATCAATGTTGCTTGAATGATATCTCCTAAAAAACAAATTATTCAAACCACTAAATTACATCTTCCAAAATCTCCATTTTCAACAACAAAAAAATAAAACATAACTCTCCTCCCTCTCATGCTATTGGTTACAAGATAGAAACTAAACTCAACAATATGATCAATCTAGTTTTCCAAACCCAATCTCCAATATTATCTCAAAAATTCACACACCATTACCTCTTAGGAGTGGTACTAGTGTTATGGTAACATAATGAAGGATCACCTATTGGTCTCTGGGAGTTGGGAAAGCCTCCAAGTGAAGGCAGTGATTGATCTCGGGCTTGAAGGAATTTTCTAGGGAAACATGGGGGAAAATGGGTTTTCATGATGCAAAATAACACATGTATTCCTCACATAAAATGGTATAGAATTAATCCCAAAGAACACATTATGTATTTGAACAGAACTGTTTCCTTAAGAAAATATTTTAAATCATCATCTACCTTAAAAACTTTTTCCAGTTTTTTACATTTGTAAAATCTCAGCCCTTCTTTAAAATACCCTGGATTCCCACCCCCCCTTGAATATTTTGGTGTAATCTAAAACTTTAATGTCAAACATTAAAATAAGTTTTAGAAACAGTGTCATTGGTACATATCCACAATTCTAGAATATTGTCACAAGCTCGTACAGGAAAAGATAATCAATTTTTAAACTCATGTTTCCTTGTCACCAGTGACAGAAACAGCAAATCCAAACAATTGTTTGTGGATGTTAATCCTGGTCAGATTGATCAAATGACAGCCTCTCCAGTTTCACTGGTTGTCTGGGGAGCGTTGACTTTCTTATATGGCAGATATAATGACTTCTATTTTAATTCAACTGCCACCAATTTGGAGCCCATATACAATAACGCCAGTCCTCCAGAGAAATTTTAACAGATATAATTAGCCATATTTGAAATATAAGAACATTCACTCAGTCAGAATGATTGGAAATCCATTTTTTTTACATGAAGTTAGATTCTACAAGTTATTTAATTAATTGAATTATAATTCACTTCAGGGACATCATAACTATTCAGATGGCATAGTAAATGTTTCCTTGGGTACTATAAGGTTGTTACCAAAATAGGGTAGTCTCTTTGGTTCTTCAAAAGGAGACACATAATGGAAAGCTCCTGTGGTGTAGAGGAACTACCTCATCAAGTAAGCCCAATACATATGCAAATTGTAATTTATACAAAAGATACCAAAAGGGAGCTAGTTCCCTGAAGAGGCAGAAGGAAGAGAAAACCCACTTCAGAGAGCTCACGGCTATATCCTTTCTCTAAAGCAAAAAGTAATTTACTAAAATAGCATTGTTTGTGCAGTTGCAAAATCTCTCTTCCATAGCCCTCCCTTAGGAGGGAGCTAAGCCCAACTTAGCTACATTAGCCTTCCACATCGATTCAATTGGCAGGTGATTTATCAGGCCAGCATTTCATCTTCCCTATAAAGGCAAAACGTGCCCTGTTCCTGGGTGCTACAACGGGGAACAGACGAAGGTTCCTTTGATGCTGCAAGGACACCAGACTGATAAAATTTGCTCCTGCATTGAACTTGACATGGAGGTGGAGTGCTTTAACTTTTAAAAGTCTGTTCTGTAACTCTCAGAATAACTGATGACTCTCATTGATATTCACATTTCAAATGCAGATAAATCTTCTCTGTTATTTTTTTCTTCGATTAGAGGTCTAAAATTTTCACCTTCTACACATGCACACCCTGTTATCTCAAATTGACAAAATCTTCCTACTTGCTGAGTCACTCAGTCCATCCAGCTACTTATTCATCTATCTGTCCTTATGCAATGGAATGGAAACATATTGCTATTTAAACCAAAGTCACCTGCGTTTGCTCCCACCCACTAGAGGGTGGGATGATTTATAACCGAGAGAAGATTTTTTGTTTACAAAAGTACCGTAGTCCCTCCTCCCCATACTTGAGTGAGGCAAATAAGAAGAAAATGCACAAGAGAATGAGAAGAATCTGGAGCTCAAAGGCATTGCAGGAACTAAGAACGGGGTACCAGCAATGCCACTTCCCAGGTGAGTGACTTGTGCAGCCACCCAGGGCCCTGTGTCCAGAAGGGCTCCACGCTTGGCTTAATGTTCTGCTGTCACTATCTTGAAATTCTTAATAGTTTTTGAACAACAGAACTGCATTTTTATATAGCACTGGACCTGCAAATTATGTAGCTAGTTTTGGACAGAAACACTCCATTTTCTTTAATTTAGCCCAAATTTTGAGTTAAATACAGTGAAGTATTGCCAATCCAATGTCTTATGCCTATTTCCAGGGGTGAAGTAACGTAGCAAATATTATGTGAAGCCACTTAGTAGCAGTAATGACTCTTATGTCCTATCGTTCTGTTTTTCAGACACTAGGGATGGTTCATTTCATAGATTGGGGTTAATTTATAGAATTAGCATGTATTTAATTAGACTGAGACTTCTACTTCTCGCCCCTCCCCCAACCCTTATGAGTTTGTCCTGTGTGTTTTTCTAGGAAGCTGGTTTTCATAATGAGGGCTTCTAGGACCTGGTTTTACTTAATATAGACTACCTTAAACCTGAGTCATATTTTTTAAATTTCTTTTTACAAATCTGAATGCTTCCTTGCGGTCAGTCTGATGAGGCTTGAGGAGGCAAGGCTGCAGTAATCTCACGGAAGGTAGCTGCTCTTACCCATCTCTCTGCCTTCTGGGCTGCAAAAGTCAGTCTTCAAGGTCCCAAATGCCAGATACTCCCTTCACTAACGTCTCTTAAAGCTAGGCAATAACATTTATCAAATGGCTAATGGAAGCTGAGGGAAAAGGCCTTTTGGAGGCTTTGAGGAAGGGTTTTTTGTTTTTGTTTTTGTTTTTATTTTTTATGATAGGAGAAACTTATCCACATTGCTTGTCTTTAGATATGGTTGTATGACCACATGATGCATGGAGCTACAGCAGAATCTTGTGATAATGTGGGAAAAGCCATGAAAATGGAAGAGAGGAGAGGTGGAAAGCACATGGGACATCGATGAAGCCACTTTGTTGCTGAATTAAGCAAGGCTGAAACAACCTACCTCTTCAGAATATTTGTAAACTTAAGCAGGTGGTTCTCAAAGCGTGGTCCCTGGATCAGCAATGTTGGCATTGCCGAGAAATTTGTTAGGAAAGAGAATTCTTGGGTCCTGCCTCAGATTACTGAAACAGAAACACTGGGGATGAGACCAAGCATTCTGTGTTATTATAACAAACACTCTTGGTCATTCTGATGCATACTCAAGTTTAAGAACTACTGCGTTAAGTTGCATTTTGTCAGCTATTCTGTTCATCGTAATTCAAACAATCTCAACTATATTATAAGAAACTGGGACACTTTATTTACTTATTTAAAAATTGTTTTTACATGTTTACTTATTTTTGAGAGACAGAGACAGAGTGTGAAGGGGGAGGGACAGAGAGAGAGGGAGACACAGAATCTGAAGTAGGCTCCAGGTTCTGAGATGTCAGCAGAGAGCCCAATGTGGGGCTTGAACCCACGAACGGTGAGATCATGACCTGAGCTGCACTCGGACGCTCAACCTACTGGGCCACCCAGGCACCCCAAGATTGGGACACTTTAAAATATGACTTTTAAAAGATCATATTTTCTTTTAAAGTTATATTTTGGCAACACCCTATTCCTGCAATTAGAAATAACTTAGTATTTAGTGAACATAAATAGTTTAAGGTCTTATCACTTCGCTCATAACATCCATCTGGAGAATTATCATGACCTTCAGATACAAAGTTGATTTATATTATTATTTGTCTCATAAAAGTGACACAGTAGACAGAAGGGGACAGTAGAGCCTCTTTTTTTTTCCTTGTTTTGTCCGTGTGTTGTTATTCAATTTTTTTGTGC
Organism: Neofelis nebulosa; assembly: GCF_028018385.1. Classification (NCBI taxonomy): domain Eukaryota; kingdom Metazoa; phylum Chordata; class Mammalia; order Carnivora; family Felidae; genus Neofelis; species Neofelis nebulosa. The sequence goes on from NC_080782.1 coordinate 72,788,758, forward strand.
CAGACTAAGTGGAGTTACAGGCTGTATTATCTAGTTTTAACTACATGAACTTTCACAAAATAAGGGACTTAAGATACTCCTATAAAGAAATTGCAGGTTGAAGGAATCATAAATAATGTAGATACAGGTGAAAATAGTGGTGTTGCTGCTTTCCACTTGGTTCGTGGGCATTTTGCCAGCCTTGTTAGAAGAGAAAACAAGTGTGTTCTAAAATGACACTATGGGAAGTTGCCAAATAGTATTTACAATAATCAGGAAGATTTACTCATACTATATTTAGTGCTAACCCTCAATCTAAGTGGATATTTGCCTAGAGATGGTAGCTAACGATAGCTATAGTCCTATCTGGAACTATGTTTGTTATCCACACCACACACCACTAGTGGTTTATTTTTTACCAATTTCTAAAGTTTTATTTTGCTACTGATTTTATTCTTGTTTTTAACTGATGGAGGGTATTTAATTAAAAAAAAAGTATATAGGCTGTTGATTCAGAATGAGGTCAAGAAAACCTTGCTTTTCATACTAGGATTTCTGGCATCTGAGCCCAATCTGCTTTTCAGTCATAATTTTCCTTTATTCTTCCTTCATGCTCTGTGTGCTTTTGCTACTCTGAAGGAGCTGCTCACTCTTCTCCGTGCCCAGCTCTACACACTTTCTCAAACTAATCTCAGCCAGGAGTCATTTCACCTTCCCTGAACTCTCATAATGAGAGTTGGTACTTTATAGCCTTTTAAGTTCTTTGAGGGCAGAATTCATTATCCGATTCATTTTACATCCCCCATAATGCATAGGATGTGGATTCCAAGAAGATGTGTTAGTAGAAAGTAAGAAAGGAGAGAAGAAATAGCAACTGTGTGAGCAAAGAAATAGGTTTTCACCTTTCCTGTCTGAAGGTTCAGGTTGATGGGGAGTCACGAAGCTATTCAACTTAATTCCTTTAATCATCTCATTTTGAAGGTATACTTCTTTTTACGCTATATTTCATGACTAGAGTAAGCTTAAAGTATCACTAGGTTTCTGTCTTTCTGTCATGTAGTGACATGTGAAATATTACTTTATTCATAAGGCTATCCCCAGATGACAGAAACTACTGAACTACAGCAAACACAGAAACTTGAGAGGCAGCAACACATGGGGCATGGACATTTTATGCCATCAGACCTAGGTGACAGTCCCTGCTCCATTGCTTACTAAGTGTGCACGTGCAACTGTTCTCTGAACGCTTTCCCCTTTAATGTTCTCATCTTTAAAATGGCTATATGCATTCAAATAAGTGATAAATGTAAGAAACTTAGCATGGTCCCTGGACATAATAAACGTCTTATTTGCTACGAATGGGAAATCTTGTTTTCCTCTACTCACAACACTTCTGACACCAGATGTGTGGGGCTTTTTCCCCCACAGCAATGAATTCTCCAACTCCCTTGACATAACCTGGGTGTCCTCTGATTTAGTTATGACATTAACTACCAGGAGTTAGTGCAGACTTCACAGGGTAAGGGGTCAGTACCACATGACTGCCTTGCATTTCAGATGCCAGTCATAAGTCAAAGGTTGTCCATCGTACTTCTGACCAATAGGCTATAAATCGAGAGTTCCCTTAACCTTGCCCTTGGTTTTAATGATATGCTATAATGGCTCAGATACTTCAAAGGAATACTTATTTATGTTTAACGGTTTATTATAAAAAATATAATGAAGGATACAGATGAGCAGTCAGAAGAAGAGGTACATAGGATGAGATGTGCAAGGGTCCTGAATTCAGGAGCTTCTGTCCTTAGGGATTTGGGGTGCACCAGCCTCACAGTGTACGGATATGTTCACCAACTTGGAAGCTCTCTGCCCACTGTAGCATAGAAAATTTTTATGGAGGCTTCATCATGTAAGCATGATCAACTTCCAATTTCCAATGCCTCTCCTCTCTCTCGAGGATGAAGTTTGCAGGTGAAAGTTCCAAGCTTCTAATCATGCTTGGCCTTTCTGGTTACCAGCCCCCATCCAGGAGCCTAGCAAGAATTGCCTCATTAGAACAAAAGATGTTCCTAACACCCAGAAAAGTCCAAAGCATTTAGGAACTCTGTGTGAGACACTCCTATCACTTCCATCACTCAGGAAATTTTAAGGGTTTTAAGAGCACTGTTTCAGGAACTTGGGACAGAGTACAAATGCATATTTCTTATTATGTCACAGCTAACTCTTATTATTAATCATTCTTCCCATTTGATGTTTCCTTAAGGACTAATTATGATAATATGTATGCATAATATACTTATTTTTCTAAATTCTGAAGTTAATTAATTAGCATTGGTACAACTATCTTACATTTCATTCATAGCCTAATAATTTTATGCTTTGATTATTTTCTTAGACTTTATAACATGAATCATTTCCTATAATCAAAGTTTTAATTTACAGTTTAAATCCTTTTCAACATTCATTGAATTGGGCATTTAACATTCTGGGAGGTGGAAAACAAACTTTATATACTTGCAAATAATAGAAGTTAAATTGAAAGGAGAACTATAAAAATAAGGAAATGGTATCAAATAAATAATACCAGAAATTCCTCATATCTTAAAGATACCAGTTTTCAGATCAACTTTCCATTGAGTGTCCCATAAAATGAAGAAAACAAAAAACAAACTCATACCAATGTATACATATCATTGTGTAATTTGAACCACTAAGAGTAAAGAGGCATTTCCAAAAGATTCAAAATGTTGTGTGAAAGTGGTCTAATACAAATGATAGGATATCAAAATGTCATTCATTTTTCTCTCAATGCTAACCTGTTTCCAAGAAGTTCTTGAAATAATGTCTCTAATATTCTAAGAAAAGATGGTTTTCATCCTGTAATACTAAAGTCAGGCTATCAATCAGCTGTGAGAGAAGAAAAAACATAATCTTAAAAATGTATGGACTTAATAATTTAGTCCTCATGCAATCTGCCTTAGAAAGGTTCTAGAGAATGTATCTAAGAAATATAAATGATAAACCGACAGATGTTAAAAAAAACGTGCTATCTAGGAAAAAGGCTCCCTAATACAATGAGGAATTGAAATTCCAGAGTGACAGCTGTGTTTCAGACACAGGGAGAAGTAATCCTTCATATTAGAGCAGGTGGTTAGAGGGCTGCGTGGAAGAAGTTCAAGTTTTCTGAAGTATTTGGGTATTATGGAAAATCATTACTAGGCATTTGACAGCTTTGATGGAACATTTGGACAAATATCAGCAATATATACACAGAAAACAAAGAAAATCTTAAAAGGCAGTAATGTACTCTAAGAAAAAAAGCTTGTATTGAGAAGAAAACATAAATCACTTGACATAGCAGTAAATAAAGCCTTTACAAGACTGTAAATATATAAAAATTGAATAATGATTTCACCAAACATTATGATATTACAATATTGGAATGTTGTGGGAGAGGAATTGGGAGTGGTGATGGTGGAATAAGAGAATTTAAACATCAACAGGAAGTCAATAGTTGCTGCCAAAGCCAAATAAAGACTTACCAGTATTAAATATCTTACTTAGGACAATGGTGAACACTAAAAGAAACAAAAGAGTTGAGAGCCTTTAGGTGAGAGAATCCTGGGACTGGCTTTTTCCATCCCTCCTTCTCTTCTCCTGCTCCCCAGTTCCAAATTAGTTGCCTTCCTGGGACCAGTAGGGAACTCCGTGTGTGTGAGGTCTCTGACTTTCCTGAGGTCTTGAAGTGTCGTGCACTCTATTGTCTTTGAGCCAAACGGCAACTTGGACTTTCTGCGTTAGAAACCAGGGATGAGGCCCTGAGGGCAGCTGATTATAAGAAAAGCTTTTTCAAGCCAACTGTGGACCCAAGGGACAGTTGGATGTTGAACTATATTAGTGTATGGGTATCGCAGATTCCCAGATAACTGGTAGAGAGTTGAGTCAGTGAGCTGAGCTCCACTACTCATGAAGCTCTAAGAGTGTAGAAAGACTGCCAAACCAATGATTACTTATATTTGTCTGTGGCTTTGAAATGGGATAAAGTGATGAATGACATTTTACCTTTCATACTATACACCTGTAGGAGTCCCACCATTTAGGATATCATAACAATGAGTTGTACCCCCACTGAGCTGCCACCCAACCCAAAGAAGCCACCATCTGAGAGGTCTAGCAAAGAGAGAACAATCAGGTTGAAACACCCAGCTACAAGCCCAGCGAAATAAAATGCCTGAGGAGATATCTGGATACCTGAATGAATACGGTAATTTGGAAAAGCCAAACATACCAAAAGTAAAACTTTCTGGAACTTATAAACAAGATATGTAATTTAAAAATATTAGTCTCAGTCCAATCAGTTTTTGATCATTGCTAAGACTCAAATTAATGTCTTTGATAAGAGAGCTCTGGAATTTCTCACACAGAAACAAGTGACAAACACTATTTCTGCTTCTCAACATTGACTAGACCAGTGTCAGGGTCCCACTGCAAGGGATGGAAAGTGTAGATCCTGTCAAGTGTCTGGAGAGAAGGGTAAAGATCCCATGAGTGAACAATGAGAGTGGCCAATGCACCTGTGGTCAGAGGAAAGATTCTAACTAAAATGAACATGAACAAACCCCCTCTCCATAAAGGAAATATTAGTGAAATGATAATGACATAAGATATAGATGTACATAGCAATATAGAGATAGAAATATAACGATTAAGGATAGACTTCCTGGAAATATGTAACACAATAAGATTGTTTAAAACAGACAAGACATTCTGTGAGAGAAATTCTAATCCAAACTAACTGTGAACACTACCACTTGAAGTTTGGCAGGAAGGAGATAAAAACATGCCAAATGTTTCATTCATCATGAGGAGGAAAATAAAGTGGCACCTGGGTGGCTCACTCAGTTAAGCTTTCCACTCTTGATTTTGGCTCAGGTCATGATCTCATGGTTGTGAGATCGAGCCCTGCGTCATGCTCCATGCTGATAGTATGGAGCCTGCTTGGGATTCTCTCTCCCCCTCTCCCTCTCTGCCTCTCTCCCTGCTTGCACACATGCTCACTCTGTCTCTCAAAATAAATAAATAAAAGGGGGAAGAAAGAGAAGAAATCCTACTTTAAAGGTTTTATTCTATGGAAGGAAGAAATAAAGCAAAGCAAGATGGGAATTGAAACATCATTGTGAGAGAGGCAGTGAGTATACATGAGGAAAATTGGTTAATGTAATAGTAATAGAATGAATAATAGTAGAATCATGTGTGTTTAAGAAAGTAATGATACCAAACATTGCTGTAGAAAGGAAAAAAATCTTCAAACTAATTGGGAGGAGAAACCTAGAATAGAAATCAGTAAAACAGCCAGCAAAAAGTAGGCCAAGAATAAAATAAAATAGAATCTAAAATAATTAAGAGTAAATTAAAATAAAGTCAAATATATTATTAATTACACTAAATATGAATAGACTGAAACTATCCATTAAAAAAAAGACATAGATTACAACTCAAAGCAAAACCTAAATGTGTGTGTTTGCAAGGAAAATGCTTAAAACAATAATAATAATAATAATAATAATGATAATAATGATAAGAAGAAGAATCATCATCATCATCATCATCATCATCATCAATATCAGGAAGAAGAGGAGCAGGAGGTGAAGAAAGAAAAAGCAGAGAGATGGACAAAGAGGTACAAGGTATTTGAAAGCAAAAGAAATTTAAAAATGGTAAAGTTATTTTACAAGTTGGAATTTACAATTAAAATCACTAAAGAAGATTTAGAGGGACAATATACACATTAAAACTCCTAAGAAGTAGTGGGATATATGCAAAAACTGCAGGGAACTTCAATTATGTAGCTTTTCAATTATGTAGCTTTTAAGTACCATTTTATTTTTTCAAATTATAGTAATATATTTGATAAACTTAATTTTTAATTCTTTTTTTTTCAATGTTTATTTATTTTTGAAAGAGAGTGAGTGAGCAGTCAGGGGAGGGGCAGAGAGAGAGGGAGATCAGAGGATCTGAAAATACAGAATCCGACGCAGGGCTCGAACCCATGAACCATGAGATCCTGACCTGAATCAAAGTTAGATGCTTAACCAGCTGAGCCACCCAGGTGCCCGTGATATACCTAAATATTAATTTAAATCCATGTCTGTGGAATATTCATTTCTCTGAATGAAGGGAGAAATATAGGAGGCTATTGCCTATGATAATGCTGTATATTCTCTGGAAAGTGAGTATTTAAATTTGTTTCCCTCTGAGTAGATTAACTTATTAACTTTTTCTTCATTCACTCTTACTTGCAAATAAACATATAGATTTCACAAAAAATAATTAAGATTATGAACATTTCATAAAAATTTGTGTTAAGCTTACTTCAAATGAGAAATAAAAGCTTAAAATCATTAGATTTATGACAAATTGGTGAGTAATTGTCTTTAGAAAGAATCTCATTTCAAGAGGAAAAATATTCTCTTGATAAAAGGACACACAATTTCTTTTATTTTAAAACTGCTGTTTATGTTTGTTTTAAATTTTTATTTCTGTGGGCAGTCTCTTAAAATCCCTGTAGACATTAATGAAATTCTGGACCTGTTTCTAGTCAGTGCGTGCTATTTTGTCAATGCTTCTTTTTAAGCAACTTACATTTCCCTGAAGTAAACCAAGTTGCTGCAAAATGGATGAATTGAGAGAAGACCTAGAACATTTTTTGGTTTTCTTGCCAGACCCATTTTAATTAAAAGCTTTAACAACATTCTTTTTAGGAGATATGTGGATGAATTCATGGCAATCTAATTTGGTTCTTATTTCCCTTTATGACTTTCTTTTTCAAAATTCTTCTGTTTTACATAATCATTTTTTTAAAATGTAATTTTATCAAATTCAAACTGATTTAATGAGGATGTTAATTGGAATTATGTTAAATTGGAGGAAATTACCATATTCATAACACTCATTATTCCCGTCAAGAACTTTCTGTATCTCTTATATAGTCAAACCTGTTTTATATTTTTTAGCAAAATTTGATACTTTTCTCTATACATTATTCACATATTTTTATTTATTTTATATTTTTAAGTTATCTTCTTAAGGGTACTTTGTGAATTGTTATTGCAAATTTATTAGATATATTTTAGATTTGTAATATTAGGGGTTTTTTTGTCTATTACCTCAATAAACTTGCTTTTTAAATCTAATTGTAGCTTAGTATTTTATTTTAGGCTTTCTTGATAGACCATAAATCTTAAACATAATGACAAATTTGACTTTATAAAGTTTGCATCTATTAATTCTATTTCTTTTCTTATTCGTTGGATAGAAGGGGGTTAAATAGTAATTAGCATGACAGGCATCCATCCTTATTATGAAACTTAAAATATTATTAGAAAAGCCTCTAATGTTTGTTCATTAATGTGTTGTTTGCTCATTTAAGATAGATATTCCATAGCATTTTTTTAAGGAGTGCTCATCTATTCCTATTTTACTAAGAATATTTCTTGGGATTATGGTCAAGTTTCATCAAATATGTTTTGAGTATCTTTTGAGATGATCATATAGCTTTTCATCTAAATTTTATTGGTGTTATAAATTATACAAAAACATTTGTATAGGGAAAAATTTGTTTAGGGAAGAACCTTATTTGGATGTGGTGAACTAATTTTTAATAAATTATTAAATTCAATTTTGGTGTTTTATTTGGCATTTTTATGTATGATAATTGTGGGGATTCTAATTTCATCAGAAAATCCACTAGAGTAAGATATAAAATATATTACCATAACACAACATCTCATAACTTTCAAAGTCTTCTCCAATTGTTCTTTACCATTTCTTATTTTAAGAAAACACATTAAAATATGTTTTATTTTCATTTATAAAACACCTTCATTTATATTACTAATTAGTTGCTTATATTAAGTTGTTTAAATAATTTTATAGTTTTATTTTCTTATTGTTCACTTATAGTTATGTTATTAACATCTTGACTTAGTGTATTATGGTATAAAAATGTAGTCACATGTTTTGCATTCTTTGGATTCACTGACTTTATTCTTTATGATCAATAAGTCATAAATCCTAAAAATTGTTTCATGTTACTAAAAAATTGTGTATTCTCTATTTATAGGATGTATACATACATGTGTTATCAATTAAACTTTACTGTCTATATTATTTCATTTGTTTTTTTGTATTTTTTTTTGTTTTTACATATTTTGCCTTCTTTATTTGACTAATTATGTGGGTTTAAAAAGCACTATAATTGCTTTTTTCCTGCTTTTTTTTCTTATGTAGTTCCTTTTAAGTAATAGTATTCAAACCACCTACTTCTAAGAGAATATTCTCATATGTCTATTGGGAATGTCACATACAACAAAGCTCAGACAATAATTGTTGGAAAAGGTAGGGAAGCCATGATAAATTGTAATTAACACCATCAACTTTAAAATGTGAGTGACATAAATTCAATTAGTAAAAATGTTCAGAAAAAGATAGTATTTTGAAAGAATTATAAAGATAAAAGAGCATATAAAAGTGAAAAATAACACAATTAATAACATTTTACTCTACCATAAAAATAATTTGTTTGTTAGTGGATTGTTAAAATGGTATGTATTTTGGGGAATTCATTCAACTCAAAAGTCCAAATTCAAATGTAAAAGTCAAATAAATATTTGAATTATCTTCTAGATATATTTCTACAATTTTAATTTTCAGCTCAAAATTTATGTTAAATATTTGTTGAGGATTCTTTTTTTTTCTGATAAGGAATGACAAATTATTACCAATTTCCAAAAATTTCAGAGCATATTTGAAGAGAGAATAATGTTTTAAGGAGAATAATATTGAAAATGGAAATATGCCTAATCTTTAGTATTTTAGAATAATGAGATGACAGTTCAAACTATATCTCTGAGCTAAAAGATCCTTTTCTTGACTGTCTTTCTACATTTTACTAGTAATTTCCTTCTAGTCCCAGTGAGTGACGTTAAAAATTTTTGTTGAAAGATTGATTTAGTTGTACCACGAAGTAAAAGCTTGCTTATTTGGTTACAATTTGATGCTGACCAAATGTTCTTTTGAAAAGTAATTCCAACATCTGCCAACTAAATTCTATCATACATCAAATTAGATGTTAGGACTATTTCTTGCCATCTGTATTCTGTAAACTCTTGAATGATAATTTACCATGATTATACAGAATATATTTTTTAGATGGGGAATCTATTTTGCTTAATCTGTGATGGATTTGTGATATGTTATCATGCTAATTTTGAAGAGTTTTAGAGTTTAAAAAAAATCAAGTGTGGTTGTCACTTCTTCCTGGGCACACAAAAAAATTACACTTTCCAACACCTTGCAATTACATGGGACCATGTAATTAGTTCCAGGCAAATAAAATGTGTGTTGAAATGATGTGTGCTACACTAGGGTAATGAAATTAAAAGCCACTTAGTGACCTGCTAGTGTCTTCCCTTCCTTGTCTGTGGTGGTTGTAGTCTTCATTAGCTGAGATGTCAGAATCAAATGATTAAAGCAGCCTGAATACCCGAGTCACTGAATGGTAGACAGATGGCCTAGGTAGTGGCCTAGAACCATGTAGAATTTTCATGGATAAGGAAGAAATTTTTGTCGTCCTAAACTCTTGAGATTTGGGGTATTTGTTATTGCAGCCTGGTCCCTTGTGACAAATACATCAAGAAATCTGCCAACTTGGGTCTCTTATTTACCAGTGGGCAGTTTATGAGTGTATGTTTACACTTAGAACTATTCAGATACTTTTAAAATTCAGTCTGCTTAAAAACAATTCCTTCTCAATATAAATAATATAATTTAACAATTTTATATTCATATGCATTATTATATTTAAGTAAAATATGCTTCATATCTAATGTTTCCATTCACTTCACTGTTATCAAATATGTAAGTGCATTGTGGCAATTATATTTGACCCAGAAATGTTGAACTCATCCATTTTATTTGTAACACTTGTCTTAGGACATGATTGATTATGTGAAATGTGCTCCACCCGTTGAATTTTGTTGTTATATTTTGTACTTGTCACATAGAATGCTTAACATGAAATATTTATGTCTCCCAAGGAGCCTTAAATATGCTCCTCAGCATTTGAAGTAGACAATTGTGGTAGTAAATATTTATTAATTGTAAAGCATGACACCAGAATTTATGAGATGGACTACACGCATATGGAATTTCCATACCGAATGCCAGTGTATGTGTAATGGATAATAAGGCTGACATCTCTGAAAATGACTGTAAGGTCTTTTGAGGAAAGAATCTATAAATACATTGAAAGACATTACTTAGCCTTTTTTTTTTCTGTTTTATTTTCCTTTTTTGCTCAAAATTTGATGGGATCGAGAAATAAAACCGTCTTTCTATTGTGCTCTCTTCCCGTGTGCCTATGAAATTATTCACTTCTACATTTAACAACTATTTGTTGAGTACCTACTTTGTACCAGTGCTGCTGTAGATGGTGAAGCAGAACATTTAAAAAACAGACATGGGCACCTGGGTGGCTCAGTCAGTGAAGCGACTGACTCTTGGTTTCTACTCAGGTCACGATCCCACAGTTTGTGGGTCCCAGCCCCGCATTGGGCTCTGAACTGACCGTGTGGAGCCTGCTTGGGATTCTCTCTCTCTCCCTCTCTCTCTCTCTGCCCCTCCCCTGCTTGTGCTCTCTTTCTCTCAAAATAAATACATTTAAAAAATAAAAATAAAACAGATAATTTTCCTGCTCTCAGGGAACTTATACTCTGCTAGAGACAATAACAAGATAACATATGATTTCATGGAGTAATAAATCCTATGAAGTTAATGTGATATGACTAGTGATCAGAGAAGATCTCTTAGGGAAAGTGATATCTGAATTGAATCTTAAATGATGATATCTAGTCCCTGTAAAAATCATATTAAAATATATATTAATTTATAAATATATATTAAAAATATATACATATATATATTGGAGCCCATGGAGATCTAAATAAAACAGTGTAGTAACTATTAGTAGACATTTTTTGGCTTAAATTCTGTATGTGGAGGCACTATCCTATATTATTATTATCTTAAAAATTTTTTTTAAATGTCTATTTATTTATTTTTGAGAGAGACAGACAGAGCATGAGCAAGGGAGGGGCTCAGAGAGAGAGGGAGAGAGAGAAAGTCCCAAGCAGACTGCACAGTGTTAGCACAGAGCCCGACATGGGGCTCAAACTCACAGAACCATGAAATCATGACCTGAGGGAGAAAAGGAAGATGGCGGCATAGGAGGACGCTGGGCTCACCGCGCGTCCTGCTGATCACTTAGATTCCACCTACACCTGCCTAAAGAACCCAGAAAACCGCCAGAGGATTAGCAGAACGGAGTCTCCGGAGCCAAGCGCAGACGAGAGGCCCACGGAAGAGGGTAGGAAGGGCGGCGAGGCGGTGCGCGCTCCACGGACTGGCGGGAGGGAGCCGGGGCGGAGGGGCGGCTCGCCGGCCAAGCAGAGCCCCCGAGTCGGGCTGGCAAAAGCGGAGGGGCCGGACGGACTGTGTTCCGACAGCAAGCGCGACTTAGCGTCTGGGAGGTCAGAAATTAACAGCTCTGCTCAGAAAGCGGGAAGGCTGGAGGACAAAGGGAGGGAGAGCTGCTGAGCCCCCGGACGGCAGAGCTCAGCTTGGCGGGGAACAAAGGCGCTCGCCAGCGCCATCTCCCCCGCCCATCCCCCAGCCAAAATCCCAAAGAGAACCAGTTCCTGCCAGGGAACTTGCTCGCTCCGCGCAAACACCCAACTCTGTGCTTCTGCGGAGCCAAACCTCCGGCAGCGGATCTGACTCCCTCCCGCTGCCACAGGGCCCCTCCTGAAGTGGATCACCTAAGGAGAAGCGAGCTAAGCCTGCCCCTCCCGCCCCCGTGCACCTTGCCTACCCACCCCAGCTAATACGCCAGCTCCCCAGCACCACAAGCCTGGCAGTGTGCAAGTAGACCAGACGGGCCACACCACCCCACAGTGAATCCCGCCCCTAGGAGAGGGGAAGAGAAGGCACACACCAGTCTGACTGTGGCCCCAGCGGTGGGCTGGGGGCAGACATCAGGTCGGACTGCGGCCCCACCCACCAACTCCAGTTATACACCACAGCACGGGGGAAGTGCCCTGCGGGTCCTCACCACTCCAGGGACTGTCCAAAATGACCAAACGGAAGAATTCCCCTCAGAAGAATCTCCAGGAAATAACAACAGCTAATGAACTGATCAAAAAGGATTTAAATAATAGAACAGAAAGTGAATTTAGAATAATAGTCATAAAATTAATCGCTGGGCTTGAAAACAGTATACAGGACAGCAGAGAATCTCTTGCCACAGAGATCAAGGGACTAAGGAACAGTCACGAGGAGCTGAAAAACGCTTTAAATGAAATGCAAAACAAAATGGAAACCACGACGGCTCGGATTGAAGAGGCAGAGGAGAGAATAGGTGAACTAGAAGATAAAGTTATGGAGAAAGAGGAAGCTGAGAGAAAGAGAGATAAAAAAATCCAGGAGTATGAGGGGAAAATTAGAGAACTAAGTGATACACTAAAAAGAAATAATATACGCATAATTGGTATTCCAGAGGAGGAAGAGAGAGGGAAAGGTGCTGAAGGGGTACTTGAAGAAATTATAGCTGAGAACTTCCCTGAACTGGGGAAGGAAAAAGGCATTGAAATCCAAGAGGCACAGAGAACTCCCTTCAGACGTAACTTGAATCGATCTTCTGCACGACATATCATAGTGAAACTGGCAAAATACAAGGATAAAGAGAAAATTCTGAAAGCAGCAAGGGATAAACATGCCCTCACATATAAAGGGAGACCTATAAGACTCGTGACTGATCTCTCCTTTGAAACTTGGCAGGCCAGAAAGGCTTGGCACGATATCTTCAGTGTGCTAAACAGAAAAAATATGCAGCCGAGAATCCTTTATCCAGCAAGTCTGTCATTTAGAATAGAAGGAGAGATAAAGGTCTTCCCAAACAAACAAAAACTGAAGGAATTTGTCACCACGAAACCAGCCCTACAAGAGATCCTAAGGGGGATCCTGTGAGACAAAGTACCAGAGACATCACTACAAGCATAAAACATACAGACATCACAATGACTCTAAACCCGTATCTTTCTATAATAACACTGAATGTAAATGGATTAAATGCGCCAACCAAAAGACATAGGGTATCAGAATGGATAAAAAAACAAGACCCATCTATTTGCTGTCTACAAGAGACTCATTTTAGGTCTGAGGACACCTTTAGATTGAGAGTGAGGGGATGGAGAACTATTTATCATGCTACTGGAAGCCAAAAGAAAGCTGGAGTAGCCATACTTATATCAGACAAACTAGACTTTAAATTAAAGGCTGTAACAAGAGATGAAGAAGGGCATTATATAATAATTACAGGGTCTATCCATCAGGAAGAGCTAACAATTATAAATGTCTATGCGCCAAATACCGGAGCCCCCAGATATATAAAACAGTTACTCATAAACATAAGCAACCTTATTGATAAGAATGTGGTCATTGCAGGGGACTTTAACACACCACTTACAGAAATGGATAGATCATCTAGACACACAGTCAATAAAGAAACAAGGGCCCTGAATGATACATTGGATCAGATGGACTTGACAGATATATTTAGAACTCTGCATCCCAAAGCAACAGAATATACTTTCTTCTCGAGTGCACATGGAACATTCTCCAAGATAGATCATATACTGGGTCACAAAACAGCCCTTCATAAGTTTACAAGAATTGAAATTATACCATGCATACTTTCAGACCACAATGCTATGAAGCTTGAAATCAACCACAGGAAAAAGTCTGGAAAACCTCCAAAAGCATGGAGGTTAAAGAACACCCTACTAACGAATGAGTGGGTCAACCAGGCAATTAGAGAAGAAATTTAAAAATATATGGAAACAAACGAAAATGAAAATACAACAATCCAAACGCTTTGGGACGCAGCGAAGGCAGTCCTGAGAGGAAAATACATTGCAATCCAGGCCTATCTCAAGAAACAAGAAAAATCCCAAATACAAAATCTAACAGCACACCTAAAGGAAATAGAAGCAGAACAGCAAAGGCAGCCTAAACCCAGCAGAAGAAGAGAAATCATAAAGATCAGAGCAGAAATAAACAATATAGAATCTAAAATAACTGTAGAGCAGATCAACGAAACCAAGAGTTGGTTTTTTGAAAAATTAAACAAAATTGACAAACCTCTAGCCAGGCTTCTCAAAAAGAAAAGGGAGATGACCCAAATAGATAAAATCATGAATGAAAATGGAATTATTACAACCAATCCCTCAGAGATACAAACAATTATCAGGGAATACTATGAAAAATTATATGCCAACAAATTGGACAACCTGGAAGAAATGGACAAATTCCTAAACACCCACACTCTTCCAAAACTCAATCAGGAGGAAATAGAAAGCTTGAACAGACCCATAACCAGCGAAGAAATTGAATCGGTTATCAAAAATCTCCCAACAAATAAGAGTCCAGGACCAGATGGCTTCCCAGGGGAGTTCTACCAGACGTTTAAAGCAGAGATAATACCTATCCTTCTCAAGCTATTCCAAGAAATAGAAAGGGAAGGAAAACTTCCAGACTCATTCTATGAAGCCAGTATTACTTTGATTCCTAAACCAGACAGAGACCCAGTAAAAAAAGAGAACTACAGGCCAATATCTCTGATGAATATGGATGCAAAAATTCTCAATAAGATACTAGCAAATCGAATTCAACAGCATATAAAAAGAATTATTCACCATGATCAAGTGGGATTCATTCCTGGGATGCAGGGCTGGTTCAACATTCGCAAATCGATCAACGTGATACATCACATTAACAAAAAAAAAGAGAAGAACCATATGATCCTGTCAATCGATGCAGAAAAGGCCTTTGACAAAATCCAGCACCCTTTCTTAATAAAAACCCTGGAGAAAGTCGGGATAGAAGGAACATACTTAAAGATCATAAAAGCCATTTATGAAAAGCCCACAGCTAACATCATCCTCAATGGGGAAAAACTGAGAGCTTTTTCCCTGAGATCAGGAACACGACAGGGATGCCCACTCTCACCGCTGCTGTTTAATATAGTGCTGGAAGTTCTAGCATCAGCAATCAGACAACAAAAGGAAATCAAAGGCATCAAAATTGGCAAAGATGAAGTCAAGCTTTCGCTTTTTGCAGATGACATGATATTATACATGGAAAATCCGATAGACTCCACCAAAAGTCTGCTAGAACTGATACATGAATTCAGCAAAGTTGCCAGATACAAAATCAATGTACAGAAATCAGTTGCATTCTTATACACTAACAATGAAGCAACAGAAAGACAAATAAAGAAACTGATCCCATTCACAATTGCACCAAGAAGCATAAAATACCTAGGAATAAATCTAACCAAAGATGTAAAAGATCTGTATGCTGAAAACTATAGAAAGCTTATGCAGGTAATTGAAGAAGATATAAAGAAATGGAAAGACATTCCCTGCTCATGGATTGGAAGAATAAATATTGTCAAAATGTCAATACTACCCAAAGCTATCTACACATTCAATGCAATCCCAATCAAAATTGAACCAGCATTCTTCTCGAAACTAGAACAAGCAATCCTAAAATTCATATGGAACCACAAAAGGCCCCGAATAGCCAAAGTAATTTTGAAGAAGAAGACCAAAGCAGGAGGCATCACAATCCCAGACTTTAGCCTCTACTACAAAGCTGTCATCATCAAGACAGCATGGTATTGGCATAAAAACAGACACATAGACCAATGGAATCGAATAGAAACCCCAGAACTAGACCCACAAACGTATGGCCAACTCATTTTTGACAAAGCAGGAAAGAACATCCAATGGAAGAAAGACAGTCTCTTTAACAAATGGTGCTGGGAGAACTGGACAGCAACATGCAAAAGGTTGAAACTAGACCACTTTCTCACACCATTCACAAAAATAAACTCAAAATGGATAAAGGACCTGAATGTGAGACAGGAAACCATCAAAACCTTAGAGGAGAAAGCAGGAAAAGACCTCTCTGACCTCAGCCGTAGCAATCTCTTACTCGGCACATCCCCAAAGACAAGGGAATTAAAAGCAAAAGTGAATTACTGGGACCTTATGAAGATAAAAAGCTTCTGCACAGCAAAGGAAACAACCAACAAAACTAAAAGGCAACCAACGGAATGGGAAAAGATATTTGCAAATGACACATCGGACAAAGGGCTAGTATCCAAAATCTATAAAGAGCTCATCAAACTCCACACCCGAAAAACAAATAACCCAGTGAAGAAATGGGCAGAAAACATGAATAGACACTTCTCTAAAGAAGACATCCGGATGGCCAACAGGCACATGAAAAGATGCTCAACGTCGCTCCTCATCAGGGAAATACAAATCAAAACCACACTCAGATACCACCTCACGCCAGTCAGAGTGGCCAAAATGAAGAAATCAGGAGACTATAGATGCTGGAGAGGATGTGGAGAGACGGGAACCCTCTTGCACTGTTGGTGGGAATGCAAATTGGTGCAGCCGCTCTGGAAAGCAGTGTGGAGGTTCCTCAGAAAATTAAAAATAGACCTACCCTATGACCCAGCAATAGCACTGCTAGGAATTTATCCAAGGGATACAGGAGTACTGATGCATAGGGGCACTTGTACCCCAATGTTTATAGCAGCACTCTCAACAATCGCCAAATTATGGAAAGAGCCTAAATGTCCATCAACTGATGAATGGATAAAGAAATTGTGGTTTATATACACAATGGAATACTACGTGGCAATGAGAAAGAATGAAATATGGCCTTTTGTAGCAACGTGGATGGAACTGGAGAGTGTGATGCTAAGTGAAATAAGCCATACAGAGAAAGACAGATACCATATGGTTTCACTCTTATGTGGATCCTGAGAAACGTAACAGAAACCCATGGGGGAGGGGAAGGGAAAAAAAAAAAAAAAAAAGAGGTTAGAGTGGGAGAGAGCCAAAGCATAAGAGACTGTTAAAAACTGAGAACAAAGTGAGGGTTGATGGGGGGTGGGAGGGAGGGCAGGGTGGGTGATGGGTATTGAGGAGGGCACCTTTTGGGATGAACACTGGGTGTTGTAAGGAAACCAATTTGACAGTAAATTTCATATATTAAAAAAATAAATAAATAAATAAATAAATAAATAAATAAATAAAAAAAAAAAAAAAAAAAAGAAATCATGACCTGAGCTGAAACCAAGAGACGCTTCACTGACTGAGCCACCCAGGCGCCCCTATTATTATCTTTTCATTTAGGCTTAAGGGACCATAAGAGTGCTTCAGAAGCCATTCTTGGTAATAATTTTCAATTTTAGATGCAAGAATCATCAAGTTGGATCAGACTCTTATTTTTGTGTAGTCCTCTCCATCTTCCAATGAGTATATCAGTGTTAAGTGTCAACCTTGATGTCTATACCTAACTCAGTTTTTTTCTGCTAAAGTTGTAATATTTCTTACAATTTTTCTTAATCACCTGGAGTACTGCAATGCCTTCCTAATACCCACTCACATCCACTGGATTCACTCCAAATCATTTCTCATACTGCAACTAAATTAAATCCTTTTTAAAAGATCAATCTTATTACCACCCAAAGCCTCCTTACCCTTGCACAAATATCTGAAATTCTCTATGAATTCTCTTTGCTCTCAGAATAAAGTCACTGGATCCTAACAGTCCCTAGAGAGCCTACACCATCCCTTCACATCCCTGCCTCTCTTGGCCTCTCTACCCCAGAACACAAGAATTGGTTAACTTTCTTGAGTGCATCATGTTCCATCCTGCCACAAATCTTCACATATGCTACTCTATCTGGAATATTCTTAACTCACCTCATATCCTAATGAATTCTTTACAGTTTTCAAAGTCTGCATTATTTTGAGTGTTAGGAAACATACATAGAATAACAGCAAACATTATTGTCTACACATTATTTATTGAGTTACATATTTTTTCACATTTGTTTCAGAATTTTTTTAAACACTAAATGTTTTACAGAAACATTGAAAGTAACTTGTGTAGCTATTATTCCATTGTCTTCCTTCCTAATCCTAAATCAACACTACTGGGAATCTGGTGCATCCCCAGTAATTATTTTAGACTCAAAGTTACCCTCTCTGTACAGTTATAATCTTTATCTGAATTTGGATAATAAGAGCTTGGGTACAGGATTAGGGAGCAAAGAATAGCAAATTATCTGAATCTATTAGTTTCTGGAATTTCAAATAGCAAGTAGTGAGAATTTAGATGGAGGGGGAGGAGGAGATTTATATGAAAATTTACCTGAATCTATTGATTCCTATGTTTGAAGAGCAAGAGTTCGGATAGGGATCCCTGAACGTGTGTGTATGTATAGTTTTTTTTGCATCTTAAAAAATGCATATAATGGGTTCACATGGTTTACACAGTTCCTGCTACCTAAGCAATATTGCTTTTTGTAAATGTATCCATGTTGACTTAATTTATTCACTTTAATGGTTATATTTAACTGTAATCATGTGGTAATTTATGCCTCCTCTTATTATTTTATTATAAGTAATAGTTCAATGAATATTTTTCCACATTTTACTTATGCCTAAATGTAAGAGTTTTTCTAATATATATATATACTTATGAGTACAATTGCTGGGTTAAGGCTTGGACATTTTCAATTTCATAAAATGTTGTTAAATTGTTCTCTAATACAGATTTACCAATTCATCCTCATATCGAAACATCCATTTCTTGACTTGCTTCCTAAAATTTGGTCATGTCAACTATTCTGTTTTCATTTCCATTTTCCTGATTACTAATAACGTTCAATATTTTTCATAACTTTATTGGCAATTTCCTTTTTTATAAATTGCTTATTCACCTAATTTATCCAATGTTATATAGGGTCATTGTCTTTTTCCTATTGATTTATAAAAATGCTTTACATCTAGACATTAAAATATTCTCATCACATGTGTTTCAAATAGCTTCTCCTTATATGTGTCCTCTATTTTTTAAATTTTTATTAATTTTTTTTTTATTATGTTTGAGAGGCAGAGAGAGACAGAGCATGAGTGGGGAGGGGCAGAGAGAGAGAGGGAGACACAGAATCCGAAGTAGGCTCCAGACTGAGCTGTCAGCACAGAGCCCGATGTGGGGCTCGAACTCATGAACCATGAGATCATGATAGCCAAAGTCGGACGCTCAACCAATTGAGCCATTCAGGCACACCTATGTGTCTTCTCTTTTAACTTAGTTTATGATGTCTTTTATTGAACAGATGTTAAATTTTAATGTAATTAAATTTTTCAGTTTTTTACTTACAAATTGCTTTTGGTGCTTCATATCCAGAAATCTCTGTATCCTAAGATTGTAAGAGTACTATCTTACATTCTCTTCTCAGAGTTTTAAAGCGGTCCATATTTATTGTGCTTTAATGTTATAGTTAGACTTAAAATTTACAATTGTGTGTTATATGAGACATATTTTGTTTTTATGATCATATATAACCAAATGCCTACGTGTACTAAGTAGTCCATACTTCCCCCACTGATTTACAGTATCAAATTTGTCCTATATCATGAATTCTCCATTTGGTTTACTTTTAAAATTCTTGTATCAATAATGAATATACTAAAACTTACTGTATAAAGGAAGTTTTGATATTTTGTAGTGTAAGTGTTTTTATTCAGTAATGTTTTTGCTATTCGTTTTTTTGTTTTTTGTTTTGTTTTTTGTTTTACATTTATTTGTTTTGAGAGAGAGAGTGAGGGAGGGGCAGAGAGAGAGGGAGAGAGAGAATCCCAAGCAGGATTCTGCACTGATAGCCTGGAGCCCAATTGGGGTCTTCCTCTCACAAACAGTGAGAACATGACCTGAGCGGAAATCCGGATTTGGATACAACCCAGGTGCCCTCGGTTTTGCTATTTTTAGCTCTTTTTTTTTTTTTTTTTTTGGGGGACAGAGAGAGACAGAGCATGAACGGGGGAGGGGCAGAGAGAGAGGGAGACACAGAATCGGAAACAGGCTCCAGGTTCCGAGCTGTCAGCCCAGAACCCACAGAGCCCGACGCGGGGCTCGAACTCACGGACCGTGAGATCGTGACCTGGCTGAAGTCGGCCGCTTAACCGACTGCGCCACCCAGGCGCCCCTATTTTTAGCTCTTTATTCTTCCACATGCATTCTCTTTAGTTAGGTTATCAAACTCAATGAAAGACTGTATTTAAATTTTGGTGAAAAGTGCATTGAATTTAGAGACTAATTTGTTGAAAAGTGACATAATTTTGATAATGAGTTTTTAGTGCATAGACATTTTAAAAGTTTTGTTTTACATCTTCAAATCGACTTTTTTTCCTCCATGAATTTCTTGAACATGCTTTATAAAGAAACATTGCCAAGTATGTCATAATTTTAACTGTAATTGAAGAAATATCTTCTTTTAAAATGTGTTTTCTAAATGTTTGTTTCTGATGTAAATAATTACTGTAATTACTCTTTGCACACTACTTATTTTTCAGATCTTCACTCAAATATGTTGCTTTAGAACCCATCTGACTTCCTCCGTATGTCTCCTAGCTCTGAGTACTTCTCTTTCATATATTTGCCACAGAAGCCATTTGCCTTTGTTTTCACGATTACTTGTTAAATGTTATCTCTTCTACTAGACTTTATGTTCTAGGTTACAGATCATGTTTGTTTTTTTCCTGTTTTTATATCTCCTATGCCTAAGGACAGTGCTTTGCACATAGCAGATACCCAACTAGTACTTTTTGAGTACTATACGAATGAATGAATGAATGAATGAGTTAGAAGCAAGTTATTCATTATGCTTAGGTCCTCAGAGTATACGAGAGATTAAAGGAAGCTTCTCTTCAGACATAACAGTTCAGTTCACATGGAGACAAATCAATTAAGGCTAGCAGTCTTTAAAAGACTGAAAATGATCACCATTCAAGACTTAAAATTATGTTTTCACTCGCTCCTGTCTGCTGATCATAACAACCCTCTTCAAAGAAAACATGAAATAAATTGCATAGAAGAGGAGAGAAGCAAATGTTGCCCTTCATTTTAAGTGTCCTTTAATAGGAAAACGCTGTGGAGTATTTATGTAAATCAGCATGAATAACAAATGAAATTGTTCTGATCAAGACTACTAAAAGGAAAGCTCAATGAATTAATTGTAAACAAAGTACAGCTCTTTACAATGCAACAACTCTTAACTGGGTTGCAGTGTGATGAACTATAAAGAAAATAGTTTAATTTTATACTGATATAATAACTGAAGTTTTAACGACTCTTCTTACAATTTGGATTACAAAGGGAGAGGAGCACATTAACCGTTGTCAAGATAATTGTTTAGTCTTTTATCTATACATTTTCCTCGCAGGAGACTTTGAGCTTAAAAATGACCTTTTTCCTAACCAAATTTTCTGTTAATGGCACATGAAGGAAAGAAGAATTTGCCTCCAAAATATGTCTCTTTGGCATAAGGATTATTCTAGGCTGATCATTTTTAATAAATAGCACAACATAGGAAAAGCTCTGAAAACAGAGTAAAAGTTACCCTTTAGTAAGAGACATTTATACTCATAAGGGATATCTGCATTTGCAAGGGTGGCTCTCTCTGTCCCAGGAAGAGAAGGAGGACTAAAACCCTAGAAAATCTTATGTGCGGGGAAGGCATTGACTTAAAGCTTCATAACAACCATAGTCTTGTTTATAGTGTTTTACCTGATAACACCCTATAACTGCCCCCTCCCTCAACACCTTTTGTAGTTAGCTGGAGATGGAATTCAAGGTGGCAGCTTGGGCCATGTTGGGGTGTTACTCAGTTTTCCTGGGTATCTGTCTTGTATACAAGAGGTACATATATTATTACACTTCTGGGTTTGTTGTTGTTGTTGTTGTCGTTCTCCTGTTAATCCGTCTTTTATTACAAGGATTCTCAGCTGAAAAGCTAGGAGAGTAAAGGGAAAATTCTTTTTCCTTCCCCAAACACATAAAGCTAAATATTTGGTAGAGATTATATTGATGATCACAGCTGTATTTCTGGGTCATGTGTTTTTTTTTCTTTTATCTAGCTTTTATACATTTTCTAGGACTTTTAGAAATAATAAGGACTCTGGCTAAGGAAGAATTAACTCTCACTTTCACATGTATCCCCTGATTCATATGTTACAGACTCTGAATGGTCAATGGCACCTTAATGAAAGGTTTCATGAGAAACACATATCTACTGGTTCAGCCAGGATCAGCTACTTAAGTTGTGGGACCAAGTGGGCAGTGAAAATGTGGGTCTCTTATTCAAAAATATTGAGAGCTTGACAGATTGACAATAAAGCGTTCAACAAAGTGTGGGGCCCTTTTGAATGCCACAAGTTGCTCAGTCACATAATGGGGCTTGTACACCTGCTCTTCCAATCCCTACCTTGTCTCCAGGGAGGTTAATCTGTGCTGCTTCTTTTGTGAAGAGATGCCGATGTAGGGGAGATGAGGAATGGATTTGTTTCTCAAAAGGGTTCCAAGTTAACCCTAAAACTTGGACTTTAACTGATCACCAACAACACACTCAGTGATCCTCGAGAACATGCCAGGCCTTTATGGTAGATGCAACCGTGACTGTTACCTGGTGTAATGTCTGTGAAATGAACCTAATTATAAAATGAATTATACATGTATTTGAATTATACAATTATATTAATTATAAAATTCCATTTCCCCTTTGTAATAGTTTTAACATGAAATAACTGAAAATTGTGGCATTGTCCGGATTAAAAAGACTTTAGATTGAAAAGGTACAATGCAGGTGCTAATGCAGGTGATCTCAGCTTCTCTATGCACTGGTGTCTTATTGCTTCAAACTACATTTCTTTTCTTCGGGACCATATCACCATGTCACCTACCACTTCAATATGAACTACCTATTTTTTTTTTCTCTACTTGCTCCTCCCTCCAAAAAAAGTGGAAAGATCTTTTAGAACTGGGCTGACACGTTCTAACGTTTTCTGGAAAGTATGGAGGCACTGGCAGATGTTCATAAATGGCTCTTTCTATTGCAGGAAAGTGATTATCTTTGAAAAGCGGAAGGTAGAACTGGTCCTTTGGGCCTGACTTGGGTTACAGCTCTATATGAGCAGTTTATTCCAATAGGTAGAATCAGGAAGGAAGGTTCTAAGAAAAGAGGTAGGTGATACTTGACGTCAAAAAGACGGCTACATCATGAATCACAAAGTGATCAGTTTGTTCCTGGCAAGATAACTCTTAGCAAGGTGCATGTGAAACAGACTTTAGCTCTGAAAAACAAGGAAATGACAACAGCACAGCAGGGCTAGTCCACGTTGAAGGGGGTTGGTCCATGGCACAGCTTCTGTCTCAGCAGGAAAACTGAAACAGAAGCTCAGTCAGAAGGACTGCTGTGTGAGGACGCAATATGATGGCAAAATGGGGGCAAGTAAAAGCTGAATCAGAGACAAGAGCGTGGGATTTTCCAGGCATTAAGAACAGTGATCCTTAGGGGTAAGAATTTTTCACCAACATTTACAGAGCACTAGCAGGCATTATAGAGGGCAGGCGAGAAATACAAAGATACATGACAGGCATATCCTTGCCTTAGGTGCTCTGGATCTAGTAGGCAAAAAAGACACAAACAGTTACATTATAACAAGCTTAGAAGTACACACAGAGTAGGTGTAGCCACACAGCAGAATACAACAGGATCTGGGATTCTAGACTGACTGAATCATGATGAATGAGTAGAAATGAGTCAGATGAAGAAAGAGTGGGAGGTCATTCTAGATAGATAGAATAGCATGAGCAATGTCAGAAGGTGTGAATCACCATGGTGTATCTAGAAGTATAGGCAACTCATGATCTCCTAGATATTAGTTTTCCAGGCAAAGAAAAGTAGGAAATGGAGAGATTAACAGGCAAATTCATGGAAGGGCTTTTTATGTCACACTGCCAGGCTTGGACTCCTGATATTGGAAACTTTTTTTTTTTTTCTTTAAAGGAGACCAGTAAGGCAAAATTGCATTTTAAATTTAATCAAGGGTAAAGAGATCTGAGTGGGGTAATCTGGAGGCACTGAGACCCTGTCAGGAGGCTACAGATGTAACCTTGTGAGAACAGCTGAAGGCCTGGACTGGGGGAGTAATGGTAGGACTAGAAGGGAAGGGCTACCTGTGGGAGAGATTTAGGAGATGAAGGGGAGCAGAATTTATTGCCCCCAAATATCCCTCTTTGGAGTAAACATTCTTTTAGACTGTTTATTTATAAGAAACACCAGACCTAGGAGAAGCTGTGAAAACCAAGTAGAAGTTACCTTTCTGTAATAGATATTTACATTTACAAGGGAAATCTCCTTTTGTAAGGGTGTCTCCCTCTGTGTACCAGGAAGACAAAGATGACCTACTCCCTAGAAGCTCTTACTGAAGGAGAAGGCACAGACTTAAATCTGCATAACAACCATAGCCTTGTTTAATGTGCTTTGACTGATAACTTCCCATAACTGCTCTTCTCCACCTCACCTATCCCCCAACATCTTTCTTTTGTCTTTATATGGAGATGATATTTAAGGAGGTGACTGTGCCACTTGGGGAGTTACTCAGTTTTCCTGGGTCTCTCCCATGTGTGTGTGTGTGTATATATATATACATAATATCATGTATATACATGATATATATATATATATATATATATATATATCATGTATATACATGATATTAAACTTGTTTGTTTTTCTCCTGTTATCACAGTGGGGAGGGGGGCAAATCCCAACCAAGAACTTAGAAAAGTAAAGGGAAATTTATTTTTTCCTCCCCCACAGGATAAAGATATTAATTATTAACCAAATTGGTTTGTGGTTTAATTATGAAGTTGAGGGGAAGGAAATAAATAACTGTATCTGAATGGCACTGAGGAAGGCACAGCTAAATATACCGCTCGGAAACTGTGTAAATTCATTTTAATGGCATGAAGGATGTTACTCAGGATAGGCTGTTATGCTGCAGAAAAAGAACAAAAACTTTGTGTTGATTAACAGCAGGTTTATTCTTGCTCATGGTATATATCCCGTGTAGTCTGTCAGGGACATCTGCTCCATACAAACACTCAGGGACCAGGCTGCCACAGTGCCACCATTTTGTACCTGTAGCGATGGAGTCATATCCTAGCAGCAGAGGAGGGATAGTCAGAAGAAATGTACATAGGCATTTCTCACCGCAGCCAAGGAGTAACACACTTTTTTTCTGCTTACATTTCTTTGATCAGAACGAGTCATGCGTTCTCATCCAACTTACAATTTACACAGAAACCTGATAAATGTAACCTTCAGGATGCCCAGGGGGAAAGGAGAACCAAATACTGATGTTGACTAGTGAATCATGATGGAACTTGAGGTGATGCTAATCTGTTCTAATGTGAATGTGAAGTTACATAGCATAAGACAGGCTAAGCTTGGCCACAGGAAAACATTTTGAACACTCACTTTGTACTAGATCACTCTGTGCCAGACCCTGTGCTAAAACTGCATATATTAAAATAATTCAGTAATTTAACACTCACAACCATCCAATAACACAATAAACTTAGTAACTTTTGAATTTCAAACTTGGAAGAGAACTTTCGAATGGTCATGTTAGAACAAAGCCTTTATTTTGCAGCTGAAAAACTGATATCAAGAAGAGTGAAATGAAAAGGTAAAAACTTCCAGTTATAAAATAAATAATTTGTGGGGATATAATGTACAATATGGTGACCATAGTTAATAATATCACATTACGTATTTGAAAGCTGCTGAGAGAGTAGATCTTAGAAATTCTCGTCACAAGGGAAAAAAAATTGTAACTCAAGGTTAACTAGATTTATCATGGTGATCATTTTGCAATATATACAAAGATCGAATCAGTATGTTGTACACCTGAAACAAATATAATGTTGTATGTCAATTATACCTTACTAAAAGACAAGTAAACAACAAGACCCTTCCTCCCCCCCAAAACCTCAAAAGGTGCTGACAGACTGGCAAACAAAAATGACCATCCTATGATCAGGAGAACCAGGCATTTTTATTTCTCACAGACACTCATACAAAAAAAGGAAAAAAATAAGTAAGTTAAAAAGGAAAAAAAATGATGAGTCTCAGATAACATAAAAAATGAGTTGCAGGGTTAAGAGTCAAACTCAGATTGGACTCAGAATGGAAAGTTGAGAGTGTTTTTCCTCCACCACATTATTCCTCATGTCCATGATTTGGATCTCAAAGATTACACGAGGCTCTGTGACATTTCATACAGCTGGGCAAAATTATTGGTGTAATCCTCGTAAAGAATGAGCATAAAGAGATGCTTAACTTGTTGAATTTTATTTGATATTGATATCATCTCTGTGACTTACTCAAGAAGACATGGCTGGTCATACAGGATGCATAGATACCCCAAATGACAATGCATTATTTATACCAAAAATGTTATGGTTTGATGGAGTGAGAAAAGGGTGCCGTTTTTCCCTTACTAATTCCATAAATGCTTATCGATAAACTCTTTATTTGTATGATTTGCATTCATATTTGATACTTTTTGTCACACCAAATTTCTGTCTACCATAAATAACAAGAGGGAAATACAGTATTCCTCTGACCAATTCTCATGGCCTACTGTATTCATTTAACCTACACGTTGTTAAATCATGGCACTAACAACACCCTGATTTAAAATTCCAAACAAAATTGCAAAACAGAAATGAATTCTAACTGTGAAACACTAAAAGGGAGACTGTATTATTTAAACTGGCACTTAGATACATCATCAATGACACAAGTGGAGTTAGTGCAAAAGCTAGTTTACTTTCTGGTTGCAGAATTTAGCAAAAACTATCTTAAAGTTTACAGACAAAAAATGAGATTTAATTTGCCACTGATTTATAAAGCAAAGTAAATACCAAAGAAAGAAAGATAAGTTACAAGATTAGACAACAAAAGGATTTTATGAATGAAGAGCTGTTTTTAGAAAAGCGTGAGTACAAATTAGTATACACTCCCAAAGTTTGGTGCTTACCTCTGCAAAGTGTGCAGAGGCTCTTTAAAGTTATAGGTTAGACTACAAAATAAACACATTTCATTTTCTTGGAGGCCCTATTTTAATAAACATTTTAATGATTTAACCATTATTTTTGTAAATTCTGAACACGGATATATTATGGGGTAGAGTCAAACCTTACATGATTTTTCAACATAGCAGGAATTACAATGGAAGCAGGTCACTTAGTTTGCTCTAAGGGTGGGTGTTTGTTCCCTCTGTCACAAATGGTAGGAGAGCAATGAACTCTGAGAAACAGATGATGGGAATTTGCAAATGAGAACAATACAAGTTTGTGGTTTTATCATGTCTTAGGACTTAAGAGTAAAGGGCTCAAATTATCCTTCGGCAGGTAAAAAAAGTAGAAAAAGGCCAAGAATTATTATTATCTGCCTTTGAACGTGAACTGGACAATAATGTGGGTAAATGATGAGAGGTTATATTCAGTTTCAAAGTTGGCAGAGCATCTAAGAACCTTCCATTTTTATATTAGAGGACAGAGGGTCGGCTGAGCCCTAGGCAACAATACTCTTAAGACACCTGTCGCGATGAGGGTTTTAATCCTGCCTACTCCTACAGAATCTGTGTCCCCCATTCCTTTTGGCACAGATTTGAATTGTATACTGAAACTGTGAAATAGAGAGACAGATTTAATAATCATTCCACTTAGTAAGTACAGCTGGGGCAGGTAATTAAACAGGTTTTCTCTTGCCAGCAGGCCTAAAGCAATGTAGCTCAGAGTCTCAGTCACACAACTGGACTGATGGAAAGCTAATATTAAACAGGCCTTCTCTACGCAGACCCATGTCGGCAGTGCTGTTCCTCCCAAGAAGGAGTTATTAAAGGAGGCTTGTCAGGCCGTCAGAGACCTGTCAAATCTTCACTTTTAGAAATACTGGATTTATGGGTTGAAAAATGAAAAAGGACTAAAATAATCAAAAAATTATTATTTTGAGGTGGTTGATATCTAATAAAATATCATCATGGTGAATCTTTGATATTATCGTTATATGAATATCTACTCAAATATTGGGGAAATAATTTCTTAATTTTTGAAATTTCTAGTTTACTTTGCATTATGAAAATGTAGTATTTACTTAATATGAGACATAGTACCCTAATTGCATGGAGGTTGAATAGTGACAACACACTCATAGGGAGATGATAATTGACCTTAGTTAAAGAGTACTTTGTTAGGAAAGGGTTTTTTGCTTGTTTGAAGATGGAAAATCAAATGAAACATTTTTCGTTTAAAAAAATATGCCAAATTATACCATCAGTTAATAGTTTTTCCTGTCTGATTGTTCCTATTATATATTGCTACGTAACAAACACCTCCGAATTTAGTGTCTTAAAATAGAAAACTCTTTATTATATCTCAAAATGTGAGGGATCAGAAATTTGGGTAGGGCTTGGCTAGGTAATTCCTCTGGCCCACATTGTGTTGACCTGAATCAATTGGTTGTACTTGGTTGGTGGCTGGTCTACTCTAGGGAGTACAAGACAGTGAGATGAATAGAAGTTTTGGCCTAGCTGCCTCTTTTTCTTCTTGGAGTTTCAGGGCCTATCCATTGGGCCATATTTGGTCCTTCCATTGATGCTGAGGCAGCATGTACTGATTAACTGCCACTGGAGTTGATGAATGCTAGCCTTTCAGTGACTGCTGATCTTGAAGATACATCCTGTCCTAATTTCTACAGGGTGTCAAAACTATAAACATTTTCCACATATCAAACATACAAGTTTCAACAAATGTTTTTGGACAGCATGGCAACATTTTAATTTTGGTTCGCTGTCTGGGAAAACATCAAATGTAAGTATAGTTTTCTTGGATTGCTCTAATCCTATGAATCCATTTCCAAGTGGGTGTGTATGGTTATGGTGGTGGAAAGAAGAGAAGGGCTTCATTTGAAGAGACTTTCCCATTAGTTTCCAATATTATGTGCTATTGTTTTCTTGTTTATTTGGGAGTGAGGGGAAGG
Source organism: Neofelis nebulosa (assembly GCF_028018385.1). NCBI lineage: Eukaryota > Metazoa > Chordata > Mammalia > Carnivora > Felidae > Neofelis > Neofelis nebulosa. Next base: position 72,817,832 of record NC_080782.1, read on the forward strand.
ATGGGAGGGCTATAAAATCCATGACTTAAATAGCGTATTTCTACATTAAAACATAGATATGCTTCTATTGAAGTTTTAATTTTTTTTTACTATGTTAAAACATTCCCCAAAATCTCTTAATCAATATGAACTCAAATTTCATGCTTTATGCTACCTATAAAACATTGGGCAACTGTGTAATATGAGATGTCTATAGTTTTAAACTAGATGAGAATGATGCAAAAATAAACAGAATTGGAACGGTTGACTGAATACTTAAACATAGAATGAAGACAACGATTCTAAATCTATCATAAATATTTAACTGAAAGATAAGTTTCAGAGATAGTCATGCAATATTAAGCATTAGAATTTATAATATATTTTAAAAAATTTAATTATTTTACTAGATAATATTTTGAGGCCCCAAATTATAAAACATATTAAATATAAGTTATCAAAAAAGTCTTTCTCTTCTCCTTGTCCCTATCACCTCTGTCCCACAGAGAGCCAGTATTAGCAGTTTCTTTATACTTAAACAAATATGAATATGTATTTTTATTTCCCTGTTTTCTACACATGCTATTGTACACCCTGATGTTTCACTTAACAATAAATCTATATGCACACATTAAGTGCTTTCTCATTTTTTTTTTTTGCTTTCTCATTTTTTTTATAGTTGCATAGTATCGCATTATATGGATGCACCATAGTTTAAACAGCTCCCTATTGATGAACATTTGCTTTTTAAGAAAACTTTTTAAATGTAATTAGTAATATATTGCTTACATTCTTTAAAACACAAATATATTCGTGGAAAACTTCCCAGAAGTGAAATTACTGGGTCAAAATATATATGCATTTAAAATTTTCATAGATATTACCAAATTGTTCATCATAAAAGCTGTAAATATGTATTTACTCTAGAAATATATGAAATTGGCTTCCCACACAGTCTGACCTATAGCATATAATGGAATATTATCATTTCTTTCCAAATTGATAGGTTAAAAAAATGACATTTCTGTGTCATTCATGTGTATCCTTTTATTCTCATTGAGTTTATGCTTTACTTTTAATATTTTAAAGAACATTTGCTGGGGCACCTGGTTGGCTCAGTTGGTTAAGCATCTGACTCCTGATTTTGGCTCAAGTCATGATCTCATGGCTCATGAGATTGAGTCCCTCCTTGGGCTCTGTGCTGACAGTGTGGTGCCTGCTTGGGAATTTCTCTCTCTCTCACTTTCTCGTCCTCTCTCCTTCTCTCTCTTGCTATGCCTTCCCTACTTGTGTTATCTCTCTCTTTCTCTTGCAAAATAAACATTAGAAAAAAAGTATTTGCCTTCCTATGAACTGTATGATCATATCCCTTTACCAAAGATCCATTGGATTATTGTTCTTTTTCTTATTGATACTCTTTAATACTAATATTTGTGGAATTTATATATTGAGATATTTTAACTGATTTTGAAAAATATTGTGTCTTCACTTTTTATTTGCCCTTTGACTATAGTTATAATATTTTTTCTTTGGCCTTGCAGTCTTTCTTTATGTTTGTGTAGTTAAATCTATCTTTTCTTTAATGACTTCTGGATTTTGAGTTAAACTGAGAAAGGCTTTTGTCTCTCCAGTTTTATGAAGTTATTATTCCTGTTTTCTTCTGACACATTTATGTACTTTTTAAATATTTGCTATTTTTGGAATTTATCTTGGTGTCTGGTGTGAGGTATGGATATAGCTTACTTATCTCTAGTAATTCTAATGCCATTTTTGAATAATTCATCTTTTCCCCACTGATTTGATAGGCTAACTTTATCCTCTTTCAAATTTATATATATATATATATATATATATATATATATATATATATATATATATATATTTTATATATATTTATATATATATATTTATATGGACTTTGGAATGTTTTATTCTGGGCCATTGCTCTGCTTGTTTATGAACCAACACCTCACTGTTTTAATGTTGAAACTTTACTAATCTTTATTATACAACATTATAAACACATTTTTATGTCATAAGGAGGGTCCTCCTTGCTGTTTACCTTATTCTTTTCCAGAGTTTTGCCGGGGACTTTTATTTTTCTACTTAAACATTATGTTTGGTTATAATTATGATTAGTTTTTATAGTTTGCATAATTAGCACTGTTTATTTAGATTGTATCACATTTATAGAGTAACTTACAGAGAAGTAAAGTCTTTATGATATTGAGTATTCCTATTGAATGATACAGTATGCTGTTACATTTGTTCATGTCTAGTCCTGTCCTTCAAAGCTGCTTTAAAGCTTTCTTAAAAGAGATTTTTTTCATCTTTATTATTGCTGTTCTTCCCTATTTAACCTTGGTATTGTAAATGGGTTTTTTTTTTCTTTCCTTGTATTACCTAACTGGATGTTATTTGCATATATGAAAGCTATTGGTTTCTGAATATTAATTTAATATCCCTTTAGCTTGCTGAATGTTTTGTAATAATTTTCTAGTTCATTCTCTTTGGTTCTGCAGGTAAGCAATCATATCTTAGCAAATAGTAGTAATTTTACAACCCCCTTCCAAAATGTTTTACCTACAGTTTCTTACTCTAACTGAATTCATTGGCTTGTGAGCTGAGATAGATTTCTTTTTATTATGAATTCATTGGCTTCTGTTTCACTTAGTATTATTAGGCTGAACAATATTTGATTTATTTTTTCACCTACAAAAATACCCTTCCATATAATTCAACTAAATGTTTATTAGGGGTGGTTGCTAAATTCTTTCAAATGTTTTTTATCATGGATATTGGTGATTTATACTACTTATATTAATAGAATTCCTAATGTTGAATCATCATTACGTTTATGTAACAAAACTGAGTCATGGTACAATTATCTTTTAATTTTGCTGTATTTTCTTTTTCAGCATTTTATTTACTATTTTTGTATTAATATTTATGTGAGATTATTCTACAGTTTGTTTTCAAAGTCTTAAGGCTTTAGTATCAATGTCATATTCTTTTTATAAGCTTGCTTTCTTTTTTATGCCTGGAGCCGTTTAATAGCATTTCAATGGGCTGATTGTTAAATACATGTTGGAATTCTCCTGTGAAGCCCTTTAATCTTTGACTATTTTTCTCTCAATTGTTTTATGGAAATTAACCTTTTCTGATTTCCAAAGTTTGAATATAAGTTTGACAAATTGTTTTTCTTAGGAAAAAATATCAGTTATCCAGGTTTCAAATTTATTTTTATATTATTGAAATAGCACTTTTATTAGTCATCCAATTTCCTCTATTTCTATGAATTTTTCTTCATAATAACTTCCAATTATATGCTTTCTTCTTCTTTTTTAAAAAATCTTAAGTGTATTTATTTATTTTGAGAGAGAGAGAGAAGATGAGCAGGAGAAGAGAAGAGAGAGAGGAAGAGAGAATCCCCAGCAGGCTCCATGTTCTCAGGGTGGAGCCCAATGTGGGGCTCGAACTGAAGAACGGTGAGATCACGACCTGAGCTGAAACCAAGAGTAGGATGCTTAACTGACTGAGCCACTCGGGGGTCCTATATGCTTTATTCTAATCAATTTTTATTAACAAGCGGTTTGTATGTTCTATTGCTTATTTTTTCTTCCAAGTAGCAGTTTTAGGGTTTTTTAAAATTGTTTTTGTTGTTTGCATATTTTTATCTCACTAAATACTACTTTTATTGCTATTTTTTTCTTTATGCTTGCTTTCAATTTATTTCTGTACTTCTAACTGAATCAGTTCCTTACTTTGTTTTTTTTTTTTCTTTTTAACCAGTTTAAGTATTAAAGGCTGTGCATTTTTCTCTGAGCACCGATTATCTAAATTCCAAATGTTCAAATATGGACTATTTTTTTTTTTTTGGACGTTTTGCAATTTTGTTTGTTTGTGTTTGAGTTAAGAGAGATTTTTTTCTATTTCCAGATTTGTAGATACATACATTTACTTATTATGTTAATTTCTAATTTTGTTGCATTTTTATTAGAGAATATTGTCTCTACCACCTGTGATGGTTAATTTTATGTATAAACTTGACTGGGCTTTGGCCTGTCCAGATACCTCATCGAACATCATTCTGGATGTTTCTGTGACAATGTTTTGGGTGAAATTAACATTTAAATCAGTGGACTAGGAGTAAAGTAGATTGTTCTGTACTATGTGTGTTGATCTCATTCAATCATTGAATCTGTTGAAAAATACAACAAAAACATTTGCCTCTTCCAAAGAAGAGGACTACCTTAAGATTTCATCTGGATCATCGGCCCTTCTTAGCTCTAAGGCAGACTGCCTTAGGACTTGAATTGGAATACTGGCTCTCTTGGGTCTTCAGCCTATCTAACTACCCTGCAGATTTTGGACTCACCAGCCTCCAAAATCACAAGAATCAAAGTCTTACAATCTCTCTGTCTCTCTGTCTCTCCACACAAACATCGTATGGCTTCCGTTTCTCTGAAGAACCCTAATCACCACCTAGCCTTTTAGTCTAAATTGCCCTTTTATCATTTTGCTCAATTGTTTTAGTTTTAAGAGGAGCTCATGTGAACAGTATTTTCTGAATCTGTTCATTTTCAAATTTTAATGACTTCATGACACCTGCACTTATTATAAAATTTATAAATGGCCTTTCTTTTTTGTTTTTGTTATCTTTTTATTTTATAATGTTTTCCACTGTCTTCTGGCATTGACTTTTTCTGTAGCCAGCCTCATTTTTTACCCTTCTAGATATCTGGTTATTTTCCCTTGGCTACTTATAGTTAAACTCTAGTAATTTTACTAACATATGTCTGGCGATGAGCATCCTACTCAGTTTGCTTTGCCAAATAATGTGGCTATTAATATGTAAGTACAAAGGGCATTGCTACTTATTAGCTGAAACTTGATAAAATTATTTAACTTCTCTGTATTTAAGTCTCCTCATCTGTATAACAGGGAAAATAATTGGATTTGCCAAAGAAGGTTGTTATGATATTAAGTTATCATTTTAAAAATGTTTAATACTGTGCCTGATATATAGTAAATGATATTCTTTAATTAATAAGTTAATAAATAAACCAGAATAAATTTCTTTCAGAAAAGTTTTCTTGATTTTATGTATTTAAATGTTATTTGAACCTTGTTCTTAGAGAAGTTTAATTATATGTATATTAGGTATTATTTGCCTGTCTTCTTAATACATTATTTTCTCTCTAATCCTTAATCAATAGCAAAACCAAAAAGAATCATTGGGATTTTTTTTAGTGTAAGCATAGAGTCCTGTGGGTTTTGGCAAATGTATATAGTTGTACAATAACCATTACAGTCAAATTTTAGAACGCTTTGATGACCCCCAAAACCTCTCTCATGTTGGGTGCAGTCAATTCTTGCCCCCACCCTTAGCCTTAGGCAATCTCTGATCCATGTCGCTGTTACTATAGTTTTACCTTTTCCAGATTTCACAGAAATGGAATCATACAATATGTAGGCCTTATATCTGGCTTCTTTCATCTGTATTTTGAGTATGGTTTTTTCCTTTATTATGAGTCGGTGGCATTTCACTATATGGATATGCCACATTTTGTTTATTTTAATCTGTATACACAGTTATTTTCTATTACTTTTTTGCTTGCTTTGCTTGTTTCTATTTCATATGTTCTTTATTGGATTTTCTGAGGTGTCTCTTTCATCAAATTTCAAATTTCATTTTTCTATATGTGTTTATTTTTTTCTTCCTGTGCCTGTCTGCACCCAGTAATCTTATTGCATATTTTCCTTGTCCCCCTCTTTCTGTCCTACATTCTTAAATTTGTTCTTTTTGAATTTCCTTCATGGAAGTGAAGAATTCAGTTTTGTTTTTTTTTTTTTTAAATTTTTAAGAATAGGCTTGGGCATACCCTTTATCTGTTCTGTGGAAACATTTGTCTGAAGAGTGTATATTCACTAATTTATTTTTAAAAAAATGTATTTTGAATTCCTACACTGTAGCAGGCACTGAGGATATAGCAGTAGATAATACAGAATAAAATAAAAGTTTTGTGAAAATACTGTATCAGGTTGTGACTTGTATTATGCAGGGAAATACCACTCAGAGTGGAGGAATAAGGAATGTTGATGCGTTTGTCACAATTTTAAATAATGTGACCTGTGACAATCACCCTTGGAAGGTGACAGTTGATTAAAATTTGAAGGGGATAAGGGAGTGAGTGATATTGCTGTCTTGGGGAGAATATGCCAGGCAGAGGAAAGAACAAGAAAAGTCTTTGAGGGATGACTATGCCTTCTATGTTCTTGGAAAAGCAAGATGGCTAGGGGACAGAAAGGTTTAGAAGTCAGAGGTAATGGGAAGAGATATCATCTTGAGCTTCACAGGTTCTTCTCAAGTCTAGCTTTTGCCGAGTGAGATGGAGAGGGAGCCCTACAAATATATGAAGTGGAAGATGAAAGAATTCTGAGTATTTTTAATCTGTTGGTTAATCTGGTGATCTTTACCACATTTTTACAGTATTTATATACTGATTCTGTGCCATATCTTTTTTTAGTACCTATCACTGAATAAGTTACATTTTCCTAAACTAGATATTTGTAGATGGTTCTTATGAAAGTAGCTTGAAAGGATCCTAGGCAGCATTCCAGCCTTCACAACTTAAAAGCTCTCCTCCTGCTGCCATAGAGACAGACTGCTTCCTACCAATGTGGCTTCTGTGTATGTCTTTGTGCACTCCTACAACATCCCGCCACTTTTGTTTCTCTTTATCATATCTGGTCCAGAGATCATGTTCTCTCCTGTTCAAGAGATGTAGATTTTGCACTTCTGAGTGAGCCCCTCATCTTTGTTGATGCAGTCAGAGGACTGCCCTGGTAGGGCCTCTTGAACTCTCTGCTTTCTTATGATTTCTTCCTTTATGGCTTGTGTCCATCTAAGCTTCTGTTGGCAGCCCCCACATGTAAGATGAAGGCAGCTTATTATAGCTGCCTCCTAATTTCCCTAAAAAATTGAAGTTACAGGGTGGTGTTCCTTTTCTTTGTTGCTTTGGTGTGATTTTCAGGAAGACAAGGGAAGAAAGCATAGTTTCTTAGCTAGTATGATGACTTAGCTAGTATGAAGGTTAACTTTAAATGTCAACTTGGCTAGGCTATGGTGCCTAGTTGTTTGGTCAAATACCAGCCTAGACGTGTTGCCATGAAAAAAAATGTTCAGCTGTGAATGGAAATCAGTAGACTTTAAATAAAGTAGATTATTCTTTAATCTACTGGATATGGGTGGGCCTCATCCAATCATTTGAAGCCTTAAGAGAAAGACTGAGGTTCTCTGAAGAAGAAGGAATTTTGCATTCATATTGTCTTCAGACTCAAGACTGCAAGTCAATTCCTGCTGAAATTTCTAACCTGCTGGACTTCCTTACAAGTTTTGAACTTACTATTCCCTACTCTTCTGTGAACCAACTCCTTAAGACAGATCTCACTCTATATATGTACGCACACTCTATTCATTCTATTTCTCTGGAGAACCCTGACTAATACAGGTTACCGTACTGGTAGTGAAAATTCAAGAACTAATTTGATGCAACTATTGGGAAAATTTTGTAGAGAAACTTAATTTAATAAATTATATATTCAGCATTTCTATAAGTTTAAGGCTTTCAAAGATATATTGATTATCTCACAAAAAATTCCACAGGACATTTTTTGGGAATAGTAATTTAACATGCCAAGTAATTCTGTATTTTTCTTTTGATATCCTGCAGTGTTTGGAAAGTGTGGTATTAAAGCAGAGGGTCAAAGAGATAAAGTTTAAGGGGTTATTAAGTGGGAAACTATGTCTGTTAGACATCAATGACTGGGTCGGTAGATTACAGCCTGAAGATGGAGTTCATGTCATCTCTGAGTGGAGAGAGGAACATTCTAAGGCTCTTTCCTATCTTTGAACATACCTATTATTTTGTAAGGCATTCTTCAACTATAATATGCATTTGTAGCCAAAAATGAATCCAAGAGATATAGTTTAAAATTTATAACACTAAATATGACAGATACAAAGTGATGTCATATATTCTAGTTCTCTTTTTAAAAAATATTTCTTGAGCGTTCCTGTTAGGGTCTTTAGAGCCGAAAGGTGAGACTTAAAATTTAAATCTAGCTTCAGAAAAGAAAAAGGGTCATGGAAAAAATATCTAAACCTTAATCATTAAAAACATAATTGAGTATACATCTCTTTTTATTGTCATTATTTCATGTGATTTTATACTTGTGTTATGAATGTTGGCTATGGCAGTATTCTAAATATGTATAACATATAAAATGACAAACAGTAGCTTTTCAAACACATATAACTTGAATAACTACAATTTAGAGAATTATATCCTTTAATCTCTAATGTGAGATACAGGATTTAATGTACAGTTAACCCTACTGGAACACATTCATTCATAGGAAATATGAAAGATTTTCTGAAGATCTGTGCAATCAGAATTACCAGACATTTTTCAGAATTACCCCACTGTCTTGTTCCCTGAAAGTAAAAACACTTTCTTACATGTTTCCATACAGCACACGGCTTTAGGAAGTTTCATATTCTTGAATATGTCCCATGTTTTATTATTATTAAAGGCCAAATGATTTGCATAGTGTTAGGTTGCCTTACATTTTCATTATATTTATTCATAAAATTCCTGCAGGCCACGAAGAATGTATTTGTCCCCCTAATTTAATAATTGATAGTTAGGGAGTTTAAACGTGAGGTTTCTGAAGACGAACATATGTAAATGTGAAAGATTCTTAGCTATAGCTTTCTTACTTGATAGTATGTTGTAAAACGTTAAGAACCAAACGCACTTACCGCATAGATGACATTACACTGTATGGACCACGCTTCACCCACACCAAAAGGACATCCTATAAAAAGATGAAATGGAGGAAATGAGGAAATAAAAATAAATTATCCTATGGATGATTAGATAAAAATTCAGATATTAGACTAAGATTTGTAATATGCTGGAATAAATATCAAAGAGATCTTTGTTGTATACTAAGTGAGATTTGGCCAAAGATTTTCTAGTCTTTTATTTTCTTCTTAACTCATACCAAAGGAATCTTGTGAAAGTCCTTAAATAAATTATGAGAGAGTTTCCATTTGGAAAAAAAAAAACCAGAAACAAATTCTTCAAGATGTTCCTTCGATTCAGATCCATGAGCCAGAAATTTTGTCAACATTTAAATGCGCTATAAAGAATATATAGTGGATTTTAATATCAATTTTGGCCCGCTTAAGGGTGGAGCCAACAAAATGTTCTGCTTTTGTTGGGTCTGCTCTGGACTTTATTTTATGCATCCCAGGTTACTCTTATCCCTCAGTGTTCTGCTCAGATATCTGTTTTTGCTTCAGAGAAGATAGTGCTGATTTTTCAAAGGTGTTTATGTTTACATGTGCCTGAGGCTCTCAAACCTGGTAGATCAGAATTTATCAGGCAACATTTTAACAGTGCCAAGACCGCAATCAAGGAGTTTCTCATTTATTAGTGGAGTGGGCATGCATTTGAAAATGGCACACCTACTAGTTACGATAACCATAACTTATGCTCACGCTACCTCAAAGATCAGTCTTTATCAAATCTATTATTTCCAATGGCAAGAAAATGATCTGTAAAATACGGGCTTCCCATTTTACTGCTTCATACCAGCAATGACTATGCAACATCATGGTGTCCTTTCTGAGTTTCTCTGAACACTGTTCTTCAGTTTGGTTCTCTTGTCTACTGTTCAGCAGCGTGACACTCCCTTGCTATGCTAATAAACAACTCCTTGCCATCCCTCCTATCTCTGCCATCCCTCTACCCCCCAGCAGGAGCTCAGCATGCTTATTGCTTAATCACTTCATGCCCAAGAACACGTGGGCTCTACTGAATGAGGCTTGTAATCAAATGATAGAGCTCTACTTGATTATCATTCACAACAGTAGCCCAATACATGATTTTTCTAATTATCTCCCCCGTGGTGGACATTAGCCCCTGTTTGGTTTTCAATTATAACATCTATATGTCTTAGTCCCCAAACATTCTTAAGGGATATACTATCAGAACAACCATGGAGAAGTTGGAGTGTCAGGAAAGGAACTCCCTTTGGTGATTCCCTTTTCCTTTCATGTTTAAGTTGGACTATTATTTTCAGGAGAGGGGCTGAAGGAAGAAAAACAAATGCATTTGTTTTTCAGTGAAATAATAATTTTCAGAATTCTTTCCAGATCATAACAAAAAGTAAATGCCATGTTAATTTGTCATATGTATTTTTTCAGATCTGCAAGCATCATTCCTTTTCACTGCAGGAATGTTCTAAATGAACTTGTTTATAATCTGCAACCATTAAGATTATGATTTTTTAAAAAGTTTTATTTGTTAAAGTGACTGTTTTGCGTACATCATTCCTTAGGCTCTGAATCGGACTTGATTATAATAATATTGTGCTTAAAATAATTGATGTTATTGAAGCTCTTTCAGGAAGTCTTCAATTAAATATTAGTCAATATGTACTTTGCATTTTTACAGATAATAGTATATATCATTTTTACTATTTTACAATTTTCCTGACAAATTCGTAACACAGAAAGTGATTTCCTGAAAAATGTTGAATTTGGCAAAATATTAATATTCTTCTCATGCTCTCTGTCCCCAAAGGAGATACTATAGAGTCATTTTGTTTGAGTGTCAAGTTTTATTGATGATCTTGGTCAGAATCATTTATATTTTTCAGTTTCCTTGCACATGTCATTAATAGAGAGCTGCTTCCTTGCTTGCATGAATGTTTGATTTCTTTTTCCAGTTAAATAGTGATCCAAATGCAAAATCTAATGCTTAGGGTAATCATGTGAATTTATGACCATCGCTTGGATGCTGGGCTTTCAGAAATGAAATTGAATAGATCATATTTCTCTATAAATGTAGGTTTTACAGCTGAGATAGATCTAATATTGATAATCTCTTTATTTAACTGTTTCAAAATGCCATATGTGACTGAAAGCAACAGAATGGAAATAACTATGTTTATAGCAAATAGAACAGGAAATGAAAGCAAGATATGCAGAGAGCTTCTAACTGAAGTGAGCATCATATTAGTGCTATAGTATAGCAGCATTAAGGGCAGCAATCAGCATGTTGAAGAAAGGGATTGGGGCACACTCACATGTAGGACGAGGAAATTATAATGGGAAAAATATCATGGCTATTTTCAGGTGCTCAGAATCGCCCAGAAGGGGTAACTTGAAGATTACATTAAAACTTACTTAAAATCGGGGAAAATACCTGTTGATTTATTTCAACAATTTTGTATCAAACAAAGAACATCTACTAGGTCACATTTTTCCAATATCTGCCATTGTCAGATCTGTAATATTGCAAAAACAATGGCTCAAGGTACCACACAATTTCAATTTAAGTGACTTTGCTAATTCTCAAACGGACTCTGGCCTTGCCGTTTTTCAGTCTATATTCATTCATTTATCCCACATGGTCTTTGCAACTGAAACTGGTTAAGGGAAGTGCTTTGGATTGAATTATGTTCCCTGAAATTCTTATGTTGAATCCCAGCCCCTAATATGACTACATTTAGAGTGAGAATCTTTAGATGGTAATTAAGGGCCAGGTCATAACCAGATGAGGTTGGTGGCCTTATAAGAAGAGGAAAAGAGAGAGATCTCTCCTCTCCCATGTGAGAACACAATGAGAAGATGGCTGTCTGCAAGCCAAGAAGAGAGCGTGCACCACCAACTGACCAGGCTGGCACCCTGTTCTTTGACTTTCCAGACTCTAGGGCTGTAGGAAAATAATTTGTTGTTGTTTAAACCACCTGGTCTATGGTAATTTGTTACGGCAATCTCACCAGACTAAGACAGGAAGCATACTGATTCCAAACACGTATCTATGCTCAGATGACAGGACAATTATTTACCATTTCATTTAGGTTCCTCACTGTTTCTACAGTGCTTGAATGTTTGAGCAGCCAAGGTGGTGACAGATCTGCACAGAGGTTTTCTAAAGACAGTGTCCAGTCTGCATTGACTTGCTGTCCTGCACTCATTTGTCAAATTTCTTAGAATACAGGGGTGTTCTGCGGTTAAAAACAAGCAAACATGAAAGCCCTGTTTGAACCCTCCACAATCTCAACTGGAATCAAATCAAGTTACTTAAGGAATGTGAGGCACAACGTATACAGATGCAAGACTTTTTTTGTATTTTATTCTACAGAATTCAAATCCTCTAGTTACTCAAGTTAGAAATCAAGTCCCAGAATGTCTGTTTTACTATGTCTGGGATCTGGAGGAGTCCCATATGTATATAGGAAAAAGGCAGGGATTTCTCTGAGTTAGAATTTGGGGGAAAAAAGTTACTACCTACCAAGTTTTTCCAAATACATATAAAGGTGACTAGATCACTCAGGGTGGATATATTTTTATTCTCCAGACTAAATTTTGGAGGTATCATAGCATTCATAACAAAGCCAACTATCACTATTTTTTTCCCAAGGTATGCCTGTAATTTGTTTTTCAGATTCCTCTGCAGGATTAAAACTCCTTTTCAGAGGCACCTGGTTGACTCAGTCCCAAGAGTATGCGACTCTGCATCTCAGGGTGGTATGTTCCAGCCTCATTTTGGGTGTGGAGTTCACTTACAACAAAACAAAACAAAACACACATCTTTTTTGCATGCATTGTTATACTCCCTGCTCTTGGTCTTCTTTTCTGTGTCTTCACTATTCAAGCATTTTCTCCTCTCCTGATCAGGATCATTGCAATGACCAAAAATTTCCCAAATGCTATAATTTTTGTGACACTCCCTAAGCCAGTTAATGAAGACATTGTATTCTTCAGTGGGCCAGTGTCGAGATAAGTCGGGATGCATCTTTAGGAGAACGTGATGGAGCACAGCAGAGCAACGCCAGTTGTGGCCGCACTGGGAGGGCTGAAGTAAAAGTCACCAGCCAAGACTCCCCATCCAAAAAGCGGTGATCTGGGCACCAGAGCTGGGCAGGTTCGCATTGGCGAAGTCTCTCATGCCCTCCACAGGCCAACTATTACTATTTTTAGGCAATCCTAGATACCAGAGCAAATGGACAGAGAAAAAGTATGTGAAGTATATGATAAAAGAGGAACCACTGGCTTTTAAATCACGACATAAAAAAATAAAATCATTTTGAGATAAAATCTAATCCTTTAAGGTTCTGTCATGTTAACATTTATTTCCATGTTTACACATATATTTATTCCTTATATATTTGAAGTACCTACTATATACCAGTCACCTTGTTAGACTTTGGGCAGCAAAAGAATACAAAGATGGCACATCCCTATCTTTAAGATTTCCTATGCAAAAATTGGCCAATAATTCTGAAATTTGTTAATTTGGAAATTTGGATTTAAGAGGGCCACAAACATATTGCTATGAAATTCATTCAGTTGTAGTTTGCACAATTGAGTTCTTTAAATATATTTCCTGTTATGAAAACCAAAAAAGCAGATACTTCATTTAATTGAAAAAAAAATAATATGTAATAGGTTATTAATGGCTTCAAAGTGAAGCAAACTTAACACTGACTCGGGAAGACTTTGCCCTTAAAAACACCAGTAAGGAAACTATGCAGTATAAATCATTAGAGCAGAACGTTTCCACTTTTCTGCCTCTACAGATGACCTTTTCCTGATGGATTCATTAATAAGTCTAAACACACAGGGGAGCTAGAAGGGATGGAGAAGCAGAACAGTCTTTCTCCTCTCCACCACTCTCTTTTCTTTTCCTCCTGCAGATTAGGGGGACACTTGTTTACGTAAGCACACCACTGGAGACTGCTTCATGGTGTTACGTAGTTTTATGTACCATGTCTTTAGACTTGAGCCTTTGACTTATCTCCCCATTTTTGTTTCTCCTTTAACTTTTTCAACCCAACTTATTTCCCACTGATCTTTAGCAGTCGCTGCACGGCCGTGGATACAGTTTTCCTCATCAACATTTGAATCTAATGAAGAATGTATCTTCACAAATGCATTCTGCTACACTGTGATAAAGTCATCAACGGTATCTAATATTCACTGATTAGGTATTTATGACATAACTAAGTGCTGTACTAATGGATTTATATTTGAATATCCATCCTGTTATTTCAGCCACATTTATCAGACCCAACACTTTGACGATTTAATCTATTATTGCTAAAATCAAGATTTACATATGACCTAGATTCAGGCACTCTCCAGCAAACCTTAGTTTCATAGTTTTCCTAAACTGCTTAATCCATCTAAACTTCTTATTCCATCTCATTAAAGACCTTCACTTTCCACAGTTTTAGGTTAGTTGCCACAATTCTTCCAGTAGACACAGACGGAGTTCTGAACTGTTCACTGAAGACCATTACTCTTCTGTTCTCCTTGGCACATTTGTAGGATTTTTTCTTCCACTATGCCATGGGGCAACACATGGTACATTTATCACAAGGATGGTATAGAAGTTTGGGATAGGCACTTGAATCCTACTTCACAACTTCCAGATTGTTTTGGTCATTTGGCTTATTTTTTGTAGAGTTGGATAGCTCTGTTGGTTGATTTTGGCTCAGATCATGGTCCCAGGGTGGTTGGATCAAGCCTGGTGTCCAGCTCTGCATTGAGCATGGAGCCTGCTTAAGATTCTCTCTCTTTCTTTCTCTCTCTCTGCCACTCCCCCTGACCCCCAAGCTCTGTCTCTCTCTCTAAAGTAAAAATAAATAAATAAATAAATAAATAAATAAATAAATAAATAAATAAAAAAAATAGCATTTCATCTTTGTAATGTTGGTATCAAGGAAAAGAGCTTGGGAAATAGGTGTTCTGGGTTCTGGTCTTCCCTTTGGTATTATCTATTTGGCTTGGAGAAAGTAAGTTCATCTGATTCTTCATCTGTAATTAATACATCTAGATTATATTAGTGATAGGCTGTACTTTCTTGACCTTTCTCCTGCTTCCCACTTTCCAAGGGCAGTTAGAATGACCAGCTCTCATAGTTGAGTTTAAGGTTTATGGTAAGTTAGAGAAATTCATTCAGCACTGTGTGGAAATAGTCAGCTGATATACCATTGTGCATTTTGTTCCCCAGTTGGTAAGGCATTGCAGTTTATAAACCCTTGAGGAATTTGATAGAAATAACATCTTAGATATCAGATGTAAAATAAAAGATGTTTGAACTTCAAATACTCCATATGGTCTGTCTTATGGTTGACTGGTATTTGGGTTATCTTTCTCTATACAGATTATTGAGAATTCTGTTTTCATTTTTTTTTTTTTAATTTTTTTTTTTTCAACATTTTTTTTTTTAATTTATTTTTGGGACAGAGAGAGACAGAGCATGAACGGGGGAGGGGCAGAGAGAGAGGGAAACACAGAATCGGAAACAGGCTCCAGGCTCCGAGCCATCAGCCCAGAGCCTGACGCGGGGCTCGAACTCACGGACCGCGAGATCGTGACCTGGCTGAAGTCGGACGCTTAACCGACTGCGCCACCCAGGCGCCCCCTGTTTTCATTTTTAATCTTCAACTGGTTCACTTACGTTCGTTAAAATCTCTTCATAAATGGTCACATCATGGGTATTTGATGCCATATAAATCAACTTATATTCATTGCTTACATTCGTGCTTATATTCGGTATAGAGATAACTGGGTTCTGGGAGAGAATTTATTCATAATTGTTAAAGGCTAGAATTTACTTCATTGTTTTTCTTCCCTCATATTAGCAAATTATAAAGAACAGACCACAGTGGATAGTTCTGGTTTCTTTGATATTGAAAATTTTAAATTGAGGTGACAGGAAAATTATTTTGTGTGTATATTTTAATGCCACAGCATAATTAATGCATCCTAGTGAAAAGGGAATATAAAACATGTACATTAGAATATTCAACTAACACATTGTGGTAGAAACCAAGCTTTCAATAATTATTTTCTTTGTGAAAAAGAAAGAAAAGAAATCCAAGCATTACTACTATTGAATTATAAAACAACAAACTATCTCTTTCTCTGTGGCTTTCATCCATATAATTTACAGTGCAAATGCAATTTTTGGTACACAAATGCTTCTATATTGAGAGCTGTGTGGAAAATAGAATGCCTAGTTCCAATTTTCTTGCCAAACAAAGAAAACAAAATCCTTCCCCATCTTCTGTATTATGTGAGTGCCAATAACGCCTCTTTGATGGTAGCTTTGTGTTGTATTGTGTTTTTGCTTTTAATTAAGATATATTGGGTAAAATAGTGCTTCATTGTATTGTACAAAATACGAAAGCATGGGCTAATTACAGCCTTCGATGGGATTCAGTTTAGACCTCATGTTACTGTCTCATGCCCATTTTTTTAGTGTTTAGTAAAGTATTCTGATGTTATATTTTCTCCTGGGGTTTTCTTTTTGGTTTCTCTTCATCCAAATGAAAAGCAATGACCCCTACCTAAAATGTTAATTAAATGGCTACCTCATTTGTTATAATGTTTTTATTTTAAAATATTCTTACATTTTGGATGCCAAAACTCAATTTTGCCCCATATGGCCTTTTTCACAACACGTGTTTTTAGAGGGCATAATTTTCACAGAAGGCAGAATTCAAAGTTAGCAGAAAGCAGGTTGGGAGCCAGACAAATATGGAAGAAATGTCACCCTCATCTTTATTTAAACCTGATTAACCTTTTTAATTTAGTCATTAAGTTTTATTGAAAATGAACCAAATGTGGTCATTAGTTGTGGGAAGAGAATGGAATCAATTTAGACATTAAATTAAAGGGCAAAATCTCTAGAACTTCTAGGTAAAGAAAGATAAAATGGTAGGTTGCTCATTGCAAAGTGATTATAGGGAAAAATATTATCTATATTGAGATTTCAATTTACCCAGATGCCAATCTATTTCAGAATTTGTCATAATGTGATAAAACTCCACTAAAGCCTTCTATATATCTTTTCAAGAAACCAATTAAATATTTGTTAGTTGATTTGCAAAATGACTATGGCTAATATTCCATTTGGGGTTTATTTGATTCTTGAGCATGAGGTATGATTAAGGTGGGGTAGGGATCAAAAGGACAATTTTATCTCCTTTTATATGATCTTAGTAAAATATCTTCATCCATAAATATGATGTAAACAGTGCGTTGCAGGAAAAATGTCTGATGACTCAAAGAAAACATTTTGTGTACATTTTAAAAGAATGATATCAATAACTGTGAAAGGTTCTGTTTTATGTTCTTCCTCTGACCCTTTTTCTAGATGCCTGCAATTTCTTTTGTCATGAATTTTCTGCAAACATTATTAGTGTTCATACAAGTATCTAATCTTCTGTTGAACTGCGTTGGATTAAAATGGAAATTGTAATTGTTGTAATTGTCATTTTCATTCTGCATGCTAACTACAATGGAGTCTATTAAATTATTGCCTGAAAATGCATAATGTTTAATAATGTATTTTGAAAGTTGGTTTTGCCAACAGCAATAATAATGACACACAGATACATATATTATGGAGTGCTTACTATGTGTGCTTACTTGGATTATCTCATTAAATCCTTACAACTATCCTATGATATATCATATGACTACAAGTGAATTCTTATTCTGTTTCAAGATGATACCATGGCTTTTGATACAATTTCACATTTAGTATTTACATCACCTCCCCCTGTCCTAGGAAGTAGGGATTTTTAAAATGAGGAAACTGATGATTTGAAACTTGCATATGGTGAACAGGGTTTCATATCCAGGCAGCTTGCTTCCAGAGTCTGTGGTCTCAGTCAGTATGTAATACTGCCTTCCTATAAGGATTACACTTTACTTAAGTGAGTGGCAGGCTGGCCTTTCAGCTCTCTCATCCTGAACATTTTTGTGAAGGCAACAATGTTGCATAAAAGGGTTCATCTATCATTTGGCCAATCAACTTGGAAACACAGTACTGCACCCAAGCTTTGGGTATAGAAGAGATATTTATGTCATGGCCCTTGCATAGTGTTCAGCTTTAAAATCTAAGTTGCATCAAATCCTAGGATGGCTCCTTTTTTTTTCTCAAGTGAAAGATTATGTCCTCAATGTGGGCTACAAAATCCCGTATAATCTCGCTATTTTTCTCCCTTCCTCATCTCCTACCACTCTTCCTGGGTTCTGTGGTGGTTCAAGCATATTTGTTATAGTTTTATGCTTTGGAATAACACATATGTTCCTTTGTTTGCATCAAATGATATGTTAATTAAAATGCTTTCACGGTTATCACCAGTGTTTCTTCTGCACTAGCCATTTCTCTTCTGATATTCAAGGTGAACACGTTAGCTTTCCCCTGATGTAAGATTATGCCACTCACAGATGTTACATTTTATTTCCTTCTATTTCCATTAGAGAATTTCAGAACTATGCAAACATTTCTGAAGAGAAGATACTTTCTGGATGGAATCACTGGGAGTATCTTCCCTGTATTAGTTTCCCAGAGCTGTTGTAATAAGGTACCACAAATTGGGTGGCTTTAAATCAGAAATTTATTTTGGTGTATCCAGTTTATTTAAAACAGAAATTTATTTTGTCACTTTTCTGGAAGCAACCAATCAAATCAGAAGTCAAGAAGTCAGCAGAGCTATGTTCTCTTTGAGGGCTCTAGGAGAGAATATGTTCCATGACTTTCTCTTGGCTTTTTGTGTGGCTGGCAATCCTTGGTAATACTTGGCTTGTAGGTCCATGACTCCAACCCCTGTCTCCTTTGTCACATGGATTCTCTCTGTGTGTCTGAGTCTTGTGTCTTTATATAGTACACCAATCTTATAGGATTAGGGCCCATCCTAATTAAGTATGACTTCAGATCCTTGGTGGGCAACTGGGCATTATCTTTTTTTGTTTCCTCCACCCCCCCCTTTTTTTTTGAAATTACTACAAATGCATTATTGTGTTACTGGCATTTAGAAAATTTTTACGTTATGATTCTTACATGAGAATTGTTTTGGAACCTGGGGCTTGAGAGACTTTAGGGGAATTAATCTTTTTCATTTGCTCTACTTGCTCAAGCTTTCATCCTAAATTTACCTTACTTTCTGTCATATCCTCTAGTTCAATCATATGAAGTTTTTCTTATGTATGTTGCTGTATATATAATATGTAGTAGAATATGTATATGTTAAACTTGTGCCTGACTAGAAATCTACTTGCTCTTTTTGGGGCAGGTCACTTAGATTTAAGTCCTTATCTATTGGGTGGGGGGCTCACTTGTAGTGTGTAGGTGGTCTCTGATAGTTACTTCTTCCCACTGGCACTTGCTTATCAGCATTTTTGACTATCACTTAGATTCAGTTTTCTCATTTCTTTAGAAATAAGACATACTATGTTTGTGACCTTAAACTTGTAGAAAAAAGAATTATGTTGTCTTAAAAATAGTATATTCTTCTCTGTGTCACCACTTTAACCTGCATTTGGCTGGGGGCTGATGGACTGGTTTTCGACATTTATGGTTAACCCTGTTGCCCCGTATCAGTGTTTGGAAGAAGAGAAAATAGCACCCAGGAAGAAAACCGTCATATCTGAGAAGACTGCCAGACCACCTTGTAACTCAGAGAGCTCCCTGGAGGCTGGTAGACAAAATATTCAATCAAGAATTTATAAGGAAACAATTCTTCCCCTGCCTAAATGACAGAAGGGCATGTTATGATTGCCATATTTTTGACATTTTTTTTTTTTTTTGAGAAGAGAAAATGCTTATAATAAAATAGCACAATTGGGTAACAACCATCATGTTCTATAGTGGAAACCTGAGTCAGACATACCTGGGGGCCAGCTGTATCTTGTTACTTACTAGGTATTGTTACTGTTGGCCAAGAAAGACCAGGAGGAATTCACCAGATCTTTTTACCTCAAAGATATTAATATCCATATGAACAAAATTTTAGCTGAGAGGGAGGTTTTGTTCCCTCATCAATATCTGTAAGTCGAATAGCCTCTGTTTTTCAGACCAGATTAAAAATCACACTGAGGCCAAGAAGTTAATAACAGATATACATCTTCCATTATAATTTCTTTAGTTAAGATGTTTTTCATTATACAAATGATCATCTCCATTTAATAGAACTGTAATCTCTGAAAAACATTTTGAAACAAATATGTTGTGGAGTACTTGGAATAATGGAGACCACCCTTATTCTTTGATGTACCAGAGAGCTGTCTCAGTTGAATACTGTCAATGTGTAATGTCACCAGAAAAACTTAAGACTTCAATAGCTCATTGACTGGATTTGTTAAACTGCAGATTTTTTGATGTTTATAATACAGTAGCCAACTTAATCTGAAAAATGTTACAATCATCTTTCTTCTTAAAAGAAGAAATTTAAATAGGCATTTTTAAATTTAACAGTAAATTTAAACAGGTTTTGATAATAAAAGCAAAAATAAAAAAGAATGAAATAACAGTTTTCTATCCTAGTAAATTCTTTCTTTCCTTTTTTTTTTCATTGTTTATTTTTGAGAGAGAGGGAGAGACAGCACGAGTGAGGGAGAGGCAGAGAGAGAGGGAGACAGGAAACCTGAAGCAGGCTCCAGGGTCTGAGCTGTCAGCACAGAGCCTGACATGGGGGCTGGAACTCGTGAACCGCAAGATCATGACCTGAGCAGAAGTCTCACGCTTAACTGACTCAACCACCCAGGTTCCCCATCTTTTTTTCTTTTGAGAGAGTAATACCACAGGAAGGAAGAATTACTGGAGACAAAGGAATACTAGAAAGGAATAAGAATGGGGAAAGGCATACCATCACTTATAATTTCTAGCACTTGCATAGTTGCAAAAGAGAATGTCTATAAATAAATCTTTTTTTGGGTGCAAAACAAGAAAGCTTTTCTGTATAGAATTAAATTTAAATTGGAGGAAAACATTTTGTTGAATCAGAATTTAGTTAATGCTTTTTTCCTGAGAAATCAACGTTTAATCTCAGGGGTATGTTTCATGAATGTTAAAGAACGTTAGCTCTCCTGGGTCCTTTAATCCTTTTGAGAATTCAAGTTTTGTGATTGCTGGCACGTGATATCCTTAATTCAGTTTTTTTTTCCTCTTTTAACCTCTGAAAATATTCTTCTACATATGGCAAGATGGTTTTTGTCCAAGTTGGTAGAATGAAGGGAAAGAAGAGGACTCCCTCCTCCACAGGCCCTGTACACCTGCGTCTGCCTGACTGGCCTCCTGCCAACTTCTATCCAATACCTTCTGGGCGTGGTGCAATGAAAGATTCCAAAGTGCTTCTCATACGATGTAAATAAACCACAAATAAACTTGCTCTCCCCATTTTACCCACTATAGATAGATACAGATAGAGACAGAGATAGAGAGAGATATAGAGATGGATATATCGATATATCTATATATCAATATATATAGATACAGAGATAGAGATAGAGATAGAAGTATCAATCAATACATCGATATTATCTATCTATCTATATATATATAGATACATGATATCTGGAGTGTTCTCCTACTTCAGGACTTTATGCAAACCATCAAAGGCTGTACTGAGGAACAGCTAAACCCACCCTATTGAAGGAGATCTACAAGAAGTTGATAGTATATATGGATGTACAGATTATATATAGGTATATAAAGGTATCTACACAGCACACATCTGCACGCACACATACCTATAAATTCTGAAAAAAGGAATTGGTGGTGGGTTATAAATGAGGTGAACACTGCCCTGCATCAGAGGGTGTGCTATGAGGGGGCAGTAGGCACTGGAGTTATCCTAGTGTGGTCTGGGTTTTATTCCTGGCTGCATAGCTGCTAATCTAATTCTCTTGCCTTTCTAGGAATTCATGAACTGCTTAACAATCATCTGAAAAATTACCCTTTTGCTGAATGGTAGCTACAGTGACTTCATAAGTTTATGCTAATAATAAGTGCTTTGTTCAGACAACATATTTTTTAGTATATATGTAACTTGAATAATCAGAAGGCTTACTTCATTTAAAATGTGTCCACTTAAACATTGAAAAAAATTTTGAGCTGGAAGCTTTGGGTTGTTTTCTTGTCATAATCTCTTGTAACCCTAACTCCAAAAGCATAATTATTTAAGGTATTTGTTTTTAATTGCATGGGAATAACTGTACCTTATTTCATACAGAATTTGATTTTTATTTTGGACATTTGACTTTCAAAGCCCTGTGACTAACTGCATTCTGGCCAACTAGGGGAGTCCTTTTTTTTTTCATAAGACTTTTTTTGCCTGTTCTGTTCCCCTTGCATTTGTGTGCTATTTTATGCTGCAGACCTGGGCTCAGTGATGGAAGGGTTTAAAATTCCATGTGGCAAAACAAGTGGCTTTCTTCCTGTCATCTGAAAATGGCACTTGCTGTTGCCTATAAAACAAATAAATAAACAAAAAACTTTTCATCGAATACCATTTAAATATTTTCTTTTGTCATTTATTTACCCCTACGCCCACTGCAGCCGGTTCAGTTCTTATTTAATGATTTCATGCCTATTATTTTGTTGGTTTCTTAACTGACTTGATGGGAAATTATTCACTTCATGTATAATACAAAGTATGCTGATTATTTAACCCTTCTCTTTATTTCATTTGTAAGAATCAGCAACCTTAAAAATATATATTAATATATATATTAATATATATTAATAAACATGCAATATATTTAATTAATAATAATATTAATAATATTAATGTAATATTTAATATATATCCCTTTAGAGATAAAGGTAGCTGCAGCCACTAAAGGACATAGATTAAATCATTGTCAGAAAACCTAATGTATTCTTTTAGTCTGTTTATTCTCTATTTGTAGAATTATTAACATAAAAAATAGGACAAAAGTAAATAAGGACAAAGCCATTTTGAAGACAAATAGCATAGAGAAATATTCTACAGTCACTGATTGCTTTTTCCCAAATGGTACCTATCTTGATGCCTAGTACATAATAATCACTTCTTAGCTGCTTTATAAGTAGATCTACAATATTTAACATTTTCTAAGATTGTATCTTTCAATCTTCTGAAGAACCATAGCCTACCTCTTACAGTAGGATTTAGAGTGATAGAAAGATAACTCATATGTAGGTAACTCTAGGCTTGTCAAGGAACAATTCCTTGTAGAATGTCCTGCAAACAGTATATCTGGATGTAAAATTTGATCACATTTCATTTCATCAGCAGCATCCTTACCTAAAAAAGTGATTATTGCACATTCATCTCTGCAAAGCCTAGTACTTAATATAAGGGTTTCAAAGGCAAGATCTCCAGGGTTCTAATCCTAGAGCTAGTTCCAGGCTAATATAGATCTTGACAAATATAATATAGATCTTGACAAATGCCAGGGGAAACTAAAAGAGGGATAGCCTTCCATGGGATGAAGTGATAGGAGAAGCTTTAAAGGTGAAATGAATCTTGACCTGTATTGTGAAGACAGACAGATTTTAGTTGATCATGGAGAAAAATGAAGGGCATTTAAAAAAAGACACAAAGTGTGAGCAAATACTAAAATCAGGACACACACAAGAATATTTTCAGGGATAATACATTAAACAGTTTTCCTTGAATAAACTGTTTGAGTAGGGAAATGTTAAGAAATAGGTAAATTTAGATCAATGTAAAGAATTTGGATTTAGTCCTGGAGGCAGATGGGAATGATTGAATATTTTGATTGCATAAAGTAATATTTTATGTATTACTTCTTTAAGCATGAACTTCTTTCTCAAATAATTGAAGTACTTTGCTTCTATGAGTTTTGAAAAGGCTCATCTTTGTCTGCCATCATATTATGTTCTCCAGTTATCATTCATTTAAACTTTTAATTTGTTTTTTAAGGAAGTATCTCTATACTTCATATTATTTATCCTTACCCAACTTTTAGACTTCATAGAAATTATTTGTTTAGTATAATATAAAGAGATAATGAGTATCTCTTTTCTACACATAGATTAATAACAAATTAAAATTGTTACATGTGAGCTTACAAACAGTGGCATTATGCTATTTAATATATTGTTTCCCTTCAATGAGAATTTTCTTTCTCAGAGACTGAATGCATCTTTCGATGGCAAAAGGAAAAGACAAAGAAACAGACACAGCCAGAAGTATGAAGTTTGATCTTTGGCTCTTCCAACCTAGCTGTGTCCACTCATCAAAATTTCATGAGCAGTCTCCAAAGTCATTTGGAGTTCGCCAAATCAAATTACCTCTCATATTATCTTTTTACCTATCCTAACATTCTGTTCTTCCTGCAAATATGGCATGATCAAATTTCCTATTGTTATACTTGTCTCAAGAGACAAGTATATTACATCCGATCCCTTCATCAACTGGTACAAATTAGCATAATAAATGTGAGGTCTCTCTTTATGATCATGGGATATATTGCTATTAGGCAGAATGTCTTCTTTTTATCCAGACCTCAAGTAAACTATAGTTCCTTTAAAAATTAATAAATTGAGATATTCTATCCTTTTGCACTATCGGTCTAAAAGCCACAGTCCATGCAATTTCTTCTTGTGACATTGAAAATTGCAATAAAGTTCTAAAATAGTTCACTAGAAAACAGTAATTACATTTAAAACGTTGTAACTATGAGAATTTAACAGACTTTTTTCATCCAAAGTGACTAATGCTTAGTAAACACGTTACCATTAGTCATTGTTTGGAGAACTTCAGTATGCTCACACGATGTAACGATGTCATTTTCTAACATCTTCCTTGGTTAGTATATGTAGTCCCATTTTACAAAATTCATTAATTCTTTTAATTTCATTCAATGTTTACTTTGCTTGAAGCATTCTTGGAATGTGGATCATGGATACTTCTTACTGTTTTTGATTTCAGAGTTAGCTACCCAATAGTCTCTAACTATTATTTTGACTCCTTTTGACCCAGGAAGCCTGCAACATTTATTAAGAACCTCTATGTTCATGGTGAGCTCTATTTTGGTATGGCACTAATAATTGTGAAATATGACTACCTTGTTTTCCTATTTGTAACTAATCTTTACCTACAGTTAGTTAACACTCACCACTATTATACATGAAATAATCTACCCAGGAAAAAACCAAATAGCTAATGTATCACAGTGCAACCCTAAAATGCCCTTTGGTGATTATATAAAAACAACTCTGAGATAATAATAACAAAAATAATGAGTTAACATGTATTGAAAGATTACAGTGCTGTAGACACTGTGTTAAGCACTTTATAAGCATTGTCACCTTTAATTTTCAAAACAACCTTAGGGTATTAACTGTAACTATTTCCATTTTCAGATGAAGGGACTTAAACACAGAAGATTATATGGTGGAGTGTGGAAATAATTCCAAGTTGACTTCAAAAAATGTTATTTACCAATTGATAATGTAAACTTTTTTATTAGCCAATTAAATTTAATATTAGCCAATAAAATAACCAATTAATCTTATAACGTTATACAGTTTGAATTTCATGCTGTTTTCAAAGGAAAAGAAGAATAGTTTTCTATTAATTCGGTTGTGATCCTTGGTAACAAACACTTTCCCATTCTCTTGCAGAAAAGAAAAACGTTTCATCTGGTGCGCCTGTAGAACGTGTATAGTTCCTTAAGTGGAAAATCTCTGACCCAGACTGGATGTTCACTCAGGTCACCGATAACAAATGGGCCTGTCACACTGGGGTTGAGGAAGTAGGAAGTTTGTGTCTGGGAGAACATGGAATAGTCCGAGACAGCAAATAACAGGTATAGAAAAAGACACATGCTGGTTTGGTCCCTTCTTCTTGTCCTACAAAATTACTTTATGTGTTGGTGACAGTGCCCTTTGCCATTTAACCTGGGAAGAAAGGAGTAACAGAGAGATTGTACTTATTACTTCTGCATTTCTTCCATTATGTATTTCAGATCTGATCTCCTACCTAAACCAAGGATAAACCACCATTATCCTTCTTCACAGACGTCCTTTCTTCTTAACATGATTTTATATGAAATAATTTGACCTGCTCAATAATTTATTAAAATTAACTATAATATTTTTGTGGATTCCTTGAAAATATTTTCTAGGTCTCAGGAAGGTGAAATTACATATTAAAACCCGAATAATGGATAATTAGCTTAGGAGGGGCCAAGATGGTGGAGCAGCATGGAAATTCTCTGCTTTTGTCCCTGTAATGCAGCTGGATCAGCACCAAAAACTGAATAATGGAGCATATCACAGAGGCAGAGATGACCTCTAAGATAACCGCTAATCACATGATAATAAGTTAAAAAGTATTTACATTAGAGATGAAAATAATCTAAGTAGACTGATTTAGATTTTTAATAGGAAAATCAGTTATAATCCATTTAGTTATTGCAAACTTGTCAACATTGCTTTAGCTTTATTTGGTGTTAAAATATTTCATAATTCAAAAGGAATATTTTAAAAGATTGTATTAAGGTGTGATAAACCTAAGAGGAGCTCACAAATTCTCATATACTGTTATAGAATATTTATAATGGAGGAGATGTTTTTAACTAGAATGTTATTTAAGAACAGAATATGTGATTTAAATTATACCAATACGTTATACATTTAAGATTTAATTACCCAAACTTTTTTTTTAAGTTAGTTACTATTCATTTCAGTTTTTAAAATGTTTGAATAAGTCCCAAGAGATGCAAAACTGAAACTAACCATTTTAACATGTAAAAAAGTATTTAAGGATATATACATTCACAGTTTAGGTTTTTTGTTTTTGTTTTTAAATTTTAGAGAGGGAAAGAAAGAGCTCTAGCAGAGGAGAGGGGAGAGGGAGAGAGAAAATCTCAAGCATGCTGAGTGTGGGCCTCGATCCCATGACTCTAGGATCCCAAGCTGAGCCAAAATCAAAAGTAGGATGCTCAGCTGCCTGAGCTACTTGGGTGCACCGACATTTTAGGTCCTCCTGAATCTTTTCCTTTATAATGTTTATGATCTTATAGAAAGATTATTTGTCATAGTCTGATCTTGAGCTAAAAACTTAACAAAATATGATTTGTTAGTTGCTTGACATGCCACACAAGACCATATAATACCAGCAAATGCATTTATAGTAAGTGAATGACATAAAATACATAAATCTTAGTCAGCATGTGAGGAGATATGAAAAGACAGAATAAAAACATTTTTACTATTGACTAATAAATGTCAGAAGATATAATTGAATGAAAAAGGAAGGAAGAAAGCTATCTAATATGAGACATGTTTAGTAAATGATTTAAAGTAAAATAATGTAGAGACACAGAGGAGAAACACTCCCATTATTACTTGGAAGGGAATGTGAAGGGCCCCACATCCCAGAGTTGGGATGAGAAGGGCCCTCTCTGAATGGGTGTCCAGAATGATGCTGGGTCACTATGATCAGCTTTGGCACCTCATTATCTAAGAGCTGTGTGCACATATAAGAACTTCTGAGAGAAGCAATGGGTAAGATTGATAAGAAGATGACAAAAAGGATAGAAGAAACAATTTATAAAGGAAGATTAAAGGTGCTGAAGATTTTTTGTAAGTTCTGAGGAACAACAAAGTAAGAAAACGATAATAGTCTAAATATAAATAACAAATGGAGACAGTAATTACTGAACACTTTTGAAAGGAATAATGAAATGAAATGAAATTTCAGGTGAATGTGGAATGTATGAGAAAATTCCCTTGTATGAAATATATAACAGTCAGACTGCATAACCTCAAGAGAAAAGCTACCTCATGGGTGCAGTCCCCATGGGTTCACATTCTACAAGACAATCTGGGAGGAACAGCAGAGATTCCAGGTCCAGAGGAGCAGGTCCATAAGCCCTTAGGCAGCTTAGTGTTACACTGTAGCTGCTGTTTGAATGAACTGAATCTGCCAGGTCACCACTAATAACCAGGGCAGACAGGCAAAAGCATATTCAGGATTTCTGGAAAGGTCAGCTGCATAGAAGCAGAACTCACTAAAGACGTAGTTACACGAGAAACTGATTAAAACAGAGTGAAGCAGAGAATAAGAATATAGGAAGGAGGGAATCTGGGGGAAATGTATATTGTTGGAGAGATGGAGGTTATGTTTCATCAGAACTGGGTGGATTCCAAAAAGGAATTTATTGCCAATGAATTAGACTCTCCATGTTCATGAAGGAGGAGGTTTGGTAGTTGGAAAATACTTTACATAAGAAAAGCCCACAAGAAGGTTAGAACACTCAAATGCCTATAGCAGATAGGGAGTAGCACAAATGTGGGAAGATCTTAACTCTTACAGTGAAAAGAGAGGAAAAATAAAAGCAGAAACTGGGATGAAAATTGGCAAGTGACACTTTGTCTCAGCATAAAAGAAGCCAAAAGCAGTACTTTGGATTATGGCACACAGGAGAATGCATGCCCTATTTCGAGAGGAAGCAGTATTTAAATCCACTAGAATATTGCCATCTGGAATGTTGCCTCATCTCTGATTTTCAAGAGAAGGTGAAAGAATGAATTTTAAAATTGGACACTAATTAAAGAAGAAAACTAACCAAGTGGGCTGACTATGTAAGTCTAAAGAAATGTCATTTAGATTTGGGTCCTCTATTATCTTCTGCTATATATTATGATGTATTATTATATAGATTCTTAAGATCAATAAAATCACTTCTTAATGAGTTAAGTCCTCCTATGATAATTTCATCTTTTAAGGGAGAACACCAAGAAGTACAGAAACCCATTTTCAGCATTCTCCTCTTATCTTGAGAAAATTTTCAAAGATAACTAAGGTCTAAATTAAAAATAAGAAATTTATGGGGCACCTGGGTAGTTCAGTCGGTTAAGCATCCAACTTTGGCTCAGGTCATTTTATCTCACAGTTCATGAGTTCAAGCCCCACACCTGGCTCACTGCTGTCAGTGCAGAGCCTGCTTCAGATCCTCTGTCTCTATCTCTGCCCTGACCCTGCTCACATAACACTCTCTGTCAAAAATAAATCAACATTAAAAAAAAAACAAGAAATTTGTGGGGGCGCTCTGGTGGTTTAGTTGAATAAGCGTCTGACTCTTGATTTCAGCTCAGGTCATGATCTCATATTTTCAAGGTCAAGCCTTGCATCAGGCTCCATGCTGACAGCGCAGAGCCTGCTTGGGATTCTCTCTCTCTCCCTCTCTCTCTGCTCCTCCTGCTCTCTCTCTCAAAATAAATAAATAAACTTAAAAAAGAAGAAATTTGTAATTTGTTCCTAAAACATTCCATTATTCTTTTGATGTACAGCCTGCCACACTGGGCCCTCTTCTTTACTTGGACCAAACATCAAAGAAGTTCTAATTAAGATAGCACAATGACCTCATAATTTTGACACACCCTCTACGAAAAACTCAGGGCATTTTTGGATAAATCATAGGTAAAAGGCATAGAAATTGGAAAATAACCGACCAAATTGTTCTCATTTATGGAGGAAATATGTACACCAAACCCTTCCTCAATTCTACATAGAAAATATTAGAACCAAGAAGACAATTTAGCAAGGTTGTTGAACACAAGGGTCAATGTAAAAAAATCGATAGCATTTTTATACAAAACAAATAATCTATTTAAAATATAGTAGAAAATACTCCATATAACAACAAATAAATAGAAAATAAAAAGAAATAAACCTAAAATGATGTAACCAACTGTTTGAAACTGGTTAAGAATATATAGGGAGATCTAAATATAAAACAATTATAAAGGAGCGGTGCCTGGGTGGCTCAGTCAGTTAAGCTTCCAACTTGGGCTCAGGTCATGATGTCACAGTTTGTGGGTTCCAGTCCCACGTTGGTCTCTGTGTTGACAGCTCGGAGCCTGGAGCGAGCTTTGAATTCTATGTGTGTGTCTCTCTCTCTGCCCCTCCCCCCCTCAGGCTCCGTCGCTCTCTCCCTCTCTCTCTCTCAAAAATAAATACCAAAAAAATTAAAAAAATATACAGGAAGGCCAATCAATAGCCTGAAAATATACATTCTTCCCCAAATTAATCCATAAATTTTATTTCTGTTCAAAACCAAAACTGCTTTTTAGAACCTTTCAAACTGATCCTAAAAGTTCTCTGGGAGGCAAAAAACAAATAAGACAATTTTGAAGAACATTGTATGAAAGATAATTCTTATCAGAAATCAAGCTTCATTTTCAGGCTTAGTAATTAATATAGGATGAAGTGATAGAGACAGGGGTTGATAAATAGATCAATAGGGTGGAGAAAAAATTTGCACATATATTACTATATTACAGAAATAGTACTGCAAATGAGTAAAAAAGATGGACTATTTAGTAAGTGGTGGTGGAAAAAATGATTATTAACATAAGAAGAACATAATTTGGATCCCTTCCTTAAACAAAAAGATAAAATGTCTGGTGGAATAAAGTAAATGTCAAAAGCAAATCCTTAAGACTTTGAGAAGAAAATATATCATTAAGACCTTAGTTTAGGAATATATTTCTTAGAAAGAAACCAAAGCCCTCCAGACATAGGAATATTTATTGACATCAAACATTTATATTTTAAAAAATACACAAAAAAGGTAAGCTTCACACTAGAAGAAAATAATCCCAAGCTATGTAATCAGGAAGTGTTTGGAGAATATACAAATGTCAGCAAATCAATAAAAGAACGCACAGTATCTAATAGGAAAAAAATGACAAGAGATATGCATAACGTATTTACAGAAAAGGAAATGAGAATGGCCAATAAAATGGAAAATGCCAAACACATTAGTAATCATGAAATTGCAAACTAATGCCACAATAAAATAATTATTTCAAATCCATCAAAATGGAAATGGTCTGGTGAGAGCAGTCTCGAGATCAGAAATAGGTATTTGAGACATTCATGCCTTCTGAACAGCAGTAAAGAAACAAAGGATTATTCTTTGGCAAGTTTAAATAAAGATGAATATTAACATAATTTATGACCCAGGTATATTCTTGAAAGAAACATATGTAGCTATATTTGTGAATATGCTATCTCAAAAACAGTATTTTGAGCAAAAAAGGGTCAAACTCCAAAGTGACATACTAAGACCAGTTCAAGGAAGTTTAAAACCCCAAATTTTGAAATACTAATGGACATATATATGTAATAAAAAGCAAATACGAAGGAACATAATGAAGGCCAATACTAATTAATTCTGCCTGGGGCAGAAATTGGAGAGGTTTACACAACATTCTTTGATGATAGTTGTACTTTTTGTATCTTTGAAAAATAAAATAAATGAATATGGAATTGTGTTAAGATTTTTCTAAAGGTGGTATGTGAGTACATGGGTAAAATAAACACTGGGTGTTCATTAATTTCTTATTTTTATAATTGTTTGCAATTTTTAATAAAATACTAAATATAACATCAGTTATGACCATATCCCATTTACTGACAAAAAAAAGGAGGAAGATACACACACGCCCAGAAAAATCTAATAATTTTGCTGAGAAAAAAGATATCTCCTTATTATTATTTTTATTATTATTATTAAAATTTAAATCCAAGTTAGTTAATATATAGTATAATAATAATTTCAGGAAGAGAGTCTAGTGATTCATCACTTACTGAAAAGAAAGATAACTCCTTTCTCTTCTCTTTCCTCTTTTCCTCTTTGTATTTTAGAAAGATGTTAAAAGAAGAAAATAAAATTATGAGTATCTAAATCCATATATTTCCCTCTGCGCACTGCTTTAGCTCCATACAAGAGGTTTTGATAATATTTGTTTTATTATCATCCATCTAGAGAAACTTTCTAATTTGCCTTGTAGTCTTTTCCTCCCTCTCTCCCCGGCTTCCCTTCTCTCTCTCTTTCTCTCTTATATTTGGTGGTTTTTTTTTTTCTTAAACAAACTATTCTTATTAATTTCTAATTCAACTTATTGTAGTCAAATAACATACTCAGTTTTATTTCAGTTCTTTGATATTTATTGAGACTTATTTTATAGACCAGTTTGAGAGGATATATAGAGAGAGGATATATATCCTCTTCTGCTTGCACTTGAAAAGAAAGCATATTTTGTACTTGCTGGATGTCATGTTCTTTAAATGTAGATTGTAAGTTGGGTGATAGTGTTGCTCAAACCCTCGTTGTCTTTACTCATGTTTTCTGTCTCTTATTCTACCAAATACTGAAAGAGGGATATCAATATGTTTGTGGATTTGTCTATTTCTTCCTATATTTTTAAACTTTTTTCAAATATTTATTCTAAAGTTCTGTATATATTGTATTTTCTAGAAAATATAATTTTCTCAAATATTAGGGGCATACAATCTAGAATTTTAATGTCCTCTTAGTGAATTGATCTTTGTTTTTTTTTAATTCTTTTACCATTAGGAAACATTCCACTTTATTTCTAACATACTCTTTGTTGTGAGGAGAATTTTGGGAATGATCTCATGTCATTTTTCGTGAGTTCAGAGTTTTCATGGTATATCTTCTTTTTTTAAAATTCTATTTTATTATACTGGAGTACTGAAAGTGGCTTTGCTTTTCCTACATTTTGGTTGTGGTTTATCCTTGCAATAGAATTTGATCTTGGAGTGCTTATGTACCCTCAGTGAGGATACAAAGAATACGTCCCCTGTTTGAAAAAAGAAGACATTCAGTAAAAAAAAAAAAAAAAAAAAAAAGAGGTTAGAGTGGGAGAGAGCCAAAGCATAAGAGACTGTTAAAAACTGAGAACAGGGGCGCCTGGGTGGCGCAGTCGGTTAAGCGTCCGACTTCAGCCAGGTCACGATCTCGCGGTCCGTGAGTTCGAGCCCCGCGTCAGGCTCTGGGCTGATGGCTCGGAGCCTGGAGCCTGTTTCCGATTCTGTGTCTCCCTCTCTCTCTGCCCCTCCCCTCTTCATGCTCTGTCTCTCTCTGTCCCAAAAATAAATAAAAAACGTTGAAAAAAAAAATTAAAAAAAAAAACAAAACTGAGAACAAACTGAGGGTTGATGGGGGGTAGGAGGGAGGGCAGGGTGGGTGATGGGTATTGAGGAGGGCACCTTTTGGGATGAGCACTGGGTGTTGTATGGAAACCAATTTGACAGTAAATTTCATATATTAAAAAATAAATAAATAAATAAATAAATAAATAAATAAAAAAAAAAGAAGAAGACATTCAGTTTAAGAAAGAGTTCTCTTCGCAACATGCCAAAAGGCTTAGGATATTTTCCTCCTGAGGCTGGCCTCTTGGGTTAATGATCCTTCCCACCAGGTACTTCCGCACTCTGCAATAGCCCCTCCCCACTCATGATGTGTATTCCTGTGCAGGCCACCCGCCCTCCACAGACATCTTAGCTGGTTTGCTAGGCACCGTCGAGAGTCCCAGCTTTCTGAAGGTTAGACAACTCATGGGAAGAAAATTTTCATGTTTTAGTTTGATTTGACAACCTTTCATATGCAGTGTAAATGCCAACCATTCTTCTCCTGACTTCACTCTTGATTAAAACCTCTAATATAAAACTAAAGATAGTTCTTACATCACCTTTATTTTGGGAAACTGAAGGAAAATGTTTCTATGGGCTTCACCCCAACCATTTTCTTTATTATTTTGGTATGTGAATTTAATCCTCTTTCTCCCAACAGCCGTGCCTCCTTCAACTTGGTCAGAACATTAGAAGCCACGGTTTCGTCTCCTCAGTTTTTTTGTTTGCTTTGTTTAAATACAATTTTTATTTTAGAATAGTTTTAGACGTACAAATTGGGAAGACAGTATAGAGCGTTACTATATAACCCTTATCTAGTTTCCCCTATTATCATCTTTTACAAGTAGGAGTACATCTATTATAGTTAATGAATTCATATTGATACATTACTATTAACTAAAGTCCATATTTTTTTCAATTTTTAAAAAACGTTTATTTATTTATTTTTAGAGAGAGAGTGAGATGGAGAGAGGCAGAAACAGAGGGAGACAGAGAGAGTATCTCAAACAGGCTCTGTACTGTCAGCACAGAGCCCGACGCTGGGCTCCATCTCATGAACCCTGATCAAGACCTGAGCCGAAATCAAGGGCTGGACTCTTAAATTGACTGAGCCACCCCGATGCCCCTACTTTTTTCAGTTTTTTTTTTAAGTTTTTCCTTAATATCCCTTTTCTGTTACTGAATGCTGGTCAAGAAACCACATTGGATTTAGTGGTCATGTCTCCTGAGGCTCTTCTTGGTTGTTGACAGTTTCTCAGACTTTTCTTGTTTTAATGACATTGGTGGTTCTGAGGATTACTGGTTAGTATTTTTTAGACTGTCCCTCAGCTGATATTTGCCTGAAGTTTTTCTCAAGATTAGGCTGTGGTTTTAGGTTTTTGGCATGAAAACTAAGGTGAAATGTGTCATTTTTATTACATTATATCAAAAATACATGCTATCAACATAATTTATCCTATTGATTTTGACCTTTATCACCTGTATGATGAGGCATTATCAGGTTTCTCCACTCACAAAGTTCCTCTTTTTCTCCACTCTCCATGCTTTCCATCTGTGCTTTTTGGAGGTAAGTCGTTATGTGTAGCCCACACTTAGCCCTCACACCTCCTGTAACAGCACAGTATAAATGATGTAGAATTTCCTGGATGGAAGATTTATCTCTTCTCTCTTGTTTAAACATTTATTCAGTCATTCATTTATATTGGTACGGACTCCTGGGTATTTATTTTATACTACTTTAATCCCCCACACATAATCTCTAGCAATTATTCAAAATTACCATCTAAAAGTTCCCATAGTGTATTATGGCTCTAGCATTTCTGTCCAGGTAAGCAGATCTTGAGTCTCCATATTTTGCCCTGTGATCTTAGTACACTGAGGAGTCCAAGAAAAACAACTGATTTTCAGTTCGTCTAGCTTTTTTTTGGTAAGAATGGGAGTGAAAATTTCTGAGGTCTTTCTCTTTTAGAACTGAAACTGCAAATTGGTGTATCTTTCTTCTCATTGTTCATTATACTCTGTCTTTATATTTAAAGTGTGTTGGGTTTTGTTATTTATCATCTATTTATTTATTTAGAGAACACACGCACACACCTGTGCGTGCACGCACGAACACACGAGTGGGGGAGGGGCAGAGAAAGAAGGAGAGAGAAGTTCAAGCAGGCTCCACGCTGAGCATGGAGCCCAACATGGGGCTTGATCTCATGACCATGAGATCATGACTTGAGTTGATAAGACCATTGGGTCTTACTTTTTTATCAGTATGAGAATTTCTGATTTGTGTTTAGTCCATTACATTAATTATAATTATCACTATTGTTTTTTTTTTTTTTGACATGCTATGTATTTTATGTTTCTCCCACATGATCTTCTGTCCTTGTGTTTCCTTTCTTGACTTTTTCACATGAAGCTATTATTTTCTTGGTATTCAATTTTATCTCCTCTATTGACTTTTTAGTTTTTCCACTTTGTGTTATTAGTGTTTCTCTAGTGATGTAGTTTTAAGCTTCCCTTCAAATACTATTATACTATTTCACAATGTAGGGATTTTACAACATATAAACCCTTCCTTTGTTACATATGCTGCAAAACCCACAATACATTATTATAAAGTATTATTTTTTAGTTGTAATAGTTCATAGTCTTTCAAAGAAATTTAAATATCTTATATATATATATATATTACATATATGTGTTTTACATGTATGTGTATATTATTATATATTTACCCTTTCTACTGATCTTCATTCCTTTCTTAAGGAATAAAGATCCTTTCTTAAGGATATCCAGAATTTCATTCACTATCATTTTCCTTTAGGCCAGAGCACTTATAATAGTACAGGTTTCCTGGGGACAAATTATGTTATTTTTTTGTTAGTTTAAAAATGTCTTTATTTTACCTTTATTTGGGGAGATATTTTCACCAAGTATAGACTCCTAGGTTCATATTTTATTTTCTTTCACCACTATGAAGACTTTATTGTATTATTGTATTGTATTATTGTATTGATGTGTCTGAGAAGGATCCCTTCTGCTATCTTTAATGTGCCTTCTTTCCCTCTAACTGTTTTTAAGATTTGCATTTCATCTTTAGTTTTTAGCGGTCTGATGTGATGATGTGCCTAGTATTTTTTTTTTAATTTATCCAACTTGAGGTGTTTGATGAGATTCTTGGATTTGTGGGTTGATTTATTTCAATTACTTTTTAAAAGTCATCAGCCATTTATTCTGACATATTTCTTCTAATCCATTTTCTCTCTCCTCTCCATTTGATATTTCCCCACAGATCACATATTCTCTTATCTGTTGTGTTTTTGTTTTAATTCTTTTTTTTTTTATTTTGGATATATTCTATTGATCAATATTGAAGTGTATTGATTCATTATTCTGCCGTACTCGATCTGTTGTTAAATCCAACAGGTGAATTCATTTTTGACTACTGATTTTTTTTTAATTTATATAATTCCATTTGATCCTTTTGCATATTCTCAATATTTTGCCTTGGATGTTATTCACCATTTCCAATAGATACTAGCTATGGTATGAATGTGTGTATCTCCTAAAATTCCTAACTTGAAACCTATGTCAATATAAGGGTATTTGGAAGTGTAGGCTTTGGGGAGAGATAGGTCATAGCCCTCATGAATAGTGCCCTTATAAAAGAGACTCCAACAGGCCTCCCTTGTCTGTTCCCTCTGCCTTCTGAGGTGACAGCAAGAAGCTGCCAACTATGAACTGGGAAGTGGCCTTGCACCAGACACTGAATCTTCTGGTGCTTTTATCTTAGATTTCCCAGAATTCAGAACTATGAGAATTAGATTTCTGTTGTTTGTAAGGTATCAGTTTATGGTATTTTTCTTGTAGAAGCCCAAGTGGACTAAGACAATATGTTAGTTTCTTTATCATATAACTTGATATCATCTAGAATTGTATCATCAAGCCATTTATGTTTCTTCTATCAACTATTTCTTTTTTTGACTATTAGTCAATTTTTGTTGTTATTGTTGTTGTTACTATTTCATGTGACTTGCAATTTTTTTTCTGCCAGACATTTTGTATTAAATAATAATAGGGACTGAATTATATAGTATTGACCTCCAGGAAATATTGTATGGCATTTTCTTTCAGGCTGCTAGAACTGGAGGGTAAGTCAATCTGAAATGTAGTTAAACTGTTTATAGGCCTTGTTGCATATTTAGTTCACCAGTGACTTAACAAAGTTTGAGATTGTGATCAGGGCTTTTCCTTCTGTAGAAAAGAGTTCTGGTGAGGCTCCTTAGTGCTTTATAGGTAATTTACTAGTCAAACCATATAAAACTATATCATATCTCTCTTTCCCTCACAGATTAGATGTCAGCTTTCTGGGCCATTGGGGAGTGATCTTTGCTCTCCAGTCCTGCCTCCACATTTCTCTGGCTTGGAACATCACTATTTGCCCTGTTACAATGCCATGTTCTCTCCAACACTGAGGGTGGCTGCTTTATAGTCCCAGAATGCTTTAGACTGAATGGATTCTCTTTGTTCTCCTGTTAGCCTCTGGCAATTGAAAGGTTGGAGAGTCTCAAAAGGGTTGTGTTGTTTTTGTTTTTGTTTTTTTTCAGATGGAGCTCTTTTAATATGACTGACAGTGTAGTAAGTACGTTGCATAAACGATTTTCCTTGATTATTAGTAAAAGCTTATGAGCAGTTATTAGTAAAATCTTACAGGTGAATAACTAGGCAAAGTTAGGAGAAATTAAAATAAGAAGAATAAAATTATGATAAAGGAAAAAGAAGAAATAGGAAGAAGAGGAAGGCAAAGTCTGTAAAACAGAAAAGGTTTAGAAGCATATCTATTGAAGCAAAGTTAATAGTGGCATGTTTTGTTTTAATTGGCTTATTCACTTGTAAGACGTAGGCACACGGATGACTATTTGTGGTATCTTTTTGTTCCTCACCAGGCTGTGCATTTGTTAAGAACAGATACTGTGCCTTATTCACCATATATTCTCAGGAACGTGCAAAGGGCTCAGCACGTATTAAGTATTTATAAACATTCATTGTTACTCCATCCATTGATTCATTCATAACATATTTTTTGAGGATTTCCTATGTGCCAAGTACTCTTCTAAAATCTAGGAATACATTAGAGAACACATAGACAAAATCTATACCACTGTAAAATTTTAAAAAAGAGAGCAAAAACAGGAAACATAAAATGAGTTAATTATATAGTATTCTAGAAGATGATAAGTACTATAAAGAGAAAAATAGAACAGATAATGGGTGACTTGGAAAGTGTACTAGGAAAAATGGGTTTTAATTTTAGAGTGCAATCAAGAAAGGCATCATTGAGAAGGTGGTATTTCAACTAAGACCTGAAGTAGATTAGGGAGAAAGCTGTGCAAGATGAGAAAACCTTAAATTTTCACCTTCTTGAGTGACTGAGAAACTGCAAAGGGACAAGTATGACTGCATTGGAGTAAGAAGGGGAGAGTAGCATGGGATGAGAGAAGGCAGTTAAGGGTAAGTCAGACTATATTGGACCTATTAGGCCATTTTAAACCTTTCCACTTTAAGTGAAATGAGGAAACCTTCAGTCTTAAGCAGAGGGGCAATAAATACTATATGTATCCTGTTTCAAAAGTTTTACATTTTCTCAGATGATATAGCTAATGAAATAGAGCTTTATTGTCCTATAATTTTGTTTTCCACATAATCTATTTCAGGTTCCCTGTATAATAAGTCTGTGATATAGAAACAAGCATTGTTTTCAACTCACAGTCACGTACAACTCATTGGGGAAAAGTGAATTGGGTACTAAATGTCTACATACTCTGTGTTCAAGGGATGCAAGCCACAACTTCCCAGATTCTAAAGTTCTTCCACATTTAAAGAAAGGACAAAGCTAACCTGTCATCTTTTTATAGGAAATAAATTGAGGTTTGAGACACAAAGTTGAGATTTTGACATTAAATCCATATTTTTCACCATTATAACATGTTGCGTCTTCACAGGTTTGTAAAAGAAGAAAATGATGATTTAGATCTACTATGAACAAACATTATTTGTACAGGGGCAGATTGTAAATATTTGGGGCTTTGTGGTCCATATAGTATCATCATAGCCACTATGAGTTGTAGCACAGAAGCAACCATAGACCACAGATGAAAGGATGGGTACAGCTTCCGTAACTCTTAATTTACACAACCAGGCAGTATGGCAACTCAAATATGGTTGGTGGGCCATAGTTTGCAAAATTTTGATTTAGATTATGTTGTTGAGAGCAAAGGGGAGACTATAAAACACAGTTTCCAGAATTTATGCTGATTGTTTTAAGCTCAGTAGTTCCTGGGTGACATTGAACTGGAGAAAAACTATGCAAATAAGAACATGAATATAACTAGCTTTCAACAGCACTATGTTCCTACATATGGCTCTTCTGCTGTCTGACCAAGAATACCTTTGGGAGGAATTACAAGTTAGTCTTTCTTCACAAAAAAGTAGTTGGAAGATATAGCATAGATAGATAAAATGACTTATTTGTTTTTAAGAAATGTGTAAATGATTTGCTAAATTCCCAAGGCATTCACAGTTTGGAAATGTATACCGGAGGAAGAAATAAACATTTATAAAATTTTGAAACTAAGTTTTTAAATGTTGGTATTTCTTAGATTACTACAACGAATGGCTGACATTAATATAGCATATTTATTTTCCCATTCTTTCTTGGATTTGTGAAATATGTATGCATATATATATGAAATATTTGACATAATTCCATATACAACATATGTGTTTTTCCCTCCCTCCACTTCCTAGTAGGAAAGTGAGTCACAAAAAGGATTAATAAATGCCTGAGAAAGAAGTCAATGACAGGCATGAGCAGTGAATTCTGATCTCTTGGCACCCAGATTAAAACTATTTACATTTTCTCTAAATCAATACATCTGTAACCTCAGGTGAGTCTCCAAAGCAAACAGACAAAAATCCCAGGGTATGTTAGTTTCAGACAGGAATGATAATTTGCACATGTACATTTCAAATGAGGACATATCTACCATTTTCTAAAGCTGAAAGCCTACCCTAGTAAAATTCACATTTAGTACAGCTGTTTCACACACCTAATTATTTTTGGTTAGAGTAATTAGGCAGTAAACAAGTTTTTT
Organism: Neofelis nebulosa; assembly: GCF_028018385.1. NCBI lineage: Eukaryota > Metazoa > Chordata > Mammalia > Carnivora > Felidae > Neofelis > Neofelis nebulosa. Next base: position 72,857,803 of record NC_080782.1, read on the forward strand.
GGATCTTTTCCTTGGCAAAATAACTTTAATAATGAAGAGTGTCACTAAAGGAGCTAACTAAAAGTCCCTAGTGACCTTCTAAACCACTTCCAAATGCAGGTAGTATGTTTCTAGTTATTACTTACATTTTCACTGATAACCACAGACAAAATGGCATAAGACAGCTATTTATTTATTTATTTATTTATTATTTATTTATTTATTTATTTATTTATTTATTTAAAGTTTATTTATTCATTTTGAGAGAGAGAGAGAGAGAGGAGAGAGAAAGACTCCAAAGCATGCTCCATCCACAGTGCCAGCACAGAGCTGGCTATGGGGCTTGGAGACTGACCTGAGCTGAAATCAAGAGTCAGATGCTTAACCGACTGAGCCACCTAGATACCTCAAAAGTCAGTCATTTAGACATATCCATTGGCTAGTGGAGACTAGCCAAGAGTTTATTTGAGTCAAGGCACATTATCTATAATTACATTATGCTATGCATAAGTGTATGGTATTTCTGAAGGCTTGAACTGCAAGAAAAAGTTGGCCTCTTACATGTTAACCTGATAATTAAAAGCAACATATATTCCTTACTATATGTTATCGCAGGCACATGGAGTGTTGATTCAGGTTTTTCATATCAAAATATATTTTGTTTAGGTAAAACAACCCTTGTTAATATAAAATTCAGATTTAAAAATAACTAGGAACATTTAAGTTTTCTTTTTTCTTAAATAAGTGGACCTACAAATTTGCTTTGAAAAAGGGTTGAAAATCCTTAGCTTACATCTCACCTGTAATGAAGAGAATAGAGGAAACGGAGAAGCTGTAGGAGGACTTTGGGGCAGTTTTGAGAACTATGTGTTGAATTCCATTTGTTAGAAAAATGTTACCTATTTCAAAAGAGGTATGTGTATTACCTTAATAAATAAGCCCTACTATTCTTATGGTCTAGATACTAAAGAAGCGTCAAAGTATTTGATATTATAATGCTGAATATTAACAGTTATTCAACAAATTTTATTACTCGGTCATATAATCATTTGAATATACATAACACACACACTTCTTTGGTATATCTTTACCTCACATGCTATTGCATATTTACAGGCTAACTAAAGAGAAATTCTGTTTATATGTTGTAGCCATGGGGGGAAGCTTGCATGATACATGGAAAATATATAATACCTTCCACTAGAGTGTCCATTTATGATAACGTTCAATGGTAGTATCCATTTGAAGCCCTAACTTTGAGAAAGAAATGAGTTTCCTAATAAAAGATAACTTTAAAATGAGTCTTCTTTTATTGTACAGAATGCTGATCTTGGTAGAAAGACAAGCAGAGAGACATAAGGTGTTGAACAGGTGAGTTTGAAAGATAGAGTTGGAGCTACATACAGTCATTTATGTTAAATAATAAGGCAAGCAGCTAGCATTTTAGAAGCACAGTAGAAGAGACACAGATAAGGTTCCATGGCAGATTTTGACCAATTTAATATGTAAAAACTGAGAAATTTAGGGTCATAGTATGAAAAACCTAAAATAAGAATCAAGAGTCTTTGTAGGAGGCAATAGCAACTCTAGAAAAATGACGGATTTAGCTGGAATATTGATCCAAACAAAAGTTTGTTAGTGAAGAGAATCTAGAAACATAGTTTGAACTCACTGTATGGTACTTGTGAATCATGTATGCAATCTTACATGATAAAAAGCACATTGTTCTTATTAGAGAATATAGAATCAGTATTTTTTTTAACAAGTCCTTCAGTAGTTTTCATAGAATCCATTGTTAAACAGACTTCTTAGGTCTTGTTAAATATCTCAAACTGTGGAGTTTCTCTTGATAACAAATTTCTGATTACAGTTAAAAAAAGAAAATCAAGTCAAAATGTGTTGATATCTCTCCTTACAGAACTCTGTCATTGAGAGCTTACTTCTCCTTAGACATGCTGCATATACAGTTAGTCTCCTAAGTACAGCTATCATGCACTTATAAGATAATATGGTTTAATTAAATATCTCAAAGAAAATTTTGAGATTGTTTTGGAAAATATAAAACCATTTTGAGCTATTCTATGTAATAGTATTCTCTTTAAAATAAGGAATTTGACTTTTTAAAAAAAAATTCAATCAAAGTTGGGGCACCTGGTTGGCTCAGTCAGTGAGGGTCCTGCTTCGGCTCTGGTCATTATCTTGCAGTTTGTGAGTTCGAGCCCCGCATCGGGCTCTGGGCTGATAGCTCAGAGCCTGGAGCCTGTTTCAGATTCTGTGTCTCCCTCTCTCTCTTCTCCCCTGCTCGTGCGCGCGCTCTCTCTCTCTCAAAAATAAATAAATATTAAAAAAATTTTTAAAAATTCAATCAAAGTTGGAAAACAAAATTTTGATGTGATTCCACAACAGGGATAAATTCCATATTTTCAAAATTTGATTTCTTAAGACTGTTCCCATTATCAATAAAATAAAAAAAAAGGATATATTTCAATAGTACATGAATCTTTTGAGATTTGGAAATATTAAACTATTTTTCTTTTTTTTTTTTAATTTACTCATTATGCAGCATAAACACCTGGAAGTCATTGTAAAGAGGAATCATTAAGATTCTTCTGTGACAAATTTTAAATTTACTGTTTGGGGAAACAGAGATTCAATTTATGTAGGCGGTTGCTCTTTTTCTGATTATTGAAAAAATTCACATTGATCTTGAAACACAGGCATTTTCTTTGAGTACATAATGCATATAGACATCACTCTTAAGTTCTTATGATCTGTTATGCTAAAAAATATCCCTGAAATGTCTGTACACAAACATAGAAAATCATACTTGCTCTATTTTTTGCTTTAATTTCTAATATTTATTTCTCACTCTAACATTAAGCGATATAGTCTCCATTTAAATTAAGAAAAATCAATGACCCTATAAAAGGAAAAATTTATCTCCTAAATAGATGTAATATATTGCTATCCTGTCTGTACCACAACAAAACAAGTTATTATTAGAAAGAACTGGTTTTGATGGAAAATTAAGCTCCTTAACAAAGTGATTCTATGTGAAAGGGCTCAGTATGGAATATAGTGGAAAAGAAAGTGCCTTTGAGAGGAAATCAAGAGCCCTGATCTGGTCTGAGTTCCTCCCCTCACTGGCTGAGTGATCACAGGTATTTCAGAATTTGTATTCATAATCCTTCCCATGAATATGAAACTCATAAGAAGTGATGCTCAGGTGCTTAAAAGCATATATTCTTTTGGGAGAAGAACATTCATGATATTCATTCTATTAATGTAATATTTAATATACTAGGAAGGCTTATAATAAAGAATAATAATACCAAAATGTTATAAAATGAAACACAGATTAACAAACAATAAAGACCCAAAGTTAAGCTTCAGAAGAAAGGACCAAATGTTAAAACAAACCAAAATAAAACAAACTATTAACTGTAGTAGTAGAAAATGAGAATGAAAAACAGAAAGAAGCACCAGTTAGACTTTTAGTATGAGCTATCTCTCTTACAATATAAATGATAGGAAATAAAAGAAGAAAATGTCTATAAAAATAAGCTTTGATATTAGAAAGATAATATTAAAATAAAAAATTCAAGATAAAGTAAAAACATTGATGGAAGACAAGAGAATTAATAACCCAGCACAAAAATCCTATATTTCAATTCAAGGTAACTTACAGAAACACATGATTAAATGCAAGAGTATCTAAAGCCTATAAAGTAAAGTTCAGTCATCTGAAATAATTGTGATTAGGGAAAGGCCAAATCTGTAAGGAATTCATTTTGGGCTTTAAGGCTAGAGGTACATGAATTTTAATCCCAAATCTGTCATTTCTTTGCTTTCCAATCCTGTTATTTAATCTTTTGAAAGCTCAGATATCTCATTAGAAACAGGCCATTATAGCTCTGTCATAGAATTTTTGAGATAATTAAAGGTGATCATATATGTAAAGCATTTAGCCAAATGCTGGGCAAATAATACCCAATTTTTGGGTGGGGGAGAGGAGATGCATAAATTAGCCGGCAGCCGGCAAACTTTTATTTTAACCAGGATGGTTCTTCAGAATGGATACAAAGGTAACAAAGTCTCTTTTGGTAGAAACACCCTGTCCCCCACCCCCACACCATTCCCAGGTCTCTGTCATGTTTTAAAACCTTGAAAGTTTTAAATTTAAATCTTAAAATATTAAGAACAAAGAGAAGATTTTACAAATTGCCAATAAAGCAGGAGATGCAGCGACAAGTACATCCTGAAACATTCTCCTCCTGCCTTTGGAGAAAATCTACCCAATGTTAAGACAAGAGTAGCCACTGCAAAATACAATGTCCCACCAGACTGATGCTTTCTTTCTGAATTAAATATTAAGACCTAAAAAACATTACATTTTTTCAAATAATCCTGCCATAGCAAAGTTGCACAGAAGTAAAAAATTTCATGTGTCTTAGGACACATAAAAGATGCTTAATAAACATTGACTAAAAAATATAATATTAGGCAAGATTGATGGAACGAAGTAAAAAATATATATGTATATATTAGACCAACATGTGACACATGGAAAAACTGAGGATGGAAATTCATAAAATTTTAGTCTACAGGTTTAAAAAAAGTGAGTAGGAGGGTGCCTGGGTGGCTCAGTCAGTCGGGCAACCGACTTCAGTTCAGGTCATGATCTCATGGTCTGTGGGTTGGAGCCCAACATCCGGCTCTGTGCTGACAGCTCAGAGCCTGGAGCCTGCTTCAGATTCTATGTCTTCCTCTCTCTTCTCCTCCCCCACTTGTGTTATATCAAAAAAAAATAAACATTAGAAAAAAAAAAAAAAGAAAGTGAGTAGGGCAAGAAGAATTTTAACTTAAGACACTTATTCTTAATAAGTTCAAAGTTTATTTAAAAAGAATAAATCATGATAGAAAATAAAGAGCTACTGAGGCTAAACATTTACCCTTAAGTCTGTATTCCGTTTCATTTCATTAGCAAACTATGAAAAGTAAATCTCAGCTTTATTATAAAAACATGGCATAAAAGTTATAGATTAGATTACAAATAAATTTTAAAGGAATAAGAACTCAGTATTCACTAGAAAATATATGTAAATTAAGATACATAACCTCATAGGATAAAAATTAAATGACACAAACAAAAAATTATAATACTTAGAACAACTGTTTTTAACTATATTTTAATTAGAAGAGTCCCTGATATATTTATAAAAAATGCAATCTTCATGCCTACAAAAGATGCACTTAAAAGAAGTCACATAATCTTTCTCAACTATTGGGTCAAAAAGACAATATAGCACACAGTCACATATACCTAGAAACAAACAAACAAATATAAATGCTACATATAAGACAAAGAGAGAGACAGAGACAGATGCATACATAACCACATTTAGATAGATACAGAGAGAAATAATGTATCCTGGAAATATAAAGGCAATATATTCAATGTCATAGCTTTCCGAGATCAATTAGACAAATGTCACAGCTTACATATAGCTTTAAAATACAGTTTAGAGGCAAACAAGTATCACAGATTGAGCTATATTTATAAGTTTAGAAGTGAAGCAAAGTGCCAAAAGAAAACAGCAACCATTTGCTGCTGTGACCTATTCTTCTCCTCCTTAACTGCCATGGGCATAGTTCAATTTTTGAACTTTTTTTGCATTAACCCTATCTCTAAAGAAAACTTTGAACCCCCCAGAGTTCCAGGAACTACAGCAAAGTAGAGTGAGTGTATAGAGATTCTCTACTTCACTTTGCTTTCTCTTTATTCATTATTGAATATGAAGTCCTTAGGTATATGAAAGACAACATTTATCTCCTTTTCAAAGAAATAGAGAGTTTTTTTAGTTTTGTCACAGGGGCAGAGGTTTAGTCTCTAACTAGTCTCTAACAGTTAACTAAGATGCATAACTCATACTACAATGTACAAAGATTTGAGCTTCATCAAGGGTTATTCCTGCAAAGAAAATTAGTTTACATTGCATTTTTCCATTCGATACATAATTTTCCACCTTTTGTAGAAGGATAATGGTAGGTTGATAGGTTCTTGTTATTATTGTTTATTCAGTGTAGCTTTCTTTTAGAGATCAAGTTATACTCTGATTCATGTAATTTCTAAAATTCCTTGGCAGGGGGCAGGGCGGGGGGGGGGGGTTGCGGCGCCAGGGTGTCTCAGTCAGTTAAGCATCTGAATTTTGATTTCCGCTCAGGTCATGATCTCACAGTTGGTGAGACTGAGCACTCCCGTGGTCAGGCTCTGCATGGAGCCTGCCTGGGTTTCTCTCTGTCCTCTATCTCTGCCCCTCCTCCCTGCTTGCGTGCGTGCTCCCTCTCTCTCAAATTAAATTCCTTAAGGAGATTGGTGGATATGAGTTAAATATTTTTATTTTAACCTTTTATGTAACTTTATCAATAGAGTAGGCTCTCAGAGCTGAAGTACCAGAAATACGATTTCAATATTAACATATTGCTGAATTCTAGATGCTTAGTTGACCTAATTTATATCCATCCAACTTTTTAAAATTATGTTATTGTAACATATCTCACTTTTGTGTGCACAACTTAATTTTCCCAAGCATTAAAGTAATATATGATCATTGCATAAAATTTGGAAAACAGTAAACCCTGTAAAGTAAAAACAAACCCTATAAAGTAAAAATATCAAAACAATACCTATGTATAGAGAGATTGATGGACATGATGAAAAGTTATAAGTAGGACAGAAAATATCAATTAAATTATACCATAAATAAATGCAATTTTTTATCAAGTTTTTAAAAATTAAGGTTGTATTTTGTCTGTGTTTCCATGTTATTAAATATTCTACTTCATCATATAGTCATTCTGTTAATTATTTTACCAGATTTCTATTGTTTGGTACTGGTATATTTTGTAATTATTTATTATAAATGATGATTCATGTCTAAAAGAGAATTACTGAGTCAAATGTTGTGTTCATTTGTATTTCTTAATAATTAACCAGTGGCCTAAAATAGTGAGGCAAAAATAAGTTTTAGAGTTGCATACATTTGGATTCAAAACCTGGAAATTCTGTTTTAAGCTTTCTGCCTCCATAAACACACACACACACACACACACACACACACACACACACACACACACCTTTAAAATTAAGATGTTAAATTTGTAAATAAGGGTGTCAGAAAGATTTAATTAAATAATATGTTTAATTTACATATTTAAAGAACCCAGTGAGAACCTGGCACATAGCATACCCCCAATGGTAAATATTTTTATCCCATAAGATTATTTATCTTTTAACCATAATGTTTATTGTAAATATTTCTCTTTAAAAAATTATTTCAATTTATTTTTATTCATAGTAATTTCAACATCAAGAAATTTATATTATGTAATAAAATCTACTTTTTAAAATATTATTTCCATATTCCTTTAAGCTTAAGAAGTTGTTCTCTGAACTAAGGAAATGAATCACCTATATATTTTTCTGATGTGTGCCATTATATATTTTTTTCCCAAGGAAAAGTATAAAGAAAGGTGATAATGAGTGGAGAACTGGGTGATGTGCTTTCCCAACTATTCCCTTATTTACTAATAACTACACTCTCTATTGTATTCTCTATTTGAGTTAAAGAAATTAGATGTCTGAGCAAAGGAAAATTGAACCTCATAGGAACAGACTCACACTAGATCAAGCTTATTAGGTTTTGCACTGTGTTTTAGGATTCCTGGTGATAGCCTGACCTTCACACCTATTTTAGATAAGGAGCTATTTTAGATATCTGTCAGCAGACATTAAAGAGGGATATTGATGCCTTTTTTTTTACCATGTGCTAAACACTGAATCTGGTCTCGCTTTCCCAATTTAGTGACTGCTAACCAAATCTAAACAAAATATGACACGTGATGCATTTTTGGAAAAAAAAGCAACTTAAGGGAAAGTAGACAAATATTCTAAAGAATTAGAAGGTTTAAAAAAATTGTCTATAGAAAATAAATTAAAATGCTGTGAAGATCAAGGGGAATTGAAGGCAGGGCAAAATCCACAAGAAATAAAAGTCTATACTGACTTCAGAGATGTAAAATAATATGGCTAGAATCGGAAAATAAAAGAAGAAAAGAACCTAAAATCTAACAAGTAAATTGAAATACATTTCTGCAGAAAAGACTTGCTGTAGCAGAAAGTTTACTCAGTAATGTGGAGGACAAGTTTGAGAAACTTATCATGAATGCAAATATAATAACGACTTTGTCAGGGCACCTGGGTGGCTCAGTCTGTTAAGAGTCTGACTTCGGCTCAGGTCATGATCTCACAGTTTGTGGGTTTGACCCCTGCATCGGGCTCTGCACTGACAGCATGGAACCTGAAGCTGCTTCAGATTCTCTGCCCTGTCTCCCTGTCTCTCTGCCCCTCCTTTGCTCACACTCTGTCTCTGTCTCGCTCTCAAAAATAAATACACAAAAAAATTTTTATAAATAAATATTTTGTCTAGGTGACACATCTATTTTTTAATTTACTGTTGAGAGTAATATAAAATAATTTAATTATGTACAGAATAATCAAATATTCAAGAAAAGAAAAACATTTCAGAAGTGAAGAAATATTAAATATGAAAACTTATAATGTATAGAGGCAGATAAATTAGTTTACAGAAAAAGTAACAAAAATAAAACTGGTGTGACATTTCTTCTCTCCAGATATACATCACAGAAGCCAATAAAATTCTGGATAACAATTAGCTCAACCTACGATAGTGATCCTCATTAATCCTTTATTCACATGAAAATAATATTTTTATAACCACATAAGAAATAGTAATTGTGTCACTCTTTTATCCTTCCCAAGAATATTATGTGAGTATCCTTACCAAGTACAACACTTGACTGATGTTAACAGTCAACTGAGAGGTAAATCAAAATCAAGAATTTAGACATGGTAATGTCATACATTAAATGTCTGAGGATGAACACTGAAACCAACAAGCTAAATTAAGTATAAATAATGTTAAAATTATGAACATAAACTTGGGAGTGAAAGCTCAAAACCATTCTAAAGCATATTTTATATGGTAATAGTTAAAACATAAAATACAATTTTGACCTGAAATATTTATGATTTATGATGTGAGAGATTATGGAACATAAACATTTGCTTTATAATTTTTCTCTATATTTGTTTTTTAACAATGTATACATATATAATTTTTAATTAAAAATATATGTAAACATTAAATGGTAAGGAAAAGGATTTCCAACAAATTTGGTAATTAGGCTCTTTGGAAAATTAGCTAATGTATTAACTAAATCACAAGATTCAGGTAGATTCTAATTTTATGCCAAATCAAAGTAAAATATATAAGAAAATATAGATTGTTATTTAATAAATCACTGAAGAAGTAAACTGAGAAAAAAATAGCAGAGGTTAGAAAATAATTATAGATTTAATCCCACTAAAGAGGTAAAAATTCATAGCACAAGAATAATTAAAAATGGAACTCACACATGGAATAAAGTATTTCCAATAAACAATAAATGTGTGGCATCTTCAAACAGATAAAGTGCTTGGAAATCAGTAATAATAAGAATTATGTCTTCACAAGTATGTAGTCAAAAAATTATGTGTTACCAATTCCAGAATAAGTACAGTTGGAAGATAAACTGAATAAAATCACCTTTTCTATGGAAGTAGTCAATAGACCTAATTTGGCAGTTACATAACTTTTTTTTTTTTTTTTGAGGGACAGGGACGGAGCATGTGAGCGGGGGAAGGGCCGAGAGAGAGAGAGGGGAGAGAGAATCACAGGCAGGCTCTGCACTGTAGCGCCGAGCTCCACATGGGACTCAAATCCACAAAATGCGAAATTTTGACCTGAGCCGAAACCTAGAGGCAGACGCTTAACCAACTCAGTCACCCAGGAGTTCCAGTCACATAACTTTTTAAAAAACATAAATTCAGTGGAAAATAACAATATTTCTACTACTTGGGACTGGCACTAGTGTTGCAAGGACTTTTTGGAAAGGATCTGACGATACACGAGAAAGGCCATTATAAGTATCTATATCTTTTGATGTTGTCATTTCAGCATTAAGAATTTGTCCAAAAGAGGGAACTAAAAAATATGGCTTATGCATGCGAGTATAAACTTAATATTAATATTAGAGAAACACATGCTACAAAGAGACAAAGTACCCATCAAGAAATGAATGATGACATTTGAAGTTAACAATCCAAACCACGTTTGTTTAGGAAAAATACAACAATGAAAAACATATTTATTGACTTATAAAAATACAGCATGAAATTAAATAAAAACAAAGCAAGAAGTATTCTATTATACTCAGTCTAATAACTTTAGATAGATATAGCTATAGAGCAGCAAAGGAAATACAGAGAACCAAAGAAAGAGCACTGAAAAAAAATGCACCAAAATATCGACAAAGACTTGCATTCAAGGGTGGAATACGACAGGGCTTTAATTTCTGCAGTGTATTTTTATGCATTTACAAATATATATTATAATACATACAATACAAAAATATATTTGTAAATATAAAAATGAATACTATATAATTTTGGTTGTATATATTTACCATTTTATATTTATTACTATTATATTATACATTTATTAAATAATATATATAAAACTGAGACTTGGATTGAGTCCTAGCTCTGTTACTTAGTAGCTCTTTCATTTTGCACAAATGACTAAAATTTTATCTGAGTTTCAGTTTCTTCCACTCTAATATGAGAATAATACAAGGTCATAGCGTTGGTGTAATGATTAAATGGTTAAATGAAATGAAAGTTACCTACACTATTCACCAAGAGTTTTACTATAAATGGTATTTAGACCACATAAAAGTTTAATCTAAAATTGACTTATCACACTGAGTTTAGGGATACTATTTTGAATCATTGTGTACATAAATATCTATGTGTTGTTGTGTGTGTCTTTTCAAATATATACACATATACCCGTATGTATGAATAATGGAGGTAAAGACATAAATTCTCTTTTGTAATTCTCCTTCAGTTCGATATCTAAACACTTAAGAATCTCAGTTTTCAACTATGAAATTGAGTGATAGAGGTTAGGACTCTAGAATGCCAATGCTCTCAAAAATTTCCCAAGTACCTAATGGGCCATAATGCAAATGTTTCTGATTATTGAATATCCCATTAGATGTGTTGTTGCCTTTTCCAAGGGTTTGCAGACCCATGCTTGTAGCTCTGCCTTCTTCCTCTCCAGCAGCCCATACTTTTATTGGGCCAAGTCTACACCACCCTCTTTTGCATTCCCATTACCAATTCTAGGAAGAATTGAAATGATTTTCAACTTCTTTATTTGACAGACAGCCTAGCTGATTGAATAAGTAGGTGGGGATGTATATGCTTTTTTTTCTAGCCTTTGATTTTTCTTTTATTGTTTCATAAAACTTTCTGTTTTTCAGTTGTTTGTGTCTCCAATTAGTGAAGATGTTTGATGTCTGACTCCCTAGTACACTCAGTGGGTGTTAACTTTACTGCCTGTTTAGGTCCATATTATGCTAAATTTGTATCAGAGTATGGAATTCAATATGACTACAATATAATTGCATGGTTAATTGCAAGTAAAACCTCCTCTAAAATTAATATTTAAAGTGGAATTGCAGTCAAAAGCAGAATGAATGAGGAGGTATTGTTACAGCAGAGCGCCCTGAGGGAGATTAGTGTATTTCAGAGAAATTTGGGATGTAAATAAGAAAGTGATCCCAAATAAATAGATCCCAAAGTAGAGAAGGGCACCTCTACTTCCAGAAACCGTATTTCAGGTGGGTCAAATAATCAATCCCTTGTTTTGCCTCTTCTGCATTTGGCTGGATGATCTCTTTTGAGACAGAAAAACAAGCCTTCTTTTAAGATCTTTCTTTTCCTTTTTCAAGGGCTTACTATAACCACTTTTTCTTCCACCTTGAGCATCTTTGGTCTCACAAGACATTTCTTTCCATGTCTGCTAGATGTGAGAACTAAGCTCATACACTTTCCTGTTTACGATTTAACATTAAATTCTTAGCAAGCGTTTTAGTTTATCTTCTACCTCAGATAATTGAATAAGTAGAGATATAAATTACAAATGAACAATGTTTTTGTGGCTGCCTCTTACTGTACTTTGTTGATCTAATGCAATCTAAGGTGAGATTTTATGCAGGGAAGAAATCGTATAGCACTGCACTTGACTTTTGAATATTTAAGCATTCTTTCTATACTAATCAACAATCACTTCATTTCAAAGGCTGTTCAGACTACATAGGTTTTTAATGCAAATTTTTAACTCCTAAAAAGAGATGGAGTTTTTTTTTTTTTTGAAATATCCCCCTTTTCCCTCTCTTTTTAAAAAAGGGACCACAAAGTCATTACTATGAAGGCTTTATTTTCCAATCTATGAGAAGTATATTAAAAATGTTCCAAATACAAAATACAGTCAAGAGTTAGTTCCAAATTGATCCTAAACTTTAGAAATTCAAATGTCTTTTTGTGTTCAGAAGAGGTGATTTTATATTTTAAACACACTCTTCAGTAGGCATCTGTTATAAAATGTGCCCTAGCTGGGGAACCTGGGTGGCTCAGTCGCTTAAGTGTCGAACTTTAGCTCAGGTCATGATCTCGAGGTGTGTGAGTTTGAGCCCCACGTCAGACTCTGTGCTGACAGTTCAGAGCCTGGAGCCTGTTTCAGAGTCTGTGTCTCCCTGTCTCTCTGCCCATCCCCACTCATGCTCTGATAGAGTGAATAATTTGCCTTCTTGATGATAAGAATATGAACTTTTTCAAGTTTTGAGTATTTATGCTAGTGATTCTAACAATCATAGTCCATGTTTTCCATAACTTCTCAAGCAGCCTGTGTATTGTGTGTCTAGAACAGGGAGGAATCTGGATGACACGATTTGAAGCATGTTGAAAGAAAACTTGACTGTAAAGTAACACGATTATTTGTCCATGAAATTATAAACTTCAGTGCTGAAAGATACCTTAGTGTTAAAATCAGACCTTTTTTTTTTTTTTTTTTTTTTTTTTTTAATTTGAGACAGAGAGAGAGAGAGAGCACACTTAGCATGGAACCTGATGTAGGGCTTGATCCCATTACCCTGGGATCATGACCTGAGCTGAAATCAAGAGTCAGATGTTCAACTGACTGAGCCACCCAGGTGCCCCCAAATCAGACATTTTATTAAATGAAGCAAAGGAAAGGCAATATTTTGCCCAAATAACATAACATTAATAATATTATATATTTATTTTTTCATTATGAAATTGCTTCTGTAGAATTCTCTTGTTATAAAATTATAAAATCCAAATTTATCTGGAGAAGCAATACTCATATCAAAAACACCCACATACATACACATTTTTCTTTTTCTTTTTTCTTCTTTTTAAAAACCCAGGTCATAGAATTACATTAATCATATTTTGTTATTCACAGCTTACTGAAATTTTGGTGTATATATATGGCCCTCTCATCATATTTTTAAAAATATTTATTAGTAATATAGGGGCACCTGAGTGGCTCAGTCAGTTTGGCATCTGACTTCAGTTGAGGTCATGATCTCACAGTTCATGGGATTAAGTCCCACGTAGGGCTCTGTGCTGACAGCTCAGAGCCTAGAGCCCGCTTCTGATTCTGTGTCTCCCTCTTTCTCTGCCCCTCCCCTGATCATGCTCTGTCTCTTTCTCTCTCAAAAATAAACAAACATTAAAAAAACGTATAAAAATATTTATTAGTAATATAATTAATACCTCTAATGTATCATGCAATCCAAGAATCTAAGGATTTCTTTTTTAAAGCACTATTTTAATGTTTATTTATTTATTTTGAGACAGAGAGAGGAGCAGAGAAAGAGGAGGGGGAGAGACAGAAGCCCAAGCATGTTCCTCACTGTCTGCGTGGAGCCTGACATGGGGCTTGATCCCACAAACTGCGAAATCATGACTTGAGCCAAAAAACAGTTGGATGGTTAACCGACTGAGCCACCTAACCAGCAACCCCTCAAATATTTCTAAAAATTTACATTTATCTATGTACTTTTCCCCATATCCTCTCTTTGGCTTCTCACTCAGAAGTATAATATATCATGAAGTTTAAGCTTATTATTCCCTTGTTTTTCTTTAATATTTTCTATCACACACATTTAAAGCATTTATAAATGCTTAACAAATATGTTGTGCAGTTTTGCTTATTTTTTAACTTATTAAAAGGGCTATAATTTTATATTAACATCTTAATGTAGAATTCTTTTGTCAGATAATTAACTATAATTTGAAAAGAGGAGATAAGAGCCTGAGGGAATAATAATAAAAGCCCGTTCAACAAACATTTATGGAACAGTTAACATTTGCAGGCATTGGGGATACAAATACATATAAAATACAATTCTTTCTTCAACGAATTTGTGACTTGTGAGCTATGGATATTAATAGATAATTTCAATAAACTGTGAAAGTGCTATAAAAATATTTTTGTACACTAGTGTGGGTATATAGGAGAGATGACATTTTTCCTTAAGTCTTTAAAGATGTTTGGGACATCAGTATAATATGAGATATATTTCAGGTTGAAAAAGACAACTGTTTAGTGTTATTGAGGTGGAAGTTGAACAGATGTCACAATATCAAGATATTAGGAAGGACCAAAGTAAATCAGAAAGAATTAAGGCTAATAAATTAGTATGAACCCTGAGGGGTTAGTGGGATGATTACAGAAAATGGTAGAACTTACTATCAATACTAACTATACAATGGAAACTACAGATTCTATAAAATGTGGTGACTATTAGAAATAGCAGAAAGCAAGTAAAAGCCAAGCATTAGACAGACAACTACATTGTAAAAGTGCATAAGTAATGGTGCTCTTACAAATGAATAAGAGGGGAGTTGGGAGGAGAAAGATTTTTTTCACTAAATTAAACAGTAATCATGTTATCTAATTACAAATGTAATGTTTTCATTGTAGAATATTTGTAACAGGTGTGTAGCAGAGCAATCTGGCATGATTTATTCAATTTTAGTATACACATGTCTCATGACCTGTGAATGTGTGTGTGTGTGTGTGTGTGTGTGTGTGTACCCACACAAGTTTATTAGTGGGGATGTTCAAGGAAGCTCACTGCAGCATTATTTGCGGTGGGGGAAGGCAGAGTGGGAGGCATAAGCTGAGTCCATAAATAAAGTATGCATACAATGAAATCTTAGCCTACAAAGAAAGGCAGATTTTTTTTCTTTTTAATATATGTCCCATATTGTGGTCTGGTATTCTTTATTCTTATCACAAAACTGGCCAGATGTGACTGAATTGTCTAATCCATGACTTTCACTCATGTGGCCACTGTGCTCCAAAATATCATTACTACAGAGTTTTCCTGCCATTTGATGTTAGGTGTAACATGGATGTAATTTGTCTGGAAGCTTCAATGACTACTAGAGTGGGTCCTGGCCTACCCATCCCCCAATTTCGCATAACCCAAATAGTTCACATGCAACAATCTGCCTTTTTCTCTGAACTCCCATCAGCTGCCTGGTGTCTGGTTCTCATAAAATTATCTTGACATTCACAAAGCAAATGTCCTTTCGGTTTTGACTGCAGGGTGAGGTGACCCACCAGATGTGGTATTCTGGTGCAGTTTGAAGGAAGCATACAATGTTTACATTAACCTTTTCAGGCCCTTTCCCATGTGGGGTTAGCAGCATGGCAGTTAAATAAAGATGCTTAGTCATCCAGAATCCTGTAAGCACTTGACACCATGTCAAGTAATCTGCTTTACCCCATGTGATTTGGCCATCCTGGACATGGGAGAAAAGCAGACTGCTAATAAGAACCCAATGGTTTTCGAGAACCTGTCTATGTCACGACGTTACTCTATTTTCTTTTCCCTTTGGTATTATTCATTTATCAAACCTCATTATGAAGTGACTGGCTACTAATAGGAGAGGGATGAAAATTTCATCCTGATTTTATGAATTTCTGGACTGCAAACAGATTTCTCAATTATTTGATTTATTTCTTGGATTATGATCTTACAGACAGAGCATTACAGACAGGGCAGACTAGTAAACAATGTCCCTTCAAATTGTTGAAGAATTCACCAAGGAAAAATTATACTAACAGGAGAGCTCTCTTTTAACCTGATTTATGTTTTACTATAAGTGGTAAACTATTTAAATCTGCCCTTATTTGTCGCCTATTCCAATAAAATACTTATAGACATGACTATATTTAAAACTTTATGCATTTATTTCCCTAAGAAATGAAAGACAAAGTAAACACCTGCCTTTTCTTGGTTTAAGCTTCTGACTTAAAATAGCATGTGGTTTTATTAAAACTTGTTATTTTTCTCCATATTTCCCTTCTAATATATGAAAAAAGAACATAGAAGCTATTAGTAGATATAAATGTTCCAAAAGCTTCAAGGCAACACAAATATCATTTTACGAATGTGAAATTTGTCATGATGCTCAAGTAAGGAAAAAAACTTCATGAAGATTTCCTTTGCAAGCACTATGACAGCTAAAAAGTAATAATTTCTATTAATAAGTGATTTAATATGTCTCAACATGTGTCCAGGCCCACAACTATTATGTCAATAAACAAAGCTAATCAGTTTAATGTGCTGTATGCAGGGACTAGTAATGCATACAAATGTAAAGATAACAAGGAAAGTAGTCTTTATCTCTTCTATTGTGAGTTTTTTCCTTATACTGACAGGCTTTGAGATAGTCCTGTGTGAATTCTCTTACATTTG